>NC_091060.1:50088886-50435386 GCF_000393655.2 Nicotiana sylvestris | reverse complement strand
CCTAAACTGAACTCTTTCACGCCAGTCAGTATTAGGGTTTTAAACCCTAAACTGAACTTTCCCTTTATTCAGCATTAGGGTTTTAAACCCTAAACTGAACTCTTTCCTTCAGTCAGCATTAGGGTTTTAAACCCTAAACTGAACTTTTCCATTCAGTCAAGCATTAGGGTTTTAAACCCTAAGCTGAACTCTTTCCTTTAGTCAGCATTAGGGTTTTAAACCCTAAACTGAACTTTTTCCATTCAGTCAACATTAGGGTTTTAAACCCTAAACTGAACTCTTTCCAGCCAGTCAGTATTAGGGTTTTAAACCCTAAATTGAACTTTCCCTTTAGTCAGCATTAGGGTTTTAAACCCTAAACTGAACTCTTTCCTTTAGTCAGCATTAGGGTTTTAAACCCTAAACTGAACTTTTCCATTCAGTCAGCATTAGGGTTTTAAACCCTAAACTGAACTCTTTCCTTTAGTCAGCATTAAGGTTTTAAACCCTAAACTGAACTCTTTCCTTCAGTCAGTATTAGGGTTTTAAACCCTAAACTGAACTTTTTCCATTCAGTCAGCATTAGGGTTTTAAACCCTAAACTGAACTCTTTCATTCAGTCAGCATTAGGGTTTTAAACCCTAAACTGAACTTTTCCATTCAGTCAGCATTAGGGTTTTAAACCCTAAACTGAACTTTTCCATTCAGTCAGCATTAGGGTTTTAAACCCTAAACTGAACTTTTTCCTTTAGTCAGCATTAGGGTTTTAAACCCTAAACTGAACTTTTTCCATTCAGTCAGCATTAGGGTTTTAAACCCTAAACTGAACTCTTTCCAGCCAGTCAGTATTAGGGTTTTAAACCCTAAACTGAACTTTCCCTTTAGTCAACATTAGGGTTTAAAACCCTAAACTGAACTCTTTCCTTCAGTCAGTATTAAGGTTTTAAACCCTAAACTGAACTTTTTCCATTCAGTCAGCATTAGGGTTTTAAACCCTAAACTGAACTCTTTCCAGCCAGTCAGTATTAAGGTTTTAAACCCTAAACTGAACTTTCCCTTTAGTCAGCATTAGGGTTTTAAACCCTAAACTGAACTCTTTCCTTCAGTCAGCATTAGGATTTTAAACCCTAAACTGAACTTTTCCATTCAGTCAGGATTAGGGTTTTAAACCCTAAACTGAACTCTTTCCTTCAGTCAGCATTAGGGTTTTAAACCCTAAACTGAACTCTTTCCTTTAGTCAGCATTAGGGTTTTAAACCCTAAACTGAACTTTTTCCATTCAGTCAGCATTAGGGTTTTAAACCCTAAACTGAACTCTTTCCACCCAGTCAGTATTAGGGTTTTAAACCCTAAACTGAACTTTCCCTTTAGTCAGCATTAGGGTTTTAAACCCTAAACTAAACTCTTTCCTTCAATCAGCATTAGGATTTTAAACCCTAAACTGAACTTTTCCATTCAGTCAGCATTAGGGTTTTAAACTCTAAACTGAACTCTTTCCTTTAGTCAGCATTAGGGTTTTAAACCCTAAACTGAACTTTTTCCATTCAGTTAAGCATTAAGGTTTTAAACCCTAAACTGAACTTTTTCCATTCAGTCAGCATTAGGGTTTTAAACCCTAAACTGAACTCTTTCCAGCCAGTCAGTATTAGGGTTTTAAACCCTAAACTGAACTTTTTCCATTCAGTCAGCATTAGGGTTTTAAACCCTAAACTGAACTCTTTCCACCCAGTCAGTATTAGGGTTTTAAACCCTAAACTGAACTTTCCCTTTAGTCAGCATTAGGGATTTAAACCCTAAACTAAACTCTTTCCTTCAATCAGCATTAGGATTTTAAACCCTAAACTGAACTTTTCCATTCAGTTAGCATTAGGGTTTAAACCCTAAACTGAACTCTTTCCTTTAGTCAGCATTAGGGTTTTAAACCCTAAACTGAACTTTTTCCAGCCAGTCAGCATTAGGGTTTTAAACCCTAAACTGAACTCTTTCCAGCCAGTCAGTATTAGGGTTTTAAACCCTAAACTGAACTTTTCCATTCAGTCAGCATTAGGGTTTTAAACCCTAAACTGAACTCTTTCCTTTAGTCAGCATTAGGGTTTTAAACCCTAAACTGAACTTTTTCCATTCAGTCAGTATTAGGGTTTTAAACCCTAAACTGAACTCTTTCCAGCCAGTCAGTATTAGGGTTTTAAACCCTAAACTGAAATTTCCCTTTGGTCAGCATTAGGGTTTTAAACCCTAAACTGAACTCTTTCCTTCAGTCAGCATTAGGGTTTTAAACCCTAAACTGAACTTTTCCATTCAGTCAGCATTAGGGTTTTAAACCCTAAACTGAACTCTTCCCTTTAGTCGACATTAGGGTTTTAAATCCTAAACTGAACTTTTTCCATTCAGTCAGCATTAGGGTTTTAAACCCTAAACTGAACTCTTTCCAGCCAGTCAGTATTAGGGTTTTAAACCCTAAACTGAACTTTCCCTTTAGTCAGCATTAGGGTTTTAAACCCTAAACTGAACTCTTTCCTTCAGTCAGCATTAGGGTTTTAAACCCTAAACTGAACTTTTCCATTCAGTCAGCATTAGGGTTTTAAACCCTAAACTGAACTCTTTCCTTTAGTTTGCATTAGGGTTTTAAACCCTAAACTGAACCTTTTCCATTCAGTCAGCATTAGGGTTTTAAACCCTAAACTGAACTCTTTCCAGCCAGTCAGTATTAGGGTTTTAAACCCTAAACTGAACTTTCCCTTTAATCAGCATTAGGAAAATAAACCCTAAACTGAACTCTTTCCTTCAGTCAGTATTAGGGTTTTAAACCCTAAACTGAACTTTTTCCATTCAGTCAGCCTTAGGGTTTTAAATCCTAAACTGAACTCTTTCCAGCCAGTCAGTATTAGGGTTTTAAACCCTAAACTGAACTTTCCCTTTAGTCAGCATTAGGGTTTTAAACCCTAAACTGAACTCTTTCCTTCAGTCAGCATTAGGGTTTTAAACCCTAAACTGAACTTTTCCATTCATTCAGCATTAGGGTTTTAAACCCTAAACTGAACTCTTTCCTTTAGTCAGCATTAGGGTTTTAAACCCTAAACTGAACTTTTTCCTTTCAGTCAGCATTAGGGTTTTAAACCTTAAACTGAACTCTTTCCAGCCAGTCAGTATTAGGGTTTTAAACCCTAAACTGAACTTTTCCTTTAGTCAGCATTAGGGTTTTAAACCCTAAACTGAACTCTTTCCTTCAGTTAGCATTAGGGTTTTAAACCCTAAACTGAACTTTTCCATTCAGTCAGTATTAGGGTTTTAAACCCTAAACTGAACTCTTTCCTTTAGTCATCATTAGGGTTTTAAACCCTAAACTGAACTTTTTCCATTCAGTCAGCATTAGGGTTTTAAATCCTAAACTGAACTCTTTCCAGCCAGTCAGTATTGGGGTTTTAAACCCTAAACTGAACTTTCCCTTTAGTCAGCATTAGGGTTTTAAACCCTAAACTGATCATTTTCCTTCAGTCAGTATTAAGTTTTAAACCCTAAACTGAACTTTTTCCATTTAGTCAACATGAGGGTTTTAAACCCTAAACTGAACTCTTTCCAGCCAGTCAGGATTAGGGTTTTAAACCCTAAATTGAAATTTCCCTTTATTCAGCATTAGGGTTTTAAACCCTAAACTGAACTCTTTCCTTCAGTCAGCATTAGGGTTTTAAACCCTAAACTGAACTTTTCCATTCAGTCAGCATTAGGGTTTTAAACCCTAAGCTGAACTCTTTCCTTTAGTCAGCATTAGGGTTTTAAACCCTAAACTGAACTTTTTCCATTCAGTCAACATTAGGGTTTTAAACCCTAAACTGAACTCTTTCCAGCCAGTCAGTATTAGGGTTTTAAACCCTAAACTGAACTCTTTCCTTTAGTCAGCATTAGGGTTTTAAACCCTAAACTGAACTTTTTCCATTCAGTCAGCATTAGGGTTTTAAACCCTAAACTGAACTCTTTCCTTTAGTCAGCATTAGGATTTTAAACCCTAAACTGAACTTTTTCCATTCAGTTAACATTAGGGTTTTAAGCCCTAAACTGAACTTTTTCCATTCAGTCAGCATTAGGGTTTTAAACCCTAAACTGAACTCTTTCCAGCCAGTCAGTATTAGGGTTTTAAACCCTAAACTGAACTTTTTCCATTCAGTCAGCATTAGGGTTTTAAACCCTAAACTGAACTCTTTCCACCCAGTCAGTATTAGGGTTTTAAACCCTAAACTGAACTTTCCCTTTAGTCAGCATTAGGGTTTTAAACCCTAAACTAAACTCTTTCCTTCAATCAGCATTAGGATTTTAAACCCTAAACTGAACTTTTCCATTCAGTCAGCATTAGGGTTTTAAACCCTAAACTGAACTCTTTCCTTTAGTCAGCATTAGGGTTTTAAACCCTAAACTGAACTTTTTCCTTTCAGTCAGCATTAGGGTTTTAAACCTTAAACTGAACTCTTTCCAGCCAGTCAGTATTAGGGTTTTAAACCCTAAACTGAACTTTTCCTTTAGTCAGCATTAGGGTTTTAAACCCTAAACTGAACTGTTTCCTTTAGTCAGCATTAGGGTTTTAAACCCTAAACTGAACTTTTTCCATTCAGTCAGCATTAGGGTTTTAAACCCTAAACTGAACTCTTTCCTTTAGTCAGCATTAGGGTTTTAAACCCTAAACTGAACTTTTTCCATTCAGTCAGCATTAGGGTTTTAAACCCTAAACTGAACTCTTTCCAGCCAGTCAGTATTAGGGTTTTAAACCCTAAACTGAACTTTCCCTTTAGTCAGCATTAGGGTTTTAAACCCTAAACTGAACTCTTTCCTTCAGTCAGTATTAGGGTTTTAAACCCTAAACTGAACTTTTTCCATTTAGTCAGCATTAGGGTTTTAAACCCTAAACTGAACTCTTTCCAGCCAGTCAGTATTAGGGTTTTAAACCCTAAATTGAAATTTCCCTTTATTCAGCATTAGGGTTTTAAACCCTAAACTAAACTCTTTCCTTCAGTCAGCATTAGGGTTTTAAACCCTAAACTGAACTTTTCCATTCAGTCAGCATTAGGGTTTTAAACCCTAAGCTGAACTCTTTCCTTTAGTCAGCATTAGGGTTTTAAACCCTAAACTGAACTTTTTCCATTCAGTCAACATTAGGGTTTTAAACCCTAAACTGAACTCTTTCCAGCCAGTCAGCATTAGGGTTTTAAACCCTAAACTAAACTCTTTCCTTCAATCAGCATTAGGATTTTAAACCCTAAACTGAACTTTTCCATTCAGTCAGCATTAGGGTTTTAAACCCTAAACTGAACTCTTTCCTTTAGTCAGCATTAGGGTTTTAAACCCTAAACTGAACTTTTTCCATTCAGTTAGCATTAGGGTTTTAAACCCTAAACTGAACTCTTTCCTTTAGTCAGCATTAGGGTTTTAAACCCTAAACTGAACTTTTTCCATTCAGTTAACATTAGGGTTTTAAACCCTAAACTGAACTCTTTCCAGCCAGTCAGTATTAGGGTTTTAAACCCTAAACTGAACTTTTTCCATTCAGTCAGCATTAGGGTTTTAAACCCTAAACTGAACTCTTTCCACCCAGTCAGTATTAGGGTTTTAAACCCTAAACTGAACTTTCCCTTTAGTCAGCATTAGGGTTTTAAACCCTAAACTAAACTCTTTCCTTCAATCAGCATTAGGATTTTAAACCCTAAACTGAACTTTTCCATTCAGTTAGCATTAGGGTTTTAAACCCTAAACTGAACTCTTTCCTTTAGTCAGCATTAGGGTTTTAAACCCTAAACTGAACTTTTCCATTCAGTCAGCATTAGGGTTTTAAACCCTAAACTGAACTCTTTCCAGCCAGTCAGTATTAGGGTTTTAAACCCTAAACTGAACTTTTCCATTCAGTCAGCATTAGGGTTTTAAACCCTAAACTAAACTCTTTCCTTTAGTCAGCATTAGGGTTTTAAACCCTAAACTGAAATTTTTCCATTCAGTCAACATTAGGGTTTTAAACCCTAAACTGAACTCTTTCCAGCCAGTCAGTATTAGGGTTTTAAACCCTAAACTGAAATTTCCCTTTGGTCAGCATTAGGGTTTTAAACCCTAAACTGAACTCTTTCCTTCAGTCAGCATTAGGGTTTTAAACCCTAAACTGAACTTTTCCATTCAGTCAGCATTAGGGTTTTAAACCCTAAACTGAACTCTTCCCTTTAGTCAACATTAGGGTTTTAAATCCTAAACTGAACTTTTTCCATTCAGTCAGCATTAGGGTTTTAAACCTTAAACTGAACTCTTTCCAGCCAGTCAGCATTAGGGTTTTAAACCCTAAACTGAACTTTTCCATTCAGTCAGCATTAGGGTTTTAAACCCTAAACTGAACTCTTCCCTTTAGTCAACATTAGGGTTTTAAATCCTAAACTGAACTTTTTCCATTCAGTCAGCATTAGGGTTTTAAACCTTAAACTGAACTCTTTCCAGCCAGTCAGTATTAGGGTTTTAAACCCTAAACTGAACTTTCCCTTTAGTCAGCATTAGGGTTTTAAACCCTAAACTGAACTCTTTCCTTCAGTCAGCATTAGGGTTTTAAACCCTAAACTGAACTTTTCCATTCAGTCAGCATTAGGGTTTTAAACCCTAAACTGAACTCTTTCCTTTAGTTTGCATTAGGGTTTTAAACCCTAAACTGAACCTTTTCCATTCAGTCAGCATTAGGGTTTTAAACCCTAAACTGAACTCTTTCCTTTAGTCAGCATTAGGGTTTTAAACCCTAAACTGAACTTTTTCCATTCAGTCAACATTAGGGTTTTAAACCCTAAACTGAACTTTTTCCAGCCAGTCAGCATTAGTGTTTTAAACCCTAAACTGAACTCTTTCCAGCCAGTCAGTATTAGGGTTTTAAACCCTAAACTGAACTTTTTCCATTCAGTCAGCATTAGGGTTTTAAACCCTAAACTGAACTCTTTCCACCCAGTCAGTATTAGGGTTTTAAACCCTAAACTGAACTTTCCCTTTAGTCAGCATTAGGGTTTTAAACCCTAAACTAAACTCTTTCCTTCAATCAGCATTAGGGTTTTAACCCCTAAACTGAACTTTTCCATTCAGTCAGCATTAGGGTTTTAAACCCTAAGCTGAACTCTTTCCTTTAGTCAGCATTAGGGTTTTAAACCCTAAACTGAACTTTTTCCATTCAGTCAACATTAGGGTTTTAAACCCTAAACTGAACTCTTTCCAGCCAGTCAGTATTAGGGTTTTAAACCCTAAACTGAACTTTCCCTTTAGTCAGCATTAGGGTTTTAAACCCTAAACTGAACTCTTTCCTTCAGTCAGTATTAGGTTTTAAACCCTAAAGTGAACTTTTTCCATTCAGTCAACATTAGGGTTTTAAACCCTAAACTGAACTCTTTCACGCCAGTCAGTATTAGGGTTTTAAACCCTAAACTGAACTTTCCCTTTATTCAGCATTAGGGTTTTAAACCCTAAACTGAACTCTTTCCTTCAGTCAGCATTAGGGTTTTAAACCCTAAACTGAACTTTTCCATTCAGTCAAGCATTAGGGTTTTAAACCCTAAGCTGAACTCTTTCCTTTAGTCAGCATTAGGGTTTTAAACCCTAAACTGAACTTTTTCCATTCAGTCAACATTAGGGTTTTAAACCCTAAACTGAACTCTTTCACGCCAGTCAGTATTAGGGTTTTAAACCCTAAACTTGAACTTTCCCTTTAGTCAGCATTAGGGTTTTAAACCCTAAACTGAACTCTTTCCTTCAGTTAGCATTAGGGTTTTAAACCCTAAACTGAACTTTTCCATTCAGTCAGCATTAGGGTTTTAAACCCTAAACTGAACTATTTCCTTTAGTCAGCATTAGGGTTTTAAACCCTAAACTGAACTCTTTCCTTCAGTCAGTATTAGGGTTTTAAACCCTAAACTGAACTTTTTCCATTCAGTCAGCATTAGGGTTTTAAACCCTAAACTGAACTCTTTCCAGCCAGTCAGTATTAGGGTTTTAAACCCTAAACTGAACTTTCCCTTTAGTCAACATTAGGGTTTTAAACCCTAAACTGAACTCTTTCCTTCAGTCAGTATTAGGGTTTTAAACCCTAAACTGAACTTTTCCTTTAGTCAGCATTAGGGTTTTAAATCCTAAACTGAACTTTTTCCATTCAGTCAGCATTAGGGTTTTAAACCCTAAACTGAACTCTTTCCAGCCAGTCAGTATTAGGGTTTTAAACCCTAAACTGAACTTTCCCTTTAGTCAACATTAGGGTTTAAAACCCTAAACTGAACTCTTTCCTTCAGTCAGTATTAAGGTTTTAAACCCTAAACTGAACTTTTTCCATTCAGTCAACATTAGGGTTTTAAACCCTAAACTGAACTCTTTCCAGCCAGTCAGTACTAAGGTTTTAAACCCTAAACTGAACTTTCCCTTTAGTTAGCATTAGGATTTTAAACCCTAAACTAAACTCTTTCCTTCAATCAGCATTAGGATTTTAAACCCTAAACTGAACTTTTCCATTCAGTCAGAATTAGGGTTTTAAACCCTAAACTGAACTCTTTCCTTTAGTCAGCATTAGGGTTTTAAACCCTAAACTGAACTCTTTCCAGCCAGTCAGTATTAGGGTTTTAAACCCTAAACTGAACTTTTTCCATTCAGTCAGCATTAGGGTTTTAAACCCTAAACTGAACTCTTTCCACCCAGTCAGTATTAGGGTTTTAAACCCTAAACTGAACTTTCCCTTTAGTCAGCATTAGGGTTTTAAACCCTAAACTAAACTCTTTCCTTCAATCAGCATTAGGATTTTAAACCCTAAACTGAACTTTTCCATTCAGTCAGCATTAGGGTTTTAAACTCTAAACTGAACTCTTTCCTTTAGTCAGCATTAGGGTTTTAAACCCTAAACTGAACTTTTTCCATTCAGTCAACATTAGGGTTTTAAGCCCTAAACTGAACTTTTTCCAGCCAGTCAGCATTAGGGTTTTAAACCCTAAACTGAACTTTTTCCAGCCAGTCAGTATTAGGGTTTTAAACCCTAAACTGAACTTTTTCCATTCAGTCAGCATTAGGGTTTTAAACCCTAAACTGAACTCTTTCCACCCAGTCAGTATTAGGGTTTTAAACCCTAAACTGAACTTTCCCTTTAGTCAGCATTAGGGATTTAAACCCTAAACTAAACTCTTTCCTTCAATCAGCATTAGGATTTTAAACCCTAAACTGAACTTTTCCATTCAGTTAGCATTAGGGTTTAAACCCTAAACTGAACTCTTTCCTTTAGTCAGCATTAGGGTTTTAAACCCTAAACTGAACTTTTTCCAGCCAGTCAGCATTAGGGTTTTAAACCCTAAACTGAACTCTTTCCAGCCAGTCAGTATTAGGGTTTTAAACCCTAAACTGAACTTTTCCATTCAGTCAGCATTAGGGTTTTAAACCCTAAACTGAACTCTTTCCTTTAGTCAGCATTAGGGTTTTAAACCCTAAACTGAACTTTTTCCATTCAGTCAGTATTAGGGTTTTAAACCCTAAACTGAACTCTTTCCAGCCAGTCAGTATTAGGGTTTTAAACCCTAAACTGAACTTTTCCTTTTAGTCAGCATTAGGGTTTTAAACCCTAAACTAAACTCTTTCCTTCAATCAGCATTAGGGTTTTAACCCCTAAACTGAACTTTTCCATTCAGTCAGCATTAGGGTTTTAAACCCTAAGCTGAACTCTTTCCTTTAGTCAGCATTAGGGTTTTAAACCCTAAACTGAACTTTTTCCATTCAGTCAACATTAGGGTTTTAAACCCTAAACTGAACTCTTTCCAGCCAGTCAGTATTAGGGTTTTAAACCCTAAACTGAACTTTCCCTTTAGTCAGCATTAGGGTTTTAAACCCTAAACTGAACTCTTTCCTTCAGTCAGCATTAGGGTTTTAAACCCTAAACTGAACTTTTCCATTCAGTCAGCATTAGGGTTTTAAACCCTAAACTGAACTCTTTCCTTTAGTTTGCATTAGGGTTTTAAACCCTAAACTGAACCTTTTCCATTCAGTCAGCATTAGGGTTTTAAACCCTAAACTGAACTCTTTCCAGCCAGTCAGTATTAGGGTTTTAAACCCTAAACTGAACTTTCCCTTTAATCAGCATTAGGAAAATAAACCCTAAACTGAACTCTTTCCTTCAGTCAGTATTAGGGTTTTAAACCCTAAACTGAACTTTTTCCATTCAGTCAGCCTTAGGGTTTTAAATCCTAAACTGAACTCTTTCCAGCCAGTCAGTATTAGGGTTTTAAACCCTAAACTGAACTTTCCCTTTAGTCAGCATTAGGGTTTTAAACCCTAAACTGAACTCTTTCCTTCAGTCAGCATTAGGGTTTTAAACCCTAAACTGAACTTTTCCATTCATTCAGCATTAGGGTTTTAAACCCTAAACTGAACTCTTTCCTTTAGTCAGCATTAGGGTTTTAAACCCTAAACTGAACTTTTTCCTTTCAGTCAGCATTAGGGTTTTAAACCTTAAACTGAACTCTTTCCAGCCAGTCAGTATTAGGGTTTTAAACCCTAAACTGAACTTTTCCTTTAGTCAGCATTAGGGTTTTAAACCCTAAACTGAACTCTTTCCTTCAGTTAGCATTAGGGTTTTAAATCCTAAACTGAACTTTTCCATTCAGTCAGTATTAGGGTTTTAAACCCTAAACTGAACTCTTTCCTTTAGTCATCATTAGGGTTTTAAACCCTAAACTGAACTTTTTCCATTCAGTCAGCATTAGGGTTTTAAATCCTAAACTGAACTCTTTCCAGCCAGTCAGTATTGGGGTTTTAAACCCTAAACTGAACTTTCCCTTTAGTCAGCATTAGGGTTTTAAACCCTAAACTGATCATTTTCCTTCAGTCAGCATTAGGTTTTAAACCCTAAACTGAACTTTTTCCATTTAGTCAACATGAGGGTTTTAAACCCTAAACTGAACTCTTTCCAGCCAGTCAGGATTAGGGTTTTAAACCCTAAATTGAAATTTCCCTTTATTCAGCATTAGGGTTTTAAACCCTAAACTGAACTCTTTCCTTCAGTCAGCATTAGGGTTTTAAACCCTAAACTGAACTTTTCCATTCAGTCAGCATTAGGGTTTTAAACCCTAAGCTGAACTCTTTCCTTTAGTCAGCATTAGGGTTTTAAACCCTAAACTGAACTTTTTCCATTCAGTCAACATTAGGGTTTTAAACCCTAAACTGAACTCTTTCCCTTTAGTCAGCATTAGGGTTTTAAACCCTAAACTAAACTCTTTCCTTCAATCAGCATTAGGATTTTAAACCCTAAACTGAACTTTTCCATTCAGTCAGCATTAGGGTTTTAAACCCTAAACTGAACTCTTTCCTTTAGTCAGCATTAGGATTTTAAACCCTAAACTGAACTTTTTCCATTCAGTTAACATTAGGGTTTTAAGCCCTAAACTGAACTTTTTCCAGCCAGTCAGCATTAGGGTTTTAAACCCTAAACTGAACTCTTTCCTTTAGTCAGCATTAGGGTTTTAAACCCTAAACTGAACTTTTTCCATTCAGTCAGCATTAGGGTTTTAAACCCTAAACTGAACTCTTTCCACCCAGTCAGTATTAGGGTTTTAAACCCTAAACTGAACTTTCCCTTTAGTCAGCATTAGGGTTTTAAACCCTAAACTAAACTCTTTCCTTCAATCAGCATTAGGATTTTAAACCCTAAACTGAACTTTTCCATTCAGTCAGCATTAGGGTTTTAAACCCTAAACTGAACTCTTTCCTTTAGTCAGCATTAGGGTTTTAAACCCTAAACTGAACTTTTTCCTTTCAGTCAGCATTAGGGTTTTAAACCTTAAACTGAACTCTTTCCAGCCAGTCAGTATTAGGGTTTTAAACCCTAAACTGAACTTTTCCTTTAGTCAGCATTAGGGTTTTAAACCCTAAACTGAACTCTTTCCTTCAGTTAGCATTAGGGTTTTAAATCCTAAACTGAACTTTTCCATTCAGTCAGTATTAGGGTTTTAAACCCTAAACTGAACTCTTTCCTTTAGTCAGCATTAGGGTTTTAAACCCTAAACTGAACTTTTCCATTCAGTCAGCATTAGGGTTTTAAACCCTAAGCTGAACTCTTTCCTTTAGTCAGCATTAGGGTTTTAAACCCTAAACTGAACTTTTTCCATTCAGTCAACATTAGGGTTTTAAACCCTAAACTGAACTTTTTCCAGCCAGTCAGCATTAGTGTTTTAAACCCTAAACTGAACTCTTTCCAGCCAGTCAGTATTAGGGTTTTAAACCCTAAACTGAACTTTTTCCATTCAGTCAGCATTAGGGTTTTAAATCCTAAACTGAACTCTTTCCAGCCAGTCAGTATTGGGGTTTTAAACCCTAAACTGAACTTTCCCTTTAGTCAGCATTAAGGTTTTAAACCCTAAACTGAACATTTTCCTTCAGTCAGTATTAGGTTTAAAACCCTAACTGAACTTTTTCCATTTAGTCAACATGAGGGTTTTAAACCCTAAACTGAACTCTTTCCAGCCAGTCAGGATTAGGGTTTTAAACCCTAAATTGAAATTTCCCTTTATTCAGCATTAGGGTTTTAAACCCTAAACTGAACTCTTTCCTTCAGTCAGCATTAGGGTTTTAAACCCTAAACTGAACTTTTCCATTCAGTCAGCATTAGGGTTTTAAACCCTAAGCTGAACTCTTTCCTTTAGTCAGCATTAGGGTTTTAAACCCTAAACTGAACTTTTTCCATTCAGTCAACATTAGGGTTTTAAACCCTAAACTGAAAACTTTCCCTTTAGTCAGCATTAGGGTTTTAAACCCTAAACTAAACTCTTTCCTTCAATCAGCATTAGGATTTTAAACCCTAAACTGAACTTTTCCATTCAGTCAGCATTAGGGTTTTAAACCCTAAACTGAACTCTTTCCTTTAGTCAGCATTAGGGTTTTAAACCCTAAACTGAACTTTTTCCATTCAGTTAACATTAGGGTTTTAAGCCCTAAACTGAACTTTTTCCATTCAGTCAGCATTAGGGTTTTAAACCCTAAACTGAACTCTTTCCAGCCAGTCAGTATTAGGGTTTTAAACCCTAAACTGAACTTTTTCCATTCAGTCAGCATTAGGGTTTTAAACCCTAAACTGAACTCTTTCCACCCAGTCAGTATTAGGGTTTTAAACCCTAAACTGAACTTTCCCTTTAGTCAGCATTAGGGTTTTAAACCCTAAACTAAACTCTTTCCTTCAATCAGCATTAGGATTTTAAACCCTAAACTGAACTTTTCCATTCAGTCAGCATTAGGGTTTTAAACCCTAAACTGAACTCTTTCCTTTAGTCAGCATTAGGGTTTTAAACCCTAAACTGAACTTTTTCCAGCCAGTCAGCATTAGGGTTTTAAACCCTAAACTGAACTCTTTCCAGCCAGTCAGTATTAGGGTTTTAAACCCTAAACTGAACTTTTCCATTCAGTCAGCATTAGGGTTTTAAACCCTAAACTAAACTCTTTCCTTTAGTCAGCATTAGGGTTTTAAACCCTAAACTGAACTTTTTCCATTCAGTCAACATTAGGGTTTTAAACCCTAAACTGAACTCTTTCCAGCCAGTCAGTATTAGGGTTTTAAACCCTAAACTGAAATTTCCCTTTGGTCAGCATTAGGGTTTTAAACCCTAAACTGAACTCTTTCCTTCAGTCAGCATTAGGGTTTTAAACCCTAAACTGAACTTTTCCATTCAGTCAGCATTAGGGTTTTAAACCCTAAACTGAACTCTTCCCTTTAGTCAGCATTAGGGTTTTAAACCCTAAACTGAACTTTTTCCATTCAGTCAGCATTAGGGTTTTAAACCTTAAACTGAACTCTTTCCAGCCAGTCAGTATTAGGGTTTTAAACCCTAAACTGAACTTTCCCTTTAGTCAGCATTAGGGTTTTAAACCCTAAACTGAACTCTTTCCTTCAGTCAGCATTAGGGTTTTAAACCCTAAACTGAACTTTTCCATTCAGTCAGCATTAGGGTTTTAAACCCTAAACTGAACTCTTTCCTTTAGTCAGCATTAGGGTTTTAAACCCTAAACTGAACTTTTTCCATTTAGTCAGCATTAGGGTTTTAAACCCTAAACTGAACTCTTTCCAGCCAGTCAGTATTAGGGTTTTAAACCCTAAACTGAACTTTCCCTTTAGTCAGCATTAGGGTTTTAAACCCTAAACTGAACTCTTTCCTTTAGTCAGCATTAGGGTTTTAAACCCTAAACTGAACTTTTTCCATTCAGTCAGCATTAGGGTTTTAAACCCTAAACTGAACTCTTTCCAGCCAGTCAGTATTAGGGTTTTAAACCCTAAACTGAACTTTTCCTTTAGTCAGCATTAGGGTTTTAAACCCTAAACTGAACTCTTTCCTTTAGTCAGCATTAGGGTTTTAAACCCTAAACTGAACTTTTCCATTCAGTCAGTATTAGGGTTTTAAACCCTAAACTGAACTCTTTCCTTTAGTCAGCATTAGGGTTTTAAACCCTAAACTGAACTTTTTCCATTCAGTCAGCATTAGGGTTTTAAATCCTAAACTGAACTCTTTCCAGCCAGTCAGTATTAGGGTTTTAAACCCTAAACTGAACTTTCCCTTTAGTCAGCATTAGGGTTTTAAACCCTAAACTGAACTCTTTCCTTCAGTCAGTATTAGGTTTTAAACCCTAAACTGAACTTTTTCCATTCAGTCAACATTAGGGTTTTAAACCCTAAACTGAACTCTTTCCAGCCAGTCAGTATTAGGGTTTTAAACCCTAAATTGAAATTTCCCTTTATTCTGCATTAGGGTTTTAAACCCTAAACTGAACTCTTTCCTTCAGTCAGCATTAGGGGTTTAAACCCTAAACTGAACTTTTCCATTCAGTCAGCATTAGGGTTTTAAACCCTAAGCTGAACTCTTTCCTTTAGTCAGCATTAGGGTTTTAAACCCTAAACTGAACTTTTTCCATTCAGTCAACATTAGAGTTTTAAACCCTAAACTGAACTCTTTCCAGCCAGTCAGTATTAGGGTTTTAAACCCTAAATTGAACTTTCCCTTTAGTCAGCATTAGGGTTTTAAACCCTAAACTGAACTCTTTCCTTCAGTCAGTATTAGGTTTTAAACCCTAAACTGAACTTTTTCCATTCAGTCAACATTAGGGTTTTAAACCCTAAACTGAACTCTTTCACGCCAGTCAGTATTAGGGTTTTAAACCCTAAACTGAATTTCCCTTTAGTCAGCATTAGGGTTTTAAACCCTAAACTGAACTCTTTCCTTTAGTCAGCATTAGGGTTTTAAACCCTAAACTGAACTTTTTCCATTCAGTCAGCATTAGGGTTTTAAACCCTAAACTGAACTCTTTCCTTTAGTCAGCATTAGGGTTTTAAACCCTAAACTGAACTTTTTCCATTCAGTCAGCATTAGGGTTTTAAACCCTAAACTGAACTCTTTCCAGCCAGTCAGTATTAGGGTTTTAAACCCTAAACTGAACTTTCCCTTTAGTCAGCATTAGGGTTTTAAACCCTAAACTGAACTCTTTCCTTCAGTTAGCATTAGGGTTTTAAACCCTAAACTGAACTTTTCCATTCAGTCAGCATTAGGGTTTTAAACCCTAAACTGAACTATTTCCTTTAGTCAGCATTAGGGTTTTAAACCCTAAACTGAACTCTTTCCTTCAGTCAGTATTAGGGTTTTAAACCCTAAACTGAACTTTTTCCATTCAGTCAGCATTAGGGTTTTAAACCCTAAGCTGAACTCTTTCCTTTAGTCAGCATTAGGGTTTTAAACCCTAAACTGAACTTTTTCCATTCAGTCAGCATTAGGGTTTTAAACCCTAAACTGAACTCTTTCCAGCCAGTCAGTATTAGGGTTTTAAACCCTAAACTGAACTTTCCCTTTAGTCAGCATTAGGGTTTTAAACCCTAAACTGAACTCTTTCCTTCAGTCAGTATTAGGGTTTTAAACCCTAAACTGAACTTTTTCCATTCAGTCAGCATTAGGGTTTTAAACCCTAAACTGAACTCTTTCCAGCCAGTCAGTATTAGGGTTTTAAACCCTAAACTGAACTTTCCCTTTAGTCAGCATTAGGGTTTTAAACCCTAAACTGAACTCTTTCCTTCAGTCAGCATTAGGGTTTTAAACCCTAAACTGAACTTTTCCATTCAGTCAGCATTAGGGTTTTAAACCCTAAACTGAACTCTTTCCTTTAGTCAGCATTAGGGTTTTAAACCCTAAACTGAACTTTTTCCATTCAGTCAGCATTAGAGTTTTAAACCCTAAACTGAACTCTTTCCAGCCAGTCAGTATTAGGGTTTTAAACCCTAAACTGAACTTTCCCTTTAATCAGCATTAGGGTTTTAAACCCAAAACTTAACTCTTTCCTTCAGTCAGTATTAGGGTTTTAAACCCTAAACTGAACTTTTTCCATTCAGTCAGCATTAGGGTTTTAAATCCTAAACTGAACTCTTTCCAGCCAGTCAGTATTAGGGTTTTAAACCCTAAACTGAACTTTCCCTTTAGTCAGCATTAGGGTTTTAAACCCTAAACTGAACTCTTTCCTTCAGTCAGCATTAGGGTTTTAAACCCTAAACTGAACTTTTCCATTCAGTCAGCATTAGGGTTTTAAACCCTAAACTGAACTCTTTCCTTTAGTCAGCATTAGGGTTTTAAACCCTAAACTGAACTTTTTCCTTTCAGTCAGCATTAGGGTTTTAAACCTTAAACTGAACTCTTTCCAGCCAGTCAGTATTAGGGTTTTAAACCCTAAACTGAACTTTTCCATTCAGTCAGCATTAGGGTTTTAAACCCTAAACTAAACTTTTTCCAGTCAGTCAGCATTAGGGTTTTAAACACTAAACTGAACTCTTTCCAGCCAGTCAGTATTAGGGTTTTAAACCCTAAACTGAACTTTTCCATTCAGTCAGCATTAGGGTTTTAAACCCTAAACTGAACTCTTTCCTTTAGTTTGCATTAGGGTTTTAAACCCTAAACTGAACTTTTTCCATTCAGTCAGCATTAGGGTTTTAAACCCTAAACTGAACTCTTTCCAGCCAGTCAGTATTAGGGTTTTAAACCCTAAACTGAACTTTCCCTTTAATCAGCATTAGGGTTTTAAACCCTAAACTTAACTCTTTCCTTCAGTCAGTATTAGGGTTTTAAACCCTAAACTGAACTTTTTCCATTCAGTCAGCATTAGGGTTTCAAATCCTAAACTGAACTCTTTCCAGCCAGTCAGTATTAGGGTTTTAAACCCTAAACTGAACTTTCCCTTTAGTCAGCATTATGGTTTTAAACCCTAAACTGAACTCTTTCCTTCAGTCAGCATTAGGGTTTTAAACCCTAAACTGAACTTTTCCATTCAGTCATCATTAGGGTTTTAAACCCTAAACTGAACTCTTTCCTTTAGTCAGCATTAGGGTTTTAAACCCTAAACTGAACTTTTTCCTTTCAGTCAGCATTAGGGTTTTAAACCTTAAACTGAACTCTTTCCAGCCAGTCAGTATTAGGGTTTTAAACCCTAAACTGAACTTTTCCTTTAGTCAGTATTAGGGTTTTAAACCCAAAACTTAACTTTTTCCTTCAGTCAGTATTAGGGTTTTAAACCCTAAACTGAACTTTTTCCATTCAGTCAGCATTAGGGTTTTAAATCCTAAACTGAACTCTTTCCAGCCAGTCAGTATTAGGGTTTTAAACCCTAAACTGAACTTTCCCTTTAGTCAGCATTAGGGTTTTAAACCCTAAACTGAACTCTTTCCTTCAGTCAGCATTAGGGTTTTAAACCCTAAACTGAACTTTTCCATTCAGTCAGCATTAGGGTTTTAAACCCTAAACTGAACTCTTTCCAGTCAGTATTAGGGTTTTAAACCCTAAACTGAACTTTCCCTTTAGTCAGCATTAGGGTTTTAAACCCTAAACTGAACTCTTTCCTTCAGTTAGCATTAGGGTTTTAAACCCTAAACTGAACTTTTCCATTCAGTCAGCATTAGGGTTTTAAACCCTAAACTGAACTATTTCCTTTAGTCAGCATTAGGGTTTTAAACCCTAAACTGAACTCTTTCCTTCAGTCAGTATTAGGGTTTTAAACCCTAAACTGAACTTTTTCCATTCAGTCAGCATTAGGGTTTTAAACCCTAAGCTGAACTCTTTCCTTTAGTCAGCATTAGGGTTTTAAACCCTAAACTGAACTTTTTCCATTCAGTCAGCATTAGAGTTTTAAACCCTAAACTGAACTCTTTCTAGCCAGTCAATATTAGGGTTTTAAACCCTAAACTGAACTTTCCCTTTAGTCAGCATTAGGGTTTAAAACCCTAAACTGAACTCTTTCCTTCAGTCAGTATTAAGGTTTTAAACCCTAAACTGAACTTTTTCCATTCAGTCAGCATTAGGGTTTTAAACCCTAAACTGAACTTTTCCTTTAGTCAGCATTAGGGTTTTAAAACCCTAAACTGAACTTTTTCCCTTTAGTCAGCATTAGGGTTTTAAACCCTAAACTGAACTCTTTCCTTTAGTCAGCATTAGGGTTTTAAACCCTAAACTGAACTTTTTCCATTCAGTCAGCATTAGGGTTTTAAACCCTAAACTGAACTCTTTCCTTTAGTCAGCATTAGGGTTTTAAACCCTAAACTGAACTTTTTCCATTCAGTCAGCATTAGGGTTTTAAACCCTAAACTGAACTCTTTCCAGCCAGTCAGTATTAGGGTTTTAAACCCTAAACTGAACTTTCCCTTTAGTCAGCATTAGGGTTTTAAACCCTAAACTGAACTCTTTCCTTCAGTCAGTATTAGGGTTTTAAACCCTAAACTGAACTTTTTCCATTCAGTCAGCATTAGGGTTTTAAACCCTAAACTGAACTCTTTCCAGCCAGTCAGTATTAGGGTTTTAAACCCTAAACTGAACTTTCCCTTTAGTCAGCATTAGGGTTTTAAACCCTAAACTGAACTCTTTCCTTCAGTCAGCATTAGGGTTTTAAACCCTAAACTGAACTTTTCCATTCAGTCAGCATTAGGGTTTTAAACCCTAAACTGAACTCTTTCCTTTAGTCAGCATTAGGGTTTTAAACCCTAAACTGAACTTTTTCCTTTCAGTCAGCATTAGGGTTTTAAACCTTAAACTGAACTCTTTCCAGCCAGTCAGTATTAGGGTTTTAAACCCTAAACTGAACTTTTCCTTTAGTCAGCATTAGGGTTTTAAACCATAAACTGAACTCTTTCCTTCAGTTAGCATTAGGGTTTTAAATCCTAAACTGAACTTTTCCATTCAGTCAGTATTAAGGTTTTAAACCCTAAACTGAACTCTTTCCTTTAGTGAGCATTAGGGTTTTAAACCCTAAACTGAACTTTTTCCATTCAGTCAACATTAGGGTTTTAAACCCTAAACTGAACTCTTTCAAGCCAGTCAGTATTGGGGTTTTAAACCCTAAACTGAACTTTCCCTTTAGTCAGCATTAGGGTTTTAAACCCTAAACTGAACATTTTCCTTCAGTCCGTATTAGGTTTTAAACCCTAAACTGAACTTTTTCCTATCAGTCAACATGAGGGTTTTAAACCCTAAACTGAACTCTTTCCAGCCAGTCAGTATTAGGGTTTTAAACCCTAAACTTAAATTTCCCTTTATTCAGCATTAGGGTTTTAAACCCTAAACTGAACTCTTTCCTTCAGTCAGCATTAGGGTTTTAAACCCTAAACTGAACTTTTCCATTCAGTCAGCATTAGGGTTTTAAACCCTAAGCTTAACTCTTTCCTTTAGTCAGCATTAGGGTTTTAAACCCTAAACTGAACTTTTTCCATTCAGTCAACATTAGGGTTTTAAACCCTAAACTGAACTCTTTCCAGCCAGTCAGTATTAGGGTTTTAAACCCTAAACTGAACTTTCCCTTTAGTCAGCATTAGGGTTTTAAACCCTAAACTGAACTCTTTCCTTCAGTCAGTATTAGGTTTTAAACCCTAAACTGAACTTTTTCCATTCAGTCAACATTAGGGTTTTAAACCCTAAACTGAACTCTTTCACGCCAGTCAGTATTAGGGTTTTAAACCCTAAACTAAATTTCCCTTTATTCAGCATTAGGGTTTTAAACCCTAAACTGAACTCTTTCCTTCAATCAGCATTAGGGTTTTAAACCCTAAACTGAACTTTTCCATTCAGTCAGCATTAGGGTTTTAAACCCTAAGCTGAACTCTTTCCTTTAGTCAGCATTAGGGTTTTAAACCCTAAACTAAATTTTTTCCATTCAGTCAACATTAGGGTTTTAAACCCTAAACTGAACTCTTTCCAGCCAGTCAGTATTAGGGTTTTAAACCCTAAATTGAACTTTCCCTTTAGTCAGCATTAGGGTTTTAAACCCTAAACTGAACTCTTTCTTTCAGTTAGCATTAGGGTTTTAAACCCTAAACTGAACTTTTCCATTCAGTCAGCATTAGGGTTTTAAACCCTAAACTGAACTATTTCCTTTAGTCAGCATTAGGGTTTTAAACCCTAAACTGAACTCTTTCCTTCAGTCAGTATTAGGGTTTTAAACCCTAAAGTGAATTTTTTCCATTCAGTCAGCATTAGGGTTTTAAACCCTAAACTGAACTCTTTCCTTCAATCAGCATTAGGGTTTTAAACCCTAAACTGAACTTTTCCATTCAGTCAGCATTAGGGTTTTAAACCCTAAGCTGAACTCTTTCCTTTAGTCAGCATTAGGGTTTTAAACCCTAAACTAAATTTTTTCCATTCAGTCAACATTAGGGTTTTAAACCCTAAACTGAACTCTTTCCAGCCAGTCAGTATTAGGGTTTTAAACCTTAAATGGAACTTTCCCTTTAGTCAGCATTAGGGTTTTAAACCCTAAACTGAACTCTTTCTTTCAGTTAGCATTAGGGTTTTAAACCCTAAACTGAACTTTTCCATTCAGTCAGCATTAGGGTTTTAAACCCTAAACTGAACTCTTTCCTTTAGTCAGCATTAGGGTTTTAAACCCTAAACTGAACTTTTTCCTTTCAGTCAGCATTAGGGTTTTAAACCTTAAACTGAACTCTTTCCAGCCAGTCAGTATTAGGGTTTTAAACCCTAAACTGAACTTTTCCATTCAGTCAGCATTAGGGTTTTAAACCCTAAACTGAACTTTTTCCAGTCAGTCAGCATTAGGGTTTTAAACCCTAAACTGAACTCTTTCCAGCCAGTCAGTATTAGGGTTTTAAACCCTAAACTGAACTTTTCCATTCAGTCAGCATTAGGGTTTTAAACCCTAAACTGAACTCTTTCCTTCAGTTAGCATTAGGGTTTTAAACCCTAAACTGAACTTTTCCATTCAGTCAGCATTATGGTTTTAAACCCTAAACTGAACTATTTCCTTTAGTCAGCATTAGGGTTTTAAACCCTAAACTGAACTCTTTCCTTCAGTCAGTATTAGGGTTTTAAACCCTAAACTGAACTTTTTCCATTCAGTCAGCATTAGGGTTTTAAACCCTAAACTGAACTCTTTCCTTTAGTCAGCATTAGGGTTTTAAACCCTAAACTGAACTTTTTCCATTCAGTCAGCATTAGGGTTTTAAACCCTAAACTGAACTCTTTCCAGCCAGTCAGTATTAGGGTTTTAAACCCTAAACTGAACTTTCCCTTTAGTCAGCATTAGGGTTTTAAACCCTAAACTGAACTCTTTCCTTCAGTCAGTATTAGGGTTTTAAACCCTAAACTGAACTTTTTCCATTCAGTCAGCATTAGGGTTTTAAACCCTAAACTGAACTCTTTCCAGCCAGTCAGTATTAGGGTTTTAAACCCTAAACTGAACTTTCCCTTTAGTCAGCATTAGGGTTTTAAACCCTAAACTGAACTCTTTCCTTCAGTCAGCATTAGGGTTTTAAACCCTAAACTGAACTTTTCCATTCAGTCAGCATTAGGGTTTTAAACCCTAAACTGAACTCTTTCCTTTAGTCAGCATTAGGGTTTTAAACCCTAAACTGAACTTTTTCCATTCAGTCAGCATTAGAGTTTTAAACCCTAAACTGAACTCTTTCCAGCCAGTCAGTATTAGGGTTTTAAACCCTAAACTGAACTTTCCCTTTAATCAGCATTAGGGTTTTAAACCCAAAACTTAACTCTTTCCTTCAGTCAGTATTAGGGTTTTAAACCCTAAACTGAACTTTTTCCATTCAGTCAGCATTAGGGTTTTAAATCCTAAACTGAACTCTTTCCAGCCAGTCAGTATTAGGGTTTTAAACCCTAAACTGAACTTTCCCTTTAGTCAGCATTAGGGTTTTAAACCCTAAACTGAACTCTTTCCTTCAGTCAGCATTAGGGTTTTAAACCCTAAACTGAACTTTTCCATTCAGTCAGCATTAGGGTTTTAAACCCTAAACTGAACTCTTTCCTTTAGTCAGCATTAGGGTTTTAAACCCTAAACTGAACTTTTTCCTTTCAGTCAGCATTAGGGTTTTAAACCTTAAACTGAACTCTTTCCAGCCAGTCAGTATTAGGGTTTTAAACCCTAAACTGAACTTTTCCATTCAGTCAGCATTAGGGTTTTAAACCCTAAACTAAACTTTTTCCAGTCAGTCAGCATTAGGGTTTTAAACACTAAACTGAACTCTTTCCAGCCAGTCAGTATTAGGGTTTTAAACCCTAAACTGAACTTTTCCATTCAGTCAGCATTAGGGTTTTAAACCCTAAACTGAACTCTTTCCTTTAGTTTGCATTAGGGTTTTAAACCCTAAACTGAACTTTTTCCATTCAGTCAGCATTAGGGTTTTAAACCCTAAACTGAACTCTTTCCAGCCAGTCAGTATTAGGGTTTTAAACCCTAAACTGAACTTTCCCTTTAATCAGCATTAGGGTTTTAAACCCTAAACTTAACTCTTTCCTTCAGTCAGTATTAGGGTTTTAAACCCTAAACTGAACTTTTTCCATTCAGTCAGCATTAGGGTTTCAAATCCTAAACTGAACTCTTTCCAGCCAGTCAGTATTAGGGTTTTAAACCCTAAACTGAACTTTCCCTTTAGTCAGCATTATGGTTTTAAACCCTAAACTGAACTCTTTCCTTCAGTCAGCATTAGGGTTTTAAACCCTAAACTGAACTTTTCCATTCAGTCATCATTAGGGTTTTAAACCCTAAACTGAACTCTTTCCTTTAGTCAGCATTAGGGTTTTAAACCCTAAACTGAACTTTTTCCTTTCAGTCAGCATTAGGGTTTTAAACCTTAAACTGAACTCTTTCCAGCCAGTCAGTATTAGGGTTTTAAACCCTAAACTGAACTTTTCCTTTAGTCAGTATTAGGGTTTTAAACCCAAAACTTAACTTTTTCCTTCAGTCAGTATTAGGGTTTTAAACCCTAAACTGAACTTTTTCCATTCAGTCAGCATTAGGGTTTTAAATCCTAAACTGAACTCTTTCCAGCCAGTCAGTATTAGGGTTTTAAACCCTAAACTGAACTTTCCCTTTAGTCAGCATTAGGGTTTTAAACCCTAAACTGAACTCTTTCCTTCAGTCAGCATTAGGGTTTTAAACCCTAAACTGAACTTTTCCATTCAGTCAGCATTAGGGTTTTAAACCCTAAACTGAACTTTTTCCATTCAGTCAGCATTAGGGTTTTAAACCCTAAACTGAACTTTTCCTTTAGTCAGCATTAGGGTTTTAAACCCTAAACTGAACTCTTTCCTTCAGTTAGCATTAGGGTTTTAAACCCTAAACTGAACTTTTCCATTCAGTCAGCATTAGGGTTTTAAACCCTAAACTGAACTCTTTCCTTTAGTCAGCATTAGGGTTTTAAACCCTAAACTGAACTCTTTCCTTCAGTCAGTATTAGGGTTTTAAACCCTAAACTGAACTTTTTCCATTCAGTCAGCATTAGGGTTTTAAACCCTAAACTGAACTCTTTCCAGCCAGTCAGTATTAGGGTTTTAAACCCTAAACTGAACTTTCCCTTTAGTCAGCATTAGGGTTTTAAACCCTAAACTGAACTCTTTCCTTCAGTCAGTATTAGGGTTTTAAACCCTAAACTGAACTTTTTCCATTCAGTCAGCATTAGGGTTTTAAACCCTAAACTGAACTCTTTCCAGCCAGTCAGTATTAGGGTTTTAAACCCTAAACTGAACTTTCCCTTTAGTCAGCATTAGGGTTTTAAACCCTAAACTGAACTCTTTCCTTCAGTCAGTATTAGGGTTTTAAACCCTAAACTGAACTTTTTCCATTCAGTCAGCATTAGGGTTTTAAACCCTAAACTGAACTCTTTCCAGCCAGTCAGTATTAGGGTTTTAAACCCTAAACTGAACTTTCCCTTTAGTCAGCATTAGGGTTTTAAACCCTAAACTGAACTCTTTCCTTCAGTCAGTATTAGGGTTTTAAACCCTAAACTGAACTTTTTCCATTCAGTCAGCATTAGGGTTTTAAACCCTAAACTGAACTCTTTCCAGCCAGTCAGTATTAGGGTTTTAAACCCTAAACTGAACTTTCCCTTTAGTCAGCATTAGGGTTTTAAACCCTAAACTGAACTCTTTCCTTCAGTCAGTATTAGGGTTTTAAACCCTAAACTGAACTTTTTCCATTCAGTCAGCATTAGGGTTTTAAACCCTAAACTGAACTCTTTCCAGCCAGTCAGTATTAGGGTTTTAAACCCTAAACTGAACTTTCCCTTTAGTCAGCATTAGGGTTTTAAACCCTAAACTGAACTCTTTCCTTCAGTCAGCATTAGGGTTTTAAACCCTAAACTGAACTTTTCCATTCAGTCAGCATTAGGGTTTTAAACCCTAAACTGAACTCTTTCCTTTAGTCAGCATTAGGGTTTTAAACCCTAAACTGAACTTTTTCCTTTCAGTCAGCATTAGGGTTTTAAACCTTAAACTGAACTCTTTCCAGCCAGTCAGTATTAGGGTTTTAAACCCTAAACTGAACTTTTCCTTTAGTCAGCATTAGGGTTTTAAACCATAAACTGAACTCTTTCCTTCAGTTAGCATTAGGGTTTTAAATCCTAAACTGAACTTTTCCATTCAGTCAGTATTAAGGTTTTAAACCCTAAACTGAACTCTTTCCTTTAGTGAGCATTAGGGTTTTAAACCCTAAACTGAACTTTTTCCATTCAGTCAACATTAGGGTTTTAAACCCTAAACTGAACTCTTTCAAGCCAGTCAGTATTGGGGTTTTAAACCCTAAACTGAACTTTCCCTTTAGTCAGCATTAGGGTTTTAAACCCTAAACTGAACATTTTCCTTCAGTCCGTATTAGGTTTTAAACCCTAAACTGAACTTTTTCCTATCAGTCAACATGAGGGTTTTAAACCCTAAACTGAACTCTTTCCAGCCAGTCAGTATTAGGGTTTTAAACCCTAAACTTAAATTTCCCTTTATTCAGCATTAGGGTTTTAAACCCTAAACTGAACTCTTTCCTTCAGTCAGCATTAGGGTTTTAAACCCTAAACTGAACTTTTCCATTCAGTCAGCATTAGGGTTTTAAACCCTAAGCTTAACTCTTTCCTTTAGTCAGCATTAGGGTTTTAAACCCTAAACTGAACTTTTTCCATTCAGTCAACATTAGGGTTTTAAACCCTAAACTGAACTCTTTCCAGCCAGTCAGTATTAGGGTTTTAAACCCTAAACTGAACTTTCCCTTTAGTCAGCATTAGGGTTTTAAACCCTAAACTGAACTCTTTCCTTCAGTCAGTATTAGGTTTTAAACCCTAAACTGAACTTTTTCCATTCAGTCAACATTAGGGTTTTAAACCCTAAACTGAACTCTTTCACGCCAGTCAGTATTAGGGTTTTAAACCCTAAACTAAATTTCCCTTTATTCAGCATTAGGGTTTTAAACCCTAAACTGAACTCTTTCCTTCAATCAGCATTAGGGTTTTAAACCCTAAACTGAACTTTTCCATTCAGTCAGCATTAGGGTTTTAAACCCTAAGCTGAACTCTTTCCTTTAGTCAGCATTAGGGTTTTAAACCCTAAACTAAATTTTTTCCATTCAGTCAACATTAGGGTTTTAAACCCTAAACTGAACTCTTTCCAGCCAGTCAGTATTAGGGTTTTAAACCCTAAATTGAACTTTCCCTTTAGTCAGCATTAGGGTTTTAAACCCTAAACTGAACTCTTTCTTTCAGTTAGCATTAGGGTTTTAAACCCTAAACTGAACTTTTCCATTCAGTCAGCATTAGGGTTTTAAACCCTAAACTGAACTATTTCCTTTAGTCAGCATTAGGGTTTTAAACCCTAAACTGAACTCTTTCCTTCAGTCAGTATTAGGGTTTTAAACCCTAAAGTGAATTTTTTCCATTCAGTCAGCATTAGGGTTTTAAACCCTAAACTGAACTCTTTCCTTCAATCAGCATTAGGGTTTTAAACCCTAAACTGAACTTTTCCATTCAGTCAGCATTAGGGTTTTAAACCCTAAGCTGAACTCTTTCCTTTAGTCAGCATTAGGGTTTTAAACCCTAAACTAAATTTTTTCCATTCAGTCAACATTAGGGTTTTAAACCCTAAACTGAACTCTTTCCAGCCAGTCAGTATTAGGGTTTTAAACCTTAAATGGAACTTTCCCTTTAGTCAGCATTAGGGTTTTAAACCCTAAACTGAACTCTTTCTTTCAGTTAGCATTAGGGTTTTAAACCCTAAACTGAACTTTTCCATTCAGTCAGCATTAGGGTTTTAAACCCTAAACTGAACTCTTTCCTTTAGTCAGCATTAGGGTTTTAAACCCTAAACTGAACTTTTTCCTTTCAGTCAGCATTAGGGTTTTAAACCTTAAACTGAACTCTTTCCAGCCAGTCAGTATTAGGGTTTTAAACCCTAAACTGAACTTTTCCATTCAGTCAGCATTAGGGTTTTAAACCCTAAACTGAACTTTTTCCAGTCAGTCAGCATTAGGGTTTTAAACCCTAAACTGAACTCTTTCCAGCCAGTCAGTATTAGGGTTTTAAACCCTAAACTGAACTTTTCCATTCAGTCAGCATTAGGGTTTTAAACCCTAAACTGAACTCTTTCCTTTAGTTTGCATTAGGGTTTTAAACCCTAAACTGAACTTTTTCCATTCAGTCAGCATTAGGGTTTTAAACCCTAAACTGAACTCTTTCCAGCCAGTCAGTATTAGGGTTTTAAACCCTAAACTGAACTTTCCCTTTAGTCAGCATTAGGGTTTTAAACCCTAAACTGAACTCTTTCCTTCAGTCAGTATTAGGGTTTTAAACCCTAAACTGAACTTTTTCCATTCAGTCAGCATTAGGGTTTTAAACCCTAAACTGAACTCTTTCCAGCCAGTCAGTATTAGGGTTTTAAACCCTAAACTGAACTTTCCCTTTAGTCAGCATTAGGGTTTTAAACCCTAAACTGAACTCTTTCCTTCAGTCAGCATTAGGGTTTTAAACCCTAAACTGAACTTTTCCATTCAGTCAGCATTAGGGTTTTAAACCCTAAACTGAACTCTTTCCTTTAGTCAGCATTAGGGTTTTAAACCCTAAACTGAACTTTTTCCTTTCAGTCAGCATTAGGGTTTTAAACCTTAAACTGAACTCTTTCCAGCCAGTCAGTATTAGGGTTTTAAACCCTAAACTGAACTTTTCCTTTAGTCAGCATTAGGGTTTTAAACCCTAAACTGAACTTTTTCCAGCCAGTCAGCATTAGGGTTTTAAACCCTAAACTGAACTCTTTCCAGCCAGTCAGTATTAGGGTTTTAAACCCTAAACTGAACTTTTCCATTCAGTCAGCATTAGGGTTTTAAACCCTAAACTAAACTCTTTCCTTTAGTCAGCATTAGGGTTTTAAACCCTAAACTGAACTTTTTCCATTCAGTCAGCATTAGGGTTTTAAACCCTAAACTGAACTCTTTCCAGCCAGTCAGTATTAGGGTTTTAAACCCTAAACTGAAATTTCCCTTTGGTCAGCATTAGGGTTTTAAACCCTAAACTGAACTCTTTCCTTCAGTCAGCATTAGGGTTTTAAACCCTAAACTGAACTTTTCCATTCAGTCAGCATTAGGGTTTTAAACCCTAAACTGAACTCTTCCCTTTAGTCAACATTAGGGTTTTAAATCCTAAACTGAACTTTTTCCATTCAGTCAGCATTAGGGTTTTAAACCTTAAACTGAACTCTTTCCAGCCAGTCAGTATTAGGGTTTTTAACCCTAAACTGAACTTTCCCTTTAGTCAGCATTAGGGTTTTAAACCCTAAACTGAACTCTTTCCTTCAGTCAGCATTAGGGTTTTAAACCCTAAACTGAGCTTTTCCATTCAGTCAGCATTAGGGTTTTAAACCCTAAACTGAACTCTTTCCTTTAGTTTGCATTAGGGTTTTAAACCCTAAACTGAAGCTTTTCCATTCAGTCAGCATTAGGGTTTTAAACCCTAAACTGAACTCTTTCCAGCCAGTCAGTATTAGGGTTTTAAACCCTAAACTGAACTTTCCCTTTAATCAGCATTAGGAAAATAAACCCTAAACTGAACTCTTTCCTGTAGTTAGTATTAGGGTTTTAAACCCTAAACTGAACTTTTTCCATTCAGTCAGCCTTAGGGTTTTAAATCCTAAACTGAACTCTTTCCAGCCAGTCAGTATTAGGGTTTCAAACCCTAAACTGAACTTTCCCTTTAGTTAGCATTAGGGTTTTAAACACTAAACTGAACTCTTTCCTTCAGTCAGCATTAGGGTTTTAAACCCTAAACTGAACTTGTCCATTCAGTCAGCATTAGGGTTTTAAACCCTAAACTGAACTCTTTCCTTTAGTCAGCATTAGGGTTTTAAACCCTAAACTGAACTTTTTCCTTTCAGTCAGCATTAGGGTTTTAAACCTTAAACTGAACTCTTTCCAGCCAGTCAGTATTAGGGTTTTAAACCCTAAACTGAACTTTTCCTTTAGTCAGCATTAGGGTTTTAAACCATAAACTGAACTCTTTCCTTCAGTTAGCATTAGGGTTTTAAATCCTAAACTGAACTTTTCCATTCAGTCAGTATTAAGGTTTTAAACCCTAAACTGAACTCTTTCCTTTAGTGAGCATTAGGGTTTTAAACCCTAAACTGAACTTTTTCCATTCAGTCAACATTAGGGTTTTAAACCCTAAACTGAACTCTTTCAAGCCAGTCAGTATTGGGGTTTTAAACCCTAAACTGAACTTTCCCTTTAGTCAGCATTAGGGTTTTAAACCCTAAACTGAACATTTTCCTTCAGTCCGTATTAGGTTTTAAACCCTAAACTGAACTTTTTCCTATCAGTCAACATGAGGGTTTTAAACCCTAAACTGAACTCTTTCCAGCCAGTCAGTATTAGGGTTTTAAACCCTAAAATTAAATTTCCCTTTATTCAGCATTAGGGTTTTAAACCCTAAACTGAACTCTTTCCTTCAGTCAGCATTAGGGTTTTAAACCCTAAACTGAACTTTTCCATTCAGTCAGCATTAGGGTTTTAAACCCTAAGCTTAACTCTTTCCTTTAGTCAGCATTAGGGTTTTAAACCCTAAACTGAACTTTTTCCATTCAGTCAACATTAGGGTTTTAAACCCTAAACTGAACTCTTTCCAGCCAGTCAGTATTAGGGTTTTAAACCCTAAACTGAACTTTCCCTTTAGTCAGCATTAGGGTTTTAAACCCTAAACTGAACTCTTTCCTTCAGTCAGTATTAGGTTTTAAACCCTAAACTGAACTTTTTCCATTCAGTCAACATTAGGGTTTTAAACCCTAAACTGAACTCTTTCACGCCAGTCAGTATTAGGGTTTTAAACCCTAAACTAAATTTCCCTTTATTCAGCATTAGGGTTTTAAACCCTAAACTGAACTCTTTCCTTCAATCAGCATTAGGGTTTTAAACCCTAAACTGAACTTTTCCATTCAGTCAGCATTAGGGTTTTAAACCCTAAGCTGAACTCTTTCCTTTAGTCAGCATTAGGGTTTTAAACCCTAAACTAAATTTTTTCCATTCAGTCAACATTAGGGTTTTAAACCCTAAACTGAACTCTTTCCAGCCAGTCAGTATTAGGGTTTTAAACCCTAAATTGAACTTTCCCTTTAGTCAGCATTAGGGTTTTAAACCCTAAACTGAACTCTTTCTTTCAGTTAGCATTAGGGTTTTAAACCCTAAACTGAACTTTTCCATTCAGTCAGCATTAGGGTTTTAAACCCTAAACTGAACTATTTCCTTTAGTCAGCATTAGGGTTTTAAACCCTAAACTGAACTCTTTCCTTCAGTCAGTATTAGGGTTTTAAACCCTAAAGTGAACTTTTTCCATTCAGTCAGCATTAGGGTTTTAAACCCTAAACTGAACGCTTTCCAGCCATTCAGTATTAGGGTTTTAAACCCTAAACTGAACTTTCCCTTTAGTCAACATTAGGGTTTTAAACCCTAAACTGAACTCTTTCCTTCAGTCAGCATTAGGGTTTTAACCCCTAAACTGAACTTTTCCATTCAGTCAGCATTAGGGTTTTAAACCCTAAGCAGAACTCTTTCCTTTAGTTAGCATTAGGATTTTAAACCCTAAACTGAACTTTTTCCATTCAGTCAGCATTAGAGTTTTAAACCCTAAACTGAACTCTTTCTAGCCAGTCAGTATTAGGGTTTTAAACCCTAAACTGAACTTTCCCTTTAGTCAGCATTAGGGTTTAAAACCCTAAACTGAACTCTTTCCTTCAGTCAGTATTAAGGTTTTAAACCCTAAACTGAACTTTTTCCATTCAGTCAGCATTAGGGTTTTAAACCCTAAACTGAACTCTTTCCAGCCAGTCAGTATTAGGGTTTTAAACCCTAAACTGAACTTTCCCTTTAGTCAGCATTAGGGTTTTAAACCCTAAACTGAACTCTTTCCTTCAGTCAGCATTAGGGTTTTAAACCCTAAATTGAACTTTTCCATTCAGTCAGCATTAGGGTTTTAAACCCTAAACTGAACTCTTTCCTTTAGTTTGCATTAGGGTTTTAAACCCTAAACTGAACTTTTTCCATTCAGTCAGCATTAGGGTTTTAAACCCTAAACTGAACTCTTTCCAGCCAGTCAGTATTAGGGTTTTAAACCTTAAACTGAACTTTCCCTTTAATCAGCATTAGGGTTTTAAACCCTAAACTTAACTCCTTCCTTCAGTCAGTATTAGGGTTTTAAACCCTAAACTGAACTTTTTCCATTCAGTCAGCATTAGGGTTTTAAATCCTAAACCGAACTCTTTCCAGCCAGTCAGTATTAGGGTTTTAAACCCTAAACTGAACTTTCCCTTTAGTCAGCAATATGGTTTTAAACCCTAAACTGAACTCTTTCCTTCAGTCAGCATTAGAGTTTTAAACCCTAAACTGAACTTTTCCATTCAGTCAGCATTAGGGTTTTAAAACCTAAACTGAACTCTTTCCTTTAGTCAGCATTAGGGTTTTAAACCCTAAACTGAACTTTTTCCTTTCAGTCAGCATTAGGGTTTTAAACCTTAAACTGAACTCTTTCCAGCCAGTCAGTATTAGGGTTTTAAACCCTAAACTGAACTTTTCCTTTAGTCAGCATTAGGGTTTTAAACTCTAAACTGAACTCTTTCCTTCAGTCAGCATTAAGGTTTTAAACCCTAAACTGAACTTTTCCATTCAGTCAGCATTAGGGTTTTAAACCCTAAACTGAACTCTTTCCTTTAGTCAGCATTAGGGTTTTAAACCCTAAACTGAACTTTTTCCTTTCAGTCAGCATTAGAGTTTTAAACCTTAAACTGAACTCTTTCCAGCCAGTCAGTATTAGGGTTTTAAACCCTAAACTGAACTTTTCCTTTAGTCAGCATTAGAGTTTTAAACCCTAAACTGAACTCTTTCCTTCAGTTAGCATTATGGTTTTAAACCCTAAACTGAACTCTTTCCAGCCAGTCAGTATTAGGGTTTTAAACCCTAAACAGAACTTTCCCTTTAGTCAACATTAGGGTTTTAAACCCTAAACTGAACTCTTTCCTTCAGTCAGCATTAGGGTTTTAACCCTAAACTGAACTTTTCCATTCAGTCAGCATTAGGGTTTTAAACCCTAAACTGAACTCTTTCCTTTAGTCAGCATTAGGGTTTTAAACCCTAAACTGAACTTTTTCCATTCAGTCAGCATTAGGGTTTTAAACCCTAAACTGAACTCTTTCTAGCCAGTCAGTATTAGGGTTTTAAACCCTAAACTGAACTTTCCCTTTAGTCAGCATTAGGGTTTTAAACCCTAAACTGAACTCTTTCCTTCAGTCAATATTAAGGTTTTAAACCCTAAACTGAACTTTTTCCATTCAGTCAGCATTAGGGTTTTAAACCCTAAACTGAACTCTTTCCAGCCAGTCAGTATTAGGGTTTTAAACCCTAAACTGAACTTTCCCTTTAGTCAGCATTAGGGTTTTAAACCCTAAACTAAACTCTTTCCTTCAGTCAGCATTAGGGTTTTAAACCCTAAACTGAACTTTTCCATTCAGTCAGCATTAGCGTTTTAAACCCTAAACTGAACTTTTTCCATTCAGTCAGTATTAGGGTTTTAAACCCTAAACTGAACTCTTTCCAGCCAGTCAGTATTAGGGTTTTAAACCCTAAACTGAACTTTCCCTTTAATCAGCATTAGGGTTTTAAACCCTAAACTTAACTCTTTCCTTCAGTCAGTATTAGGGTTTTAAACCCTAAACTGAACTTTTTCCATTCAGTCAGCATTAGGGTTTTAAATCCTAAACTGAACTCTTTCCAGCCAGTCAGTATTAGGGTTTTAAACCCTAAACTGAACTTTCCCTTTAGTCAGCATTAGGGTTTTAAACTCTAAACTGAACTCTTTCCTTTAGTCAGCATTAGGGTTTTAAACCCTAAACTGAACTTTTTCCATTCAGTCATCATTAGGGTTTTAAACCCTAAACTGAACTCTTTCCTTTAGTCAGCATTAGGGTTTTAAACCCTAAACTGAACTTTTTCCTTTCAGTCAGCATTAGGGTTTTAAACCTTAAACTGAACTCTTTCCAGCCAGTCAGTATTAGGGTTTTAAACCCTAAACTGAACTTTTCCTTTAGTCAGCATTAGGGTTTTAAACCCTAAACTGAACTTTTTCCAGCCAGTCAGCATTAGGGTTTTAAACCCTAAACTGAACTCTTTCCAGCCAGTCAGTATTAGGGTTTTAAACCCTAAACTGAACTTTTCCATTCAGTCAGCATTAGGGTTTTAAACCCTAAACTAAACTCTTTCCTTTAGTCAGCATTAGGGTTTTAAACCCTAAACTGAACTTTTTCCATTCAGTCAACATTAGGGTTTTAAACCCTAAACTGAACTCTTTCCAGCCAGTCAGTATTAGGGTTTTAAACCCTAAACTGAAATTTCCCTTTGGTCAGCATTAGGGTTTCAAACCCTAAACTGAACTCTTTCCTTCAGTCAGCATTAGGGTTTTAAACCCTAAACTGAACTTTTCCATTCAGTCAGCATTAGGGTTTTAAACCCTAAACTGAACTCTTTCCTTTAGTCAACATTAGGGTTTTAAACCCTAAACTGAACTTTTTCCATTCAGTCAGCATTAGGGTTTTAAACCTTAAACTGAACTCTTTCCAGCCAGTCAGTATTAGGGTTTTAAACCCTAAACTGAACTTTCCCTTTAGTCAGCATTAGGGTTTTAAACCCTAAACTGAACTCTTTCCTTCAGTCAGCATTAGGGTTTTAAACCCTAAACTGAACTTTTCCATTCAGTCAGCATTAGGGTTTTAAACCCTAAACTGAACTCTTTCCTTTAGTTTGCATTAGGGTTTTAAACCCTAAACTGAACCTTTTCCATTCAGTCAGCATTAGGGTTTTAAACCCTAAACTGAACTCTTTCCAGCCAGTCAGTATTAGGGTTTTAAACCCTAAACTGAACTTTCCCTTTAATCAGCATTAGGAAAATAAACCCTAAACTGAACTCTTTCCTTCAGTTAGTATTAGGGTTTTAAACCCTAAACTGAACTTTTTCCATTCAGTTAGCCTTAGGGTTTTAAATCCTAAACTGAACTCTTTCCAGCCAGTCAGTATTAGGGTTTTAAACCCTAAACTGAACTTTCCCTTTAGTCAGCATTAGGGTTTTAAACCCTAAACTGAACTCTTTCCTTCAGTCAGCATTAGGGTTTTAAACCCTAAACTGAACTTTTCCATTCAGTCAGCATTAGGGTTTTAAACCCTAAACTGAACTCTTTCCTTTAGTTAGCATTAGGGTTTTAAACCCTAAACTGAACTTTTTCCTTTCAGTCAGCATTAGGGTTTTAAACCTTAAACTGAACTCTTTCCAGCCAGTCAGTATTAGGGTTTTAAACCCTAAACTGAACTTTTCCTTTAGTCAGCATTAGGGTTTTAAACCATAAACTGAACTCTTTCCTTCAGTTAGCATTAGGGTTTTAAATCCTAAACTGAACTTTTCCATTCAGTCAGTATTAGTGTTTTAAACCCTAAACTGAACTCTTTCCTTTAGTCAGCATTAGGGTTTTAATCCCTAAACTGAACTTTTTCCATTCAGTCAGCATTAGGGTTTTAAACCCTAAACTGAACTCTTTCCAGCCAGTCAGTATTGGGGTTTTAAACCCTAAACTGAACTTTTCCTTTAGTCAGCATTAGGGTTTTAAACCCTAAACTGAACATTTTCCTTCAGTCAGTATTAGGTTTTAAACCCTAAACTGAACTTTTTCCATTCAGTCAACATGAGGGTTTTAAACCCTTAAACTGAACTCTTTCCAGCCAGTCAGTATTAGGGTTTTAAACCCTAAACTGAAATTTCCCTTTATTCAGCATTAGGGTTTTAAACCCTAAACTGAACTCTTTCCTTCAGTCAGCATTAGGGTTTTAAACCCTAAACTGAACTTTTCCATTCAGTCAGCATTAGGGTTTTAAACCCTAAGCTGAACTCTTTCCTTTAGTCAGCATTAGGGTTTTAAACCCTAAACTGAACTTTTTCCATTCAGTCAACATTAGGGTTTTAAACCCTAAACTGAACTCTTTCCAGCCAGTCAGTATTAGGGTTTTAAACCCTAAACTGAACTTTCCCTTTAGTCAGCATTAGGGTTTTAAACCCTAAACTGAACTCTTTCCTTCAGTCAGTATTAGGGTTTTAAACCCTAAACTGAACTTTTTCCATTCAGTCAGCATTAGGGTTTTAAACCCTAAACTGAACTCTTTCCAGCCAGTCAGTATTAGGGTTTTAAACCCTAAACTGAATTTCCCTTTATTCAGCATTAGGGTTTTAAACCCTAAACTGAACTCTTTCCTTCAATCAGCATTAGGGTTTTAAACCCTAAACTGAACTTTTCCATTCAGTCAGCATTAGGGTTTTAAACCCTAAACTGAACTCTTTCCTTTAGTCAGCATTAGGGTTTTAAACCCTAAACTGAACTTTTTCCATTCAGTCAGCATTAGGGTTTTAAACCCTAAACTGAACTTTCCCTTTAGTCAGCATTAGGGTTTTAAACCCTAAACTGAACATTTTCCTTCAGTCAGTATTAGGTTTTAAACCCTAAACTGAACTTTTTCCATTCAGTCAACATGAGGGTTTTAAACCCTAAACTGAACTCTTTCCAGCCAGTCAGTATTAGGGTTTTAAACCCTAAACTGAAATTTCCCTTTATTCAGCATTAGGGTTTTAAACCCTAAACTGAACTCTTTCCTTTAGTCAGCATTAGGGTTTTAAACCCTAAACTGAACTTTTCCATTCAGTCAGCATTAGGGTTTTAAACCCTAAGCTGAACTCTTTCCTTTAGTCAGCATTAGGGTTTTAAACCCTAAACTGAACTTTTTCCATTCAGTCAACATTAGGGTTTTAAACCCTAAACTGAACTCTTTCCAGCCAGTCAGTATTAGGGTTTTAAACCCTAAACTGAACTTTTCCTTTAGTCAGCATTAGGGTTTTAAACCCTAAACTGAACTCTTTCCTTCAGTCAGTATTAGGGTTTTAAACCCTAAACTGAACTTTTTCCATTCAGTCAGCATTAGGGTTTTAAACCCTAAACTGAACTCTTTCACGCCAGTCAGTATTAGGGTTTTAAACCCTAAACTGAACTCTTTCCTTCAATCAGCATTAGGGTTTTAAACCCTAAACTGAACTTTTCCATTCAGTCAGCATTAGGGTTTTAAACCCTAAGCTGAACTCTTTCCTTTAGTCAGCATTAGGGTTTTAAACCCTAAACTGAATTTTTTCCATTCAGTCAACATTAGGGTTCTAAAACCTAAACTGAACTCTTTCCAGCCAGTCAGTATTAGGGTTTTAAACCCTAAATTGAACTTTCCCTTTAGTCAGCATTAGGGTTTTAAACCCTAAACTGAACTCTTTCCAGCCTGTCAGTATTAGGGTTTTAAACCCTAAACTGAACTTTCCCTTTAATCAGCATTAGGAAAATAAACCCTAAACTGAACTCTTTCCTTCAGTTAGTATTAGGGTTTTAAACCCTAAACTGAACTTTTTCCATTCAGTTAGCCTTAGGGTTTTAAATCCTAAACTGAACTCTTTCCAGTCAGTCAGTATTAGGGTTTTAAACCCTAAACTGAACTCTTTCCAGCCAGTCAGTATTAGGGTTTTAAACCCTAAACTGAACTTTCCCTTTAGTCAACATTAGGGTTTTAAACCCTAAACTGAACTCTTTCCTTCAGTCAGCATTAGGGTTTTAAACCCTAAACTGAACTTTTTCCCTTTAGTCAGCATTAGGATTTTAAACCCTAAACTGAACTTTTTCCATTCAGTCAGCATTAGAGTTTTAAACCCTAAACTGAACTCTTTCTAGCCAGTCAGTATTAGGGTTTTAAACCCTAAACTGAACTTTCCCTTTAGTCAGCATTAGGGTTTAAAACCCTAAACTGAACTCTTTCCTTCAGTCAGTATTAAGGTTTTAAACCCTAAACTGAACTTTTTCCATTCAGTCAGCATTAGGGTTTTAAACCCTAAACTGAACTCTTTCCAGCCAGTCAGTATTAGGGTTTTAAACCCTAAACTGAACTTTCCCTTTAGTCAGCATTAGGGTTTTAAACCCTAAACTGAACTCTTTCCTTCAGTCAGCATTAGGGTTTTAAACCCTAAATTGAACTTTTCCATTCAGTCAGCATTAGGGTTTTAAACCCTAAACTGAACTCTTTCCTTTAGTTTGCATTAGGGTTTTAAACCCTAAACTGAACTTTTTCCATTCAGTCAGCATTAGGGTTTTAAACCCTAAACTGAACTCTTTCCAGCCAGTCAGTATTAGGGTTTTAAACCCTAAACTGAACTTTCCCTTTAATCAGCATTAGGGTTTTAAACCCAAAACTTAACTCTTTCCTTCAGTCAGTATTAGGGTTTTAAACCCTAAACTGAACTTTTTCCATTCAGTCAGCATTAGGGTTTTAAATCCTAAACTTAACTCTTTCCAGCCAGTCAGTATTAGGGTTTTAAACCCTAAACTGAACTTTCCCTTTAGTCAGCAATATGGTTTTAAACCCTAAATTGAACTCTTTCCTTCAGTCAGCATTAGGGTTTTAAACCCTAAACTGAACTTTTCCATTCAGTCAACATTAGGGTTTTAAACCCTAAACTGAACTCTTTCCTTTAGTCAGCATTAGGGTTTTAAACCCTAAACTGAACTTTTTCCTTTCAGTCAGCATTAGGGTTTTAAATCTTAAACTGAACTCTTTCCAGCCAGTCAGTATTAGGGTTTTAAACCCTAAACTGAACTTTTCCTTTAGTCAGCATTAGGGTTTTAAACCCTAAACTGAACTCTTTCCTTCAGTCAGCATTAGGGTTTTAAACCCTAAACTGAACTTTTCCATTCAGTCAGCATTAGGGTTTTAAACCCTAAACTGAACTCTTTCCTTTAGTCAGCATTAGGGTTTTAAACCCTAAACTGAACTTTTTCCTTTCAGTCAGCATTAGAGTTTTAAACCTTAAACTGAACTCTTTCCAGCCAGTCAGTATTAGGGTTTTAAACCCTAAACTGAACTTTTCCTTTAGTCAGCATTAAAGTTTTAAACCCTAAACTGAACTTTTTCCATTCAGTCAGCATTAGGGTTTTAAACCCTAAACTGAACTCTTTCCAGCCAGTCAGTATTAGGGTTTTAAACCCTAAACAGAACTTTCCCTTTAGTCAACATTAGGGTTTTAAACCCTAAACTGAACTCTTTCCTTCAGTCAGCATTAGGGTATTAACCCCTAAACTGAACTTTTCCATTCAGTCAGCATTAGGGTTTTAAACCCTAAACTGAACTCTTTCCTTTAGTCAGCATTAGGGTTTTAAACCCTAAACTGAACTTTTTCCATTCAGTCAGCATTAGGGTTTTAAACCCTAAACTGAACTCTTTCCAGCCAGTCAGTATTAGGGTTTTAAACCCTAAACTGAACTTTCCCTTTAGTCAGCATTAGGGTTTAAAACCCTAAACTGAACTCTTTCTTTCAGTCAGTATTAAGGTTTTGAACCCTAAACTGAACTTTTTCCATTCAGTCAGCATTAGGGTTTTAAACCCTAAACTGAACTCTTTCCAGCCAGTCAGTATTAGGGTTTTAAACCCTAAACTGAACTTTCCCTTTAGTCAGCATTAGGGTTTTAAACCCTAAACTGAACTCTTTCCTTTAGTTTGCATTAGGGTTTTAAACCCTAAACTGAACTTTTTCCATTCAGTCAGCATTAGGGTTTTAAACCCTAAACTGAACTCTTTCCAGCCAGTCAGTATTAGGGTTTTAAACCCTAAACTGAACTTTCCCTTTAATCAGCATTAGGGTTTTAAACCCTAAACTTAACTCTTTCCTTCAGTCAGTATTAGGGTTTTAAACCCTAAACTGAACTTTTTCCATTCAGTCAACATTAGGGTTTTAAATCCTAAACTTAACTCTTTCCAGCCAGTCAGTATTAGGGTTTTAAACCCTAAACTGAACTTTCCCTTTAGTCAGCAATATGGTTTTAAACCCTAAATTGAACTCTTTCCTTCAGTCAGCATTAGGGTTTTAAACCCTAAACTGAACTTTTCCATTCAGTCAGCATTAGGGTTTTAAACCCTAAGCTGAACTCTTTCCTTTAGTCAGCATTAGGATTTTAAACCCTAAACTGAACTTTTTCCATTCAGTCAGCATTAGAGTTTTAAACCCTAAACTGAACTCTTTCTAGCCAGTCAGTATTAGGGTTTTAAACCCTAAACTGAACTTTCCCTTTAGTCAGCATTAGGGTTTAAAACCCTAAACTGAACTCTTTCCTTCAGTCAGTATTAAGGTTTTAAACCCTAAACTGAACTTTTTCCATTCAGTCAGCATTAGGGTTTTAAACCCTAAACTGAACTCTTTCCAGCCAGTCAGTATTAGGGTTTTAAACCCTAAACTGAACTTTCCCTTTAGTCAGCATTAGGGTTTTAAACCCTAAACTGAACTCTTTCCTTCAGTCAGCATTAGGGTTTTAAACCCTAAATTGAACTTTTCCATTCAGTCAGCATTAGGGTTTTAAACCCTAAACTGAACTCTTTCCTTTAGTTTGCATTAGGGTTTTAAACCCTAAACTGAACTTTTTCCATTCAGTCAGCATTAGGGTTTTAAACCCTAAACTGAACTCTTTCCAGCCAGTCAGTATTAGGGTTTTAAACCCTAAACTGAACTTTCCCTTTAATCAGCATTAGGGTTTTAAACCCAAAACTTAACTCTTTCCTTCAGTCAGTATTAGGGTTTTAAACCCTAAACTGAACTTTTTCCATTCAGTCAGCATTAGGGTTTTAAATCCTAAACTTAACTCTTTCCAGCCAGTCAGTATTAGGGTTTTAAACCCTAAACTGAACTTTCCCTTTAGTCAGCAATATGGTTTTAAACCCTAAATTGAACTCTTTCCTTCAGTCAGCATTAGGGTTTTAAACCCTAAACTGAACTTTTCCATTCAGTCAACATTAGGGTTTTAAACCCTAAACTGAACTCTTTCCTTTAGTCAGCATTAGGGTTTTAAACCCTAAACTGAACTTTTTCCTTTCAGTCAGCATTAGGGTTTTAAATCTTAAACTGAACTCTTTCCAGCCAGTCAGTATTAGGGTTTTAAACCCTAAACTGAACTTTTCCTTTAGTCAGCATTAGGGTTTTAAACCCTAAACTGAACTCTTTCCTTCAGTCAGCATTTGGGTTTTAAACCCTAAACTGAACTTTTCCATTCAGTCAGCATTAGGGTTTTAAACCCTAAACTGAACTCTTTCCTTTAGTCAGCATTAGGGTTTTAAACCCTAAACTGAACTTTTTCCTTTCAGTCAGCATTAGAGTTTTAAACCTTAAACTGAACTCTTTCCAGCCAGTCAGTATTAGGGTTTTAAACCCTAAACTGAACTTTTCCTTTAGTCAGCATTAAAGTTTTAAACCCTAAACTGAACTTTTTCCATTCAGTCAGCATTAGGGTTTTAAACCCTAAACTGAACTCTTTCCAGCCAGTCAGTATTAGGGTTTTAAACCCTAAACAGAACTTTCCCTTTAGTCAACATTAGGGTTTTAAACCCTAAACTGAACTCTTTCCTTCAGTCAGCATTAGGGTTTTAACCCCTAAACTGAACTTTTCCATTCAGTCAGCATTAGGGTTTTAAACCCCAAGCTGAACTCTTTCCTTTAGTCAGCATTAGGGTTTTAAACCCTAAACTAAACTTTTTCCATTCAGTCAGCATTAGGGTTTTAAACCCTAAACTGAACTCTTTCTAGCCAGTCAGTATTAGGGTTTTAAACCCTAAACTGAACTTTCCCTTTAGTCAGCATTAGGGTTTAAAACCCTAAACTGAACTCTTTCTTTCAGTCAGTATTAAGGTTTTGAACCCTAAACTGAACTTTTTCCATTCAGTCAGCATTAGGGTTTTAAACCCTAAACTGAACTCTTTCCAGCCAGTCAGTATTAGGGTTTTAAACCCTAAACTGAACTTTCCCTTTAGTCAGCATTAGGGTTTTAAACCCTAAACTGAACTCTTTCCTTTAGTTTGCATTAGGGTTTTAAACCCTAAACTGAACTTTTTCCATTCAGTCAGCATTAGGGTTTTAAACCCTAAACTGAACTCTTTCCAGCCAGTCAGTATTAGGGTTTTAAACCCTAAACTGAACTTTCCCTTTAATCAGCATTAGGGTTTTAAACCCTAAACTTAACTCTTTCCTTCAGTCAGTATTAGGGTTTTAAACCCTAAACTGAACTTTTTCCATTCAGTCAACATTAGGGTTTTAAATCCTAAACTGAACTCTTTCCAGCCAGTCAGTATTAGGGTTTTAAACCCTAAACTGAACTTTCCCTTTAGTCAGCATTAGGGTTTTAAACCCTAAATTGAACTCTTTCCTTCAGTCAGCATTAGGGTTTTAAACCCTAAAATGAACTTTTCCATTCAGTCAGCATTAGGGTTTTAAACCCTAAACTGAACTCTTTCCTTTAGTCAGCATTAGGGTTTTAAACCCTAAACTGAACTTTTTCCTTTCAGTCAGCATTAGGGTTTTAAACCTTAAACTGAACTCTTTCCAGCCAGTCAGTATTAGGGTTTTAAACCCTAAACTGAACTTTTCCTTTAGTCAGTATTAGGGTTTTAAACCCTAAACTGAACTTTTTCCAGCCAGTCAGCATTAGGGTTTTAAACCCTAAACTGAACTCTTTCCAGCCAGTCAGTATTAGGGTTTTAAACCCTAAACTGAACTTTTCCATTCAGTCAGCATTAGGGTTTTAAACCCTAAACTAAACTCTTTCCTTTAGTCAGCATTAGGGTTTTAAACCCTAAACTGAACTTTTTCCATTCAGTCAACATTAGGGTTTTAAACCCTAAACTGAACTCTTTCCAGCCAGTCAATATTAGGGTTTTAAACCCTAAACTGAAATTTCCCTTTGGTCAGCATTAGGGTTTCAAACCCTAAACTGAACTCTTTCCTTCAGTCAGCATTAGGGTTTTAAACCCTAAACTGAACTTTTTCCATTCAGTCAGCATTAGGGTTTTAAACCCTAAACTGAACTTTCCCTTTAGTCAGCATTAGGGTTTTAAACCCTAAACTGAACATTTTCCTTCAGTCAGTATTAGGTTTTAAACCCTAAACTGAACTTTTTCCATTCAGTCAACATGAGGGTTTTAAACCCTAAACTGAACTCTTTCCAGCCAGTCAGTATTAGGGTTTTAAACCCTAAACTGAAATTTCCCTTTATTCAGCATTAGGGTTTTAAACCCTAAACTGAACTCTTTCCTTTAGTCAGCATTAGGGTTTTAAACCCTAAACTGAACTTTTCCATTCAGTCAGCATTAGGGTTTTAAACCCTAAGCTGAACTCTTTCCTTTAGTCAGCATTAGGGTTTTAAACCCTAAACTGAACTTTTTCCATTCAGTCAACATTAGGGTTTTAAACCCTAAACTGAACTCTTTCCAGCCAGTCAGTATTAGGGTTTTAAACCCTAAACTGAACTTTCCCTTTAGTCAGCATTAGGGTTTTAAACCCTAAACTGAACTCTTTCCTTCAGTCAGTATTAGGTTTTAAACCCTAAACTGAACTTTTTCCATTCAGTCAACATTAGGGTTTTAAACCCTAAACTGAACTCTTTCACGCCAGTCAGTATTAGGGTTTTAAACCCTAAACTGAACTCTTTCCTTCAATCAGCATTAGGGTTTTAAACCCTAAACTGAACTTTTCCATTCAGTCAGCATTAGGGTTTTAAACCCTAAGCTGAACTCTTTCCTTTAGTCAGCATTAGGGTTTTAAACCCTAAACTGAATTTTTTCCATTCAGTCAACATTAGGGTTCTAAACCCTAAACTGAACTCTTTCCAGCCAGTCAGTATTAGGGTTTTAAACCCTAAATTGAACTTTCCCTTTAGTCAGCATTAGGGTTTTAAACCCTAAACTGAACTCTTTCCAGCCTGTCAGTATTAGGGTTTTAAACCCTAAACTGAACTTTCCCTTTAATCAGCATTAGGAAAATAAACCCTAAACTGAACTCTTTCCTTCAGTTAGTATTAGGGTTTTAAACCCTAAACTGAACTTTTTCCATTCAGTTAGCCTTAGGGTTTTAAATCCTAAACTGAACTCTTTCCAGTCAGTCAGTATTAGGGTTTTAAACCCTAAACTGAACTCTTTCCAGCCAGTCAGTATTAGGGTTTTAAACCCTAAACTGAACTTTCCCTTTAGTCAACATTAGGGTTTTAAACCCTAAACTGAACTCTTTCCTTCAGTCAGCATTAGGGTTTTAAACCCTAAACTGAACTTTTTCCCTTTAGTCAGCATTAGGATTTTAAACCCTAAACTGAACTTTTTCCATTCAGTCAGCATTAGAGTTTTAAACCCTAAACTGAACTCTTTCTAGCCAGTCAGTATTAGGGTTTTAAACCCTAAACTGAACTTTCCCTTTAGTCAGCATTAGGGTTTAAAACCCTAAACTGAACTCTTTCCTTCAGTCAGTATTAAGGTTTTAAACCCTAAACTGAACTTTTTCCATTCAGTCAGCATTAGGGTTTTAAACCCTAAACTGAACTCTTTCCAGCCAGTCAGTATTAGGGTTTTAAACCCTAAACTGAACTTTCCCTTTAGTCAGCATTAGGGTTTTAAACCCTAAACTGAACTCTTTCCTTCAGTCAGCATTAGGGTTTTAAACCCTAAATTGAACTTTTCCATTCAGTCAGCATTAGGGTTTTAAACCCTAAACTGAACTCTTTCCTTTAGTTTGCATTAGGGTTTTAAACCCTAAACTGAACTTTTTCCATTCAGTCAGCATTAGGGTTTTAAACCCTAAACTGAACTCTTTCCAGCCAGTCAGTATTAGGGTTTTAAACCCTAAACTGAACTTTCCCTTTAATCAGCATTAGGGTTTTAAACCCAAAACTTAACTCTTTCCTTCAGTCAGTATTAGGGTTTTAAACCCTAAACTGAACTTTTTCCATTCAGTCAGCATTAGGGTTTTAAATCCTAAACTTAACTCTTTCCAGCCAGTCAGTATTAGGGTTTTAAACCCTAAACTGAACTTTCCCTTTAGTCAGCAATATGGTTTTAAACCCTAAATTGAACTCTTTCCTTCAGTCAGCATTAGGGTTTTAAACCCTAAACTGAACTTTTCCATTCAGTCAACATTAGGGTTTTAAACCCTAAACTGAACTCTTTCCTTTAGTCAGCATTAGGGTTTTAAACCCTAAACTGAACTTTTTCCTTTCAGTCAGCATTAGGGTTTTAAATCTTAAACTGAACTCTTTCCAGCCAGTCAGTATTAGGGTTTTAAACCCTAAACTGAACTTTTCCTTTAGTCAGCATTAGGGTTTTAAACCCTAAACTGAACTCTTTCCTTCAGTCAGCATTAGGGTTTTAAACCCTAAACTGAACTTTTCCATTCAGTCAGCATTAGGGTTTTAAACCCTAAACTGAACTCTTTCCTTTAGTCAGCATTAGGGTTTTAAACCCTAAACTGAACTTTTTCCTTTCAGTCAGCATTAGAGTTTTAAACCTTAAACTGAACTCTTTCCAGCCAGTCAGTATTAGGGTTTTAAACCCTAAACTGAACTTTTCCTTTAGTCAGCATTAAAGTTTTAAACCCTAAACTGAACTTTTTCCATTCAGTCAGCATTAGGGTTTTAAACCCTAAACTGAACTCTTTCCAGCCAGTCAGTATTAGGGTTTTAAACCCTAAACAGAACTTTCCCTTTAGTCAACATTAGGGTTTTAAACCCTAAACTGAACTCTTTCCTTCAGTCAGCATTAGGGTATTAACCCCTAAACTGAACTTTTCCATTCAGTCAGCATTAGGGTTTTAAACCCTAAACTGAACTCTTTCCTTTAGTCAGCATTAGGGTTTTAAACCCTAAACTGAACTTTTTCCATTCAGTCAGCATTAGGGTTTTAAACCCTAAACTGAACTCTTTCCAGCCAGTCAGTATTAGGGTTTTAAACCCTAAACTGAACTTTCCCTTTAGTCAGCATTAGGGTTTAAAACCCTAAACTGAACTCTTTCTTTCAGTCAGTATTAAGGTTTTGAACCCTAAACTGAACTTTTTCCATTCAGTCAGCATTAGGGTTTTAAACCCTAAACTGAACTCTTTCCAGCCAGTCAGTATTAGGGTTTTAAACCCTAAACTGAACTTTCCCTTTAGTCAGCATTAGGGTTTTAAACCCTAAACTGAACTCTTTCCTTTAGTTTGCATTAGGGTTTTAAACCCTAAACTGAACTTTTTCCATTCAGTCAGCATTAGGGTTTTAAACCCTAAACTGAACTCTTTCCAGCCAGTCAGTATTAGGGTTTTAAACCCTAAACTGAACTTTCCCTTTAATCAGCATTAGGGTTTTAAACCCTAAACTTAACTCTTTCCTTCAGTCAGTATTAGGGTTTTAAACCCTAAACTGAACTTTTTCCATTCAGTCAACATTAGGGTTTTAAATCCTAAACTTAACTCTTTCCAGCCAGTCAGTATTAGGGTTTTAAACCCTAAACTGAACTTTCCCTTTAGTCAGCAATATGGTTTTAAACCCTAAATTGAACTCTTTCCTTCAGTCAGCATTAGGGTTTTAAACCCTAAACTGAACTTTTCCATTCAGTCAGCATTAGGGTTTTAAACCCTAAGCTGAACTCTTTCCTTTAGTCAGCATTAGGATTTTAAACCCTAAACTGAACTTTTTCCATTCAGTCAGCATTAGAGTTTTAAACCCTAAACTGAACTCTTTCTAGCCAGTCAGTATTAGGGTTTTAAACCCTAAACTGAACTTTCCCTTTAGTCAGCATTAGGGTTTAAAACCCTAAACTGAACTCTTTCCTTCAGTCAGTATTAAGGTTTTAAACCCTAAACTGAACTTTTTCCATTCAGTCAGCATTAGGGTTTTAAACCCTAAACTGAACTCTTTCCAGCCAGTCAGTATTAGGGTTTTAAACCCTAAACTGAACTTTCCCTTTAGTCAGCATTAGGGTTTTAAACCCTAAACTGAACTCTTTCCTTCAGTCAGCATTAGGGTTTTAAACCCTAAATTGAACTTTTCCATTCAGTCAGCATTAGGGTTTTAAACCCTAAACTGAACTCTTTCCTTTAGTTTGCATTAGGGTTTTAAACCCTAAACTGAACTTTTTCCATTCAGTCAGCATTAGGGTTTTAAACCCTAAACTGAACTCTTTCCAGCCAGTCAGTATTAGGGTTTTAAACCCTAAACTGAACTTTCCCTTTAATCAGCATTAGGGTTTTAAACCCAAAACTTAACTCTTTCCTTCAGTCAGTATTAGGGTTTTAAACCCTAAACTGAACTTTTTCCATTCAGTCAGCATTAGGGTTTTAAATCCTAAACTTAACTCTTTCCAGCCAGTCAGTATTAGGGTTTTAAACCCTAAACTGAACTTTCCCTTTAGTCAGCAATATGGTTTTAAACCCTAAATTGAACTCTTTCCTTCAGTCAGCATTAGGGTTTTAAACCCTAAACTGAACTTTTCCATTCAGTCAACATTAGGGTTTTAAACCCTAAACTGAACTCTTTCCTTTAGTCAGCATTAGGGTTTTAAACCCTAAACTGAACTTTTTCCTTTCAGTCAGCATTAGGGTTTTAAATCTTAAACTGAACTCTTTCCAGCCAGTCAGTATTAGGGTTTTAAACCCTAAACTGAACTTTTCCTTTAGTCAGCATTAGGGTTTTAAACCCTAAACTGAACTCTTTCCTTCAGTCAGCATTTGGGTTTTAAACCCTAAACTGAACTTTTCCATTCAGTCAGCATTAGGGTTTTAAACCCTAAACTGAACTCTTTCCTTTAGTCAGCATTAGGGTTTTAAACCCTAAACTGAACTTTTTCCTTTCAGTCAGCATTAGAGTTTTAAACCTTAAACTGAACTCTTTCCAGCCAGTCAGTATTAGGGTTTTAAACCCTAAACTGAACTTTTCCTTTAGTCAGCATTAAAGTTTTAAACCCTAAACTGAACTTTTTCCATTCAGTCAGCATTAGGGTTTTAAACCCTAAACTGAACTCTTTCCAGCCAGTCAGTATTAGGGTTTTAAACCCTAAACAGAACTTTCCCTTTAGTCAACATTAGGGTTTTAAACCCTAAACTGAACTCTTTCCTTCAGTCAGCATTAGGGTTTTAACCCCTAAACTGAACTTTTCCATTCAGTCAGCATTAGGGTTTTAAACCCCAAGCTGAACTCTTTCCTTTAGTCAGCATTAGGGTTTTAAACCCTAAACTAAACTTTTTCCATTCAGTCAGCATTAGGGTTTTAAACCCTAAACTGAACTCTTTCTAGCCAGTCAGTATTAGGGTTTTAAACCCTAAACTGAACTTTCCCTTTAGTCAGCATTAGGGTTTAAAACCCTAAACTGAACTCTTTCTTTCAGTCAGTATTAAGGTTTTGAACCCTAAACTGAACTTTTTCCATTCAGTCAGCATTAGGGTTTTAAACCCTAAACTGAACTCTTTCCAGCCAGTCAGTATTAGGGTTTTAAACCCTAAACTGAACTTTCCCTTTAGTCAGCATTAGGGTTTTAAACCCTAAACTGAACTCTTTCCTTTAGTTTGCATTAGGGTTTTAAACCCTAAACTGAACTTTTTCCATTCAGTCAGCATTAGGGTTTTAAACCCTAAACTGAACTCTTTCCAGCCAGTCAGTATTAGGGTTTTAAACCCTAAACTGAACTTTCCCTTTAATCAGCATTAGGGTTTTAAACCCTAAACTTAACTCTTTCCTTCAGTCAGTATTAGGGTTTTAAACCCTAAACTGAACTTTTTCCATTCAGTCAACATTAGGGTTTTAAATCCTAAACTGAACTCTTTCCAGCCAGTCAGTATTAGGGTTTTAAACCCTAAACTGAACTTTCCCTTTAGTCAGCATTAGGTTTTAAACCCTAAATTGAACTCTTTCCTTCAGTCAGCATTAGGGTTTTAAACCCTAAACTGAACTCTTTCCTTCAGTCAGCATTAGGGTTTTAAACCCTAAACTGAACTCTTTCCTTTAGTCAGCATTAGGGTTTTAAACCCTAAACTGAACTTTTTCCTTTCAGTCAGCATTAGGGTTTTAAACCTTAAACTGAACTCTTTCCAGCCAGTCAGTATTAGGGTTTTAAACCCTAAACTGAACTTTTCCTTTAGTCAGTATTAGGGTTTTAAACCCTAAACTGAACTTTTTCCAGCCAGTCAGCATTAGGGTTTTAAACCCTAAACTGAACTCTTTCCAGCCAGTCAGTATTAGGGTTTTAAACCCTAAACTGAACTTTTCCATTCAGTCAGCATTAGGGTTTTAAACCCTAAACTAAACTCTTTCCTTTAGTCAGCATTAGGGTTTTAAACCCTAAACTGAACTTTTTCCATTCAGTCAACATTAGGGTTTTAAACCCTAAACTGAACTCTTTCCAGCCAGTCAATATTAGGGTTTTAAACCCTAAACTGAAATTTCCCTTTGGTCAGCATTAGGGTTTCAAACCCTAAACTGAACTCTTTCCTTCAGTCAGCATTAGGGTTTTAAACCCTAAACTGAACTTTTCCATTCAGTCAGCATTAGGGTTTTAAACCCTAAACTGAACTCTTTCCTTTAGTCAGCATTAGGGTTTTAAACCCTAAACTGAACTTTTTCCATTCAGTCAGCATTAGGGTTTTAAACCTTAAACTGAACTCTTTCCAGCCAGTCAGTATTAGGGTTTTAAACCCTAAACTGAACTTTCCCTTTAGTCAGCATTAGGGTTTTAAACCCTAAACTGAACTCTTTCCTTCAGTCAGCATTAGGGTTTTAAACCCTAAACTGAACTTTTTCCATTCAGTCAGTATTAGGGTTTTAAACCCTAAACTGAACTTTCCCTTTAGTCAGCATTAGGGTTTAAAACCCTAAACTGAACTCTTTCTTTCAGTCAGTATTAAGGTTTTGAACCCTAAACTGAACTTTTTCCATTCAGTCAGCATTAGGGTTTTAAACCCTAAACTGAACTCTTTCCAGCCAGTCAGTATTAGGGTTTTAAACCCTAAACTGAACTTTCCCTTTAGTCAGCATTAGGGTTTTAAACCCTAAACTGAACTCTTTCCTTTAGTCAGCATTAGGGTTTTAAACCCTAAACTGAACTTTTTCCATTCAGTCAGCATTAGGGTTTTAAACCCTAAACTGAACTCTTTCCTTTAGTTTGCATTAGGGTTTTAAACCCTAAACTGAACTTTTTCCATTCAGTCAGCATTAGGGTTTTAAACCCTAAACTGAACTCTTTCCAGCCAGTCAGTATTAGGGTTTTAAACCCTAAACTGAACTTTCCCTTTAATCAGCATTAGGGTTTTAAACCCTAAACTTAACTCTTTCCTTCAGTCAGTATTAGGGTTTTAAACCCTAAACTGAACTTTTTCCATTCAGTCAACATTAGGGTTTTAAATCCTAAACTGAACTCTTTCCAGCCAGTCAGTATTAGGGTTTTAAACCCTAAACTGAACTTTCCCTTTAGTCAGCATTAGGGTTTTAAACCCTAAATTGAACTCTTTCCTTCAGTCAGCATTAGGGTTTTAAACCCTAAACTGAACTTTTCCATTCAGTCATCATTAGGGTTTTAAACCCTAAACTGAACTCTTTCCTTTAGTCAGCATTAGGGTTTTAAACCCTAAACTGAACTTTTTCCTTTCAGTCAGCATTAGGGTTTTAAACCTTAAACTGAACTCTTTCCAGCCAGTCAGTATTAGGGTTTTAAACCCTAAACTGAACTTTTCCTTTAGTCAGTATTAGGGTTTTAAACCCTAAACTGAACTTTTTCCAGCCAGTCAGCATTAGGGTTTTAAAACCTAAACTGAACTCTTTCCAGCCAGTCAGTATTAGGGTTTTAAACCCTAAACTGAACTTTTCCATTCAGTCAGCATTAGGGTTTTAAACCCTAAACTAAACTTTTTCCTTTAGTCAGCATTAGGGTTTTAAACCCTAAACTGAACTTTTTCCATTCAGTCAACATTAGGGTTTTAAACCCTTAACTTGAACTCTTTCCAGCCAGTCAATATTAGGGTTTTAAACCCTAAACTGAAATTTCCCTTTGGTCAGCATTAGGGTTTCAAACCCTAAACTGAACTCTTTCCTTCAGTCAGCATTAGGGTTTTAAACCCTAAACTGAACTTTTCCATTCAGTCAGCATTAGGGTTTTAAACCCTAAACTGAACTCTTCCCTTTAGTCAACATTAGGGTTTTAAATCCTAAACTAAACTTTTTCCATTCAGTCAGCATTAGGGTTTTAAACCTTAAACTGAACTCTTTCTAGCCAGTCAGTATTAGGGTTTTAAACCCTAAACTGAATTTTCCCTTTAGTCAGCATTAGGGTTTTAAACCCTAAACTGAACTCTTTCCTTCAGTCAGCATTAGGGTTTTAAACCCTAAACTGAGCTTTTCCATTCAGTCAGCATTAGGGTTTTAAACCCTAAACTGAACTCTTTCCTTTAGTTTGCATTAGGGTTTTAAACCCTAAATTGAACCTTTTCCATTCAGTCAGCATTAGGGTTTTAAACCCTAAACTGAACTCTTTCCAGCCTGTCAGTATTAGGGTTTTAAACCCTAAACTGAACTTTCCCTTTAATCAGCATTAGGAAAATAAACCCTAAACTGAACTCTTTCCTTCAGTTAGTATTAGGGTTTTAAACCCTAAACTGAACTTTTTCCATTCAGTTAGCCTTAGGGTTTTAAATCCTAAACTGAACTCTTTCCAGCCAGTCAGTTTTAGGGTTTTAAACCCTAAACTGAACTTTCCCTTTAGTCAGCATTAGGGTTTTAAACCCTAAACTGAACTCTTTCCTTCAGTCAGCATTGGGGTTTTAAACCCTAAACTGAACTTTTCCATTCAGTCAGCATTAGGGTTTTAAACCCTAAACTGAACTCTTTCCTTTAGTAAGCATTAGGGTTTTAAACCCTAAACTGAACTTTCCCTTTTGTCAGCATTAGGGTTTTAAACCCTAAACTGAACATTTTCCTTCAGTCAGTATTAGGTTTTAAACCCTAAACTGAACTTTTTCCATTCAGTCAACATGAGGATTTTAAACCCTAAACTGAACTCTTTCCAGCCAGTCAGTATTAGGGTTTTAAACCCTAAACTGAAATTTCCCTTTATTCAGCATTAGGGTTTTAAACCCTAAACTGAACTCTTTCCTTCAGTCAGCATTAGGGTTTTAAACCCTAAACTGAAACTTTTCCATTCAGTCAGCATTAGGGTTTTAAACCCTAAGCTGAACTCTTTCCTTTAGTCAGCATTAGGGTTTTAAACCCTAAACTGAACTTTTTCCATTCAGTCAACATTAGGGTTTTAAACCCTAAACTGAACTCTTTCCAGCCAGTCAGTATTAGGGTTTTAAACCCTAAACTGAACTTTCCCTTTAGTCAGCATTAGGGTTTTAAACCCTAAACTGAACTCTTTCCTTCAGTCAGTATTAGGTTTTAAACCCTAAACTGAACTTTTTCCATTCAGTCAACATTAGGGTTTTAAACCCTAAACTGAACTCTTTCCAGCCAGTCAGTATTAGGGTTTTAAACCCTAAACTGAACTTTCCCTTTAGTCAGCATTAGGGTTTTAAACCCTAAACTGAACTCTTTCCTTTAGTCAGCATTAGGGTTTTAAACCCTAAACTGAACTTTTCCATTCAGTCAGCATTAGGGTTTTAAACCCTAAACTGAACTCTTTTCTTTAGTCAGCATTAGGGTTTTAAACCCTAAACTGAACTTTTTCCATTCAGTCAGCATTAGGGTTTTAAACCCTAAACTGAACTCTTTCCTTCAGTTAGCATTAGGGTTTTAAACCCTAAACTGAACTTTCCCTTTAGTCAGCATTAGGGTTTTAAACCCTAAACTGAACATTTTCCTTCAGTCAGTATTAGGTTTTAAACCCTAAACTGAACTTTTTCCATTCAGTCAGTATTAGGGTTTTAAACCCTAAACTGAACTCTTTCCAGCCAGTCAGTATTAGGGTTTTAAACCCTAAACTGAAATTTCCCTTTATTCAGCATTAGGGTTTTAAACCCTAAACTGAACTCTTTCCTTCAGTCAGCATTAGGGTTTTAAACCCTAAACTGAACTTTTCCATTCAGTCAGCATTAGGGTTTTAAACCCTAAGCTGAACTCTTTCCTTTAGTCAGCATTAGGGTTTTAAACCCTAAACTGAACTTTTTCCATTCAGTCAACATTAGGGTTTTAAACCCTAAACTGAACTTTTTCCATTCAGTCAACATTAGGGTTTTAAACCCTAAACTGAACTCTTTCCAGCCAGTCAGTATTAGGGTTTTAAACCCTAAACTGAACTTTCCCTTTAGTCAGCATTAGGGTTTTAAACCCTAAACTGAACTCTTTCCTTCAGTCAGTATTAGGTTTTAAACCCTAAACTGAACTTTTTCCATTCAGTCAACATTAGGGTTTTAAACCCTAAACTGAACTCTTTCACGCCAGTCAGTATTAGGGTTTTAAACCCTAAACTGAATTTCCCTTTATTCAGCATTAGGGTTTTAAACCCTAAACTGAACTCTTTCCTTCAATCAGCATTAGGGTTTTAAACCCTAAACTGAACTTTTCCATTCAGTCAGCATTAGGGTTTTAAACCCTAAGCTGAACTCTTTCCTTTAGTCAGCATTAGGGTTTTAAACCCTAAACTGAACTTTTTCCATTCAGTCAGCATTAGGGTTTTAAACCCTAAACTGAACTTTTTCCATTCAGTCAGCATTAGGGTTTTAAACCCTAAACTGAACTCTTTCCTTTAGTCAGCATTAGGGTTTTAAACCCTAAACTGAACTTTTTCCATTCAGTCAGCATTAGGGTTTTAAACCCTAAACTGAACTCTTTCCTTTAGTCAGCATTAGGGTTTTAAACCCTAAACTGAACTTTTTCCATTCAGTCAGCATTAGGGTTTTAAACCCTAAACTGAACTCTTTCCTTTAGTCAGCATTAGGGTTTTAAACCCTAAACTGAACTTTTTCCATTCAGTCAGCATTAGGGTTTTAAACCCTAAACTGAACTCTTTCCAGCCAGTCAGTATTAGGGTTTTAAACCCTAAACTGAACTTTCCCTTTAGTCAGCATTAGGGTTTTAAACCCTAAACTGAACTCTTTCCTTCAGTCAGCATTAGGGTTTTAACCCCTAAACTGAACTTTTCCATTCAGTCAGCATTAGGGTTTTAAACCCTAAGCTGAACTCTTTCCTTTAGTCAGCATTAGGATTTTAAACCCTAAACTGAACTTTTTCCATTCAGTCAGCATTAGAGTTTTAAACCCTAAACTGAACTCTTTCTAGCCAGTCAGTATTAGGGTTTTAAACCCTAAACTGAACTTTCCCTTTAGTCAGCATTAGGGTTTAAAACCCTAAACTGAACTCTTTCCTTCAGTCAGTATTAAGGTTTTAAACCCTAAACTGAACTTTTTCCATTCAGTCAGCATTAGGGTTTTAAACCCTAAACTGAACTCTTTCCAGCCAGTCAGTATTAGGGTTTTAAACCCTAAACTGAACTTTCCCTTTAGTCAGCATTAGGGTTTTAAACCCTAAACTGAACTCTTTCCTTCAGTCATCATTAGGGTTTTAAACCCTAAATTGAACTTTTCCATTCAGTCAGCATTAGGGTTTTAAACCCTAAACTGAACTCTTTCCTTTAGTTTGCATTAGGGTTTTAAACCCTAAACTGAACTTTTTCCATTCAGTCAGCATTAGGGTTTTAAACCCTAAACTGAACTCTTTCTAGCCAGTCAGTATTAGGGTTTTAAACCCTAAACTGAACTTTCCCTTTAATCAGCATTAGGGTTTTAAACCCTAAACTTAACTCTTTCCTTCAGTCAGTATTAGGGTTTTAAACCCTAAACTGAACTTTTTCCATTCAGTCAGCATTAGGGTTTTAAATCCTAAACTGAACTCTTTCCAGCCAGTCAGTATTAGGGTTTTAAACCCTAAACTGAACTTTCCCTTTAGTCAGCAATATGGTTTTAAACCCTAAACTGAACTCTTTCCTTCAGTCAGCATTAGGGTTTTAAACCCTAAACTGAACTTTTCCATTCAGTCAGCATTAGGGTTTTAAACCCTAAACTGAACTCTTTCCTTTAGTCAGCATTAGGGTTTTAAACCCTAAACTGAACTTTTTCCTTTCAGTCAGCATTAGGGTTTTAAACCTTAAACTGAACTCTTTCCAGCCAGTCAGTATTAGGGTTTTAAACCCTAAACTGAACTTTTCCTTTAGTCAGCATTAGGGTTTTAAACCCTAAACTGAACTCTTTCCTTCAGTCAGCATTAGGGTTTTAAACCCTAAACTGAACTTTTCCATTCAGTCAGCATTAGGGTTTTAAACCCTAAACTGAACTCTTTCCTTTAGTCAGCATTAGGGTTTTAAACCCTAAACTGAACTTTTTCCTTTCAGTCAGCATTAGAGTTTTAAACCTTAAACTGAACTCTTTCCAGCCAGTCAGTATTAGGGTTTTAAACCCTAAACTGAACTTTTCCTTTAGTCAGCATTAGAGTTTTAAACCCTAAACTGAACTTTTTCCATTCAGTCAGCATTAGGGTTTTAAACCCTAAACTGAACTTTTTCTAGCCAGTCAGTATTAGGGTTTTAAACCCTAAACAGAACTTTCCCTTTAGTCAACATTAGGGTTTTAAACCCTAAACTGAACACTTTCCTTCAGTCAGCATTAGGGTTTTAACCCCTAAATTGAACTTTTCCATTCAGTCAGCATTAGGGTTTTAAACCCTAAGCTGAACTCTTTCCTTTAGTCAGCATTAGGGATTTAAACCCTAAACTGAACTTTTTCCATTCAGTCAGCATTAGGGTTTTAAAACCTAAACTGAACTCTTTCTAGCCAGTCAGTATTAGGGTTTTAAACCCTAAACTGAACTTTCCCTTTAGTCAGCATTAGGGTTTAAAACCCTAAACTGAACTCTTTCCTTCAGTCAGTATTAAGGTTTTAAACCCTAAACTGAACTTTTTCCATTCAGTCAGCATTAGGGTTTTAAACCCTAAACTGAACTCTTTCCAGCCAGTCAGTATTAGGGTTTTAAACCCTAAACTAAACTTTCCCTTTAGTCAGCATTAGGGTTTTAAACCCTAAACTGAACTCTTTCCTTCAGTCAGCATTAGGGTTTTAAACCCTAAACTGAACTTTTCCATTCAGTCAGCATTAGGGTTTTAAACCCTAAACTGAACTCTTTCCTTTAGTCAGCATTAGGGTTTTAAACCCTAAACTGAACTTTTTCCATTCAGTCAGCATTAGGGTTTTAAACCCTAAACTGAACTCTTTCCAGCCAGTCAGTATTAGGGTTTTAAACCCTAAACTGAACTTTCCCTTTAATCAGCATTAGGGTTTTAAACCCTAAACTTAACTCTTTCCTTCAGTCAGTATTAGGGTTTTAAACCCTAAACTGAACTTTTTCCATTCAGTCAGCATTAGGGTTTTAAATCCTAAACTGAACTCTTTCCAGCCAGTCAGTATTAGGGTTTTAAACCCTAAACTGAACTTTCCCTTTAGTCAGCATTAGGGTTTTAAACCCTAAACTGAACTCTTTCCTTCAGTCAGCATTAGGGTTTTAAACCCTAAACTAAACTTTTCCATTCAGTCAGCATTAGGGTTTTAAACCCTAAACTGAACTCTTTCCTTTAGTCAGCATTAGGGTTTTAAACCCTAAACTGAACTTTTTCCTTTCAGTCAGCATTAGGGTTTTAAACCTTAAACTGAACTCTTTCCAGCCAGTCAGTATTAGGGTTTTAAACCCTAAACTGAACTTTTCCTTTAGTCAGCATTAGGGTTTTAAACCCTAAATTGAACTTTTTCCAGCCAGTCAGCATTAGGGTTTTAAACCCTAAACTGAACTCTTTCCAGCCAGTCAGTATTAGGGTTTTAAACCCTAAACTGAACTTTTCCATTCAGTCAGCATTAGGGTTTTAAACCCTAAACTAAACTCTTTCCTTTAGTCAGCATTAGGGTTTTAAACCCTAAACTGAACTCTTTCCAGCCAGTCAGTATTAGGGTTTTAAACACTAAACTGAACTTTCCCTTTAGTCAGCATTAGGGTTTTAAACCCTAAACTGAACTCTTTCCTTCAGTCAGTATTAGGTTTTAAACCCTAAACTGAACTTTTTCCATTCAGTCAGTATTAGGGTTTTAAACCCTAAACTGAACTCTTTCCAGCCAGTCAGTATTAGGGTTTTAAACCCTAAACTGAGAATTTCCCTTTATTCAGCATTAGGGTTTTAAACCCTAAACTGAACTCTTTCCTTCAATCAGCATTAGGGTTTTAAACCCTAAACTGAACTTTTCCATTCAGTCAACATTAGGGTTTTAAACCCTAAGCTGAACTCTTTCCTTTAGTCAGCATTAGGGTTTTAAACCCTAAACTGAACTTTTTCCATTCAGTCAACATTAGGGTTTTAAACCCTAAACTGAACTCTTTCCAGCCAGTCAGTATTAGGGTTTTAAACCCTAAACTGAACTTTCCCTTTAGTCAGCATTAGGGTTTTAAACCCTAAACTGAACTCTTTCCTTCAGTCAGTATTAGGTTTTAAACCCTAAACTGAACTTTTTCCATTCAGTCAACATTAGGGTTTTAAACCCTAAACTGAACTCTTTCACGCCAGTCAGTATTAGGGTTTTAAACCCTAAACTGAATTTCCCTTTATTCAGCATTAGGGTTTTAAACCATAAACTGAACTCTTTCCTTCAATCAGCTTTAGGGTTTTAAACCCTAAACTGAACTTTTCCATTCAGTCAGCATTAGGGTTTTAAACCCTAAGCTGAACTCTTTCCTTTAGTCAGCATTAGGGTTTTAAACCCTAAACTGAACTTTTTCCATTCAGTCAACATTAGGGTTTTAAACCCTAAACTGAACTCTTTCCAGCCAGTCAGTATTAGGGTTTTAAACCCTAAACTGAACTTTCCCTTTAGTCAGCATTAGGGTTTTAAACCCTAAACTGAACTCTTTCCTTCAGTCAGTATTAGGTTTTAAACCCTAAACTGAACTTTTTCCATTCAGTCAACATTAGGGTTTTAAACCCTAAACTGAACTCTTTCACGCCAGTCAGTATTAGGGTTTTAAACCCTAAACTGAATTTCCCTTTATTCAGCATTAGGGTTTTAAACCCTAAACTGAACTCTTTCCTTCAATCTGCATTAGGGTTTTAAACCCTAAACTGAACTTTTCCATTCAGTCAGCATTAGGGTTTTAAACCCTAAGCTGAACTCTTTCCTTTAGTCAGCATTAGGGTTTTAAACCCTAAACTGAATTTTTTCCATTCAGTCAACATTAGGGTTTTAAACCCTAAACTGAACTCTTTCCAGCCAGTCAGTATTAGGGTTTTAAACCCTAAATTAAACTTTTCCTTTAGTCAGCATTAGGGTTTTAAACCCTAAACTAAACTCTTTCCTTCAGTTAGCATTAGGGTTTTAAACCCTAAACTGAACTTTTCCATTCAGTCAGCATTAGGGTTTTAAACCCTAAACTGAACTATTTCCTTTAGTCAGCATTAGGGTTTTAAACCCTAAACTGAACTCTTTCCTTCAGTCAGTATTAGGGTTTTAAACCCTAAACTGAACTTTTTCCATTCAGTCAGCATTAGGGCTTTAAACCCTAAACTGAACTCTTTCCAGCCAGTCAGTATTAGGGTTTTAAACCCTAAACTGAAATTTCCCTTTATTCAGCATTAGGGTTTTAAACCCTAAACTGAACTCTTTCCTTCAGTCAGCATTAGGGTTTTAAACCCTAAACTGAACTTTTCCATTCAGTCAGCATTAGGGTTTTAAACCCTAAGCTGAACTCTTTCCTTTAGTCAGCATTAGGGTTTTAAACCCTAAACTGAACTTTTTCCATTCAGTCAACATTAGGGTTTTAAACCCTAAACTGAACTCTTTCCAGCCAGTCAGTATTAGGGTTTTAAACCCTAAACTGAACTTTCCCTTTAGTCAGCATTAGGGTTTTAAACCCTAAACTGAACTCTTTCCTTCAGTCAGTATTAGGTTTTAAACCCTAAACTGAACTTTTTCCATTCAGTCAACATTAGGGTTTTAAACCCTAAACTGAACTCTTTCACGCCAGTCAGTATTAGGGTTTTAAACCCTAAACTGAATTTCCCTTTATTCAGCATTAGGGTTTTAAACCCTAAACTGAACTCTTTCCTTCAATCAACATTAGGGTTTTAAACCCTAAACTGAACTTTTCCATTCAGTCAGCATTAGGGTTTTAAACCCTAAGCTGAACTCTTTCCTTTAGTCAGCATTAGGGTTTTAAACCCTAAACTGAATTTTTTCCATTAAGTCAACATTAGGGTTTTAAACCCTAAACTGAACTCTTTCCAGCCAGTCAGTATTAGGGTTTTAAACCCTAAACTGAACTTTTCCTTTAGTCAACATTAGGGTTTTAAACCATAAACTGAACTCTTTCCTTCAGTTAGCATTAGGGTTTTAAACCCTAAACTGAACTTTTCCATTCAGTCAGTATTAGGGTTTTAAACCCTAAACTAAACTCTTTCCTTTAGTCAGCATTAGGGTTTTAAACCCTAAACTGAACTTTTTCCATTCAGTCAGTATTAGGGTTTTAAACCCTAAACTGAACTCTTTCCAGCCAGTCAGTATTAGGGTTTTAAACCCTAAACTGAAATTTCCCTTTATTCAGCATTAGGGTTTTAAACCCTAAACTGAACTCTTTCCTTCAGTCAGCATTAGGGTTTTAAACCCTAAACTGAACTTTTCCATTCAGTTAGCATTAGGGTTTTAAACCCTAAGCTGAACTCTTTCCTTTAGTCAGCATTAGGGTTTTAAACCCTAAACTGAACTTTTTCCATTCAGTCAACATTAGGGTTTTAAACCCTAAACTGAACTCTTTCCAGCCAGTCAGTATTAGGGTTTTAAACCCTAAACTGAACTTTCCCTTTAGTCAGCATTAGGGTTTTAAACCCTAAACTGAACTCTTTCCTTCAGTCAGTATTAGGTTTTAAACCCTAAACTGAACTTTTTCCATTCAGTCAACATTAGGGTTTTAAACCCTAAACTGAACTCTTTCACGCCAGTCAGTATTAGGGTTTTAAACCCTAAACTGAATTTCCCTTTATTCAGCATTAGGGTTTTAAACCCTAAACTGAACTCTTTCCTTCAATCAGCATTAGGGTTTTAAACCCTAAACTGAACTTTTCCATTCAGTCAGCATTAGGGTTTTAAACCCTAAACTAAACTCTTTCCTTTAGTCAGCATTAGGGTTTTAAACCCTAAACTGAACTCTTTCCTTCAGTCAGTATTAGGGTTTTAAACCCTAAACTAAACTTTTTCCATTCAGTCAGCATTAGGGTTTTAAACCCTAAACTGAACTCTTTCCAGCCAGTCAGTATTAGGGTTTTAAACCCTAAACTGAACTTTCCCTTTAGTCAACATTAGGGTTTTAAACCCTAAACTGAACTCTTTCCTTTAGTCAGCATTAGGGTTTTAAACCCTAAACTGAACTTTTCCATTCAGTCAGCATTAGGGTTTTAAACCCTAAGCTGAACTCTTTCCTTTAGTCAGCATTAGGATTTTAAACCCTAAACTGAACTTTTTCCATTCAGTCAGCATTAGAGTTTTAAACCCTAAACTGAACTCTTTCTAGCCAGTCAGTATTAGGGTTTTAAACCCTAAACTGAACTTTCCCTTTAGTCAGCATTAGGGTTTAAAACCCTAAACTGAACTCTTTCCTTCAGTCAGTATTAAGGTTTTAAACCCTAAACTGATCTTTTTCCATTCAGTCATCATTAGGGTTTTAAACCCTAAACTGAACTCTTTCCAGCCAGTCAGTATTAGGGTTTTAAACCCTAAACTGAACTCTTTCCTTCAGTCAGTATTAGGTTTTAAACCCTAAACTGAACTTTTTCCATTCAGTCAACATTAGGGTTTTAAACCCTAAACTGAACTCTTTCACGCCAGTCAGTATTAGGGTTTTAAACCCTAAACTGAATTTCCCTTTATTCAGCATTAGGGTTTTAAACCCTAAACTGAACTCTTTCCTTCAATCAGCATTAGGGTTTTAAACCCTAAACTGAACTTTTCCCTTTAGTCAACATTAGGGTTTTAAACCCTAAACTGAACTCTTTCCTTCAGTCAGTATTAGGGTTTTAAACCCTAAACTAAACTTTTTCCATTCAGTCAGCATTAGGGTTTTAAACCCTAAACTGAACTCTTTCCAGCCAGTCAGTATTAGGGTTTTAAACCCTAAACTGAACTTTCCCTTTAGTCAACATTAGGGTTTTAAACCCTAAACTGAACTCTTTCCTTTAGTCAGCATTAGGGTTTTAAACCCTAAACTGAACTTTTCCATTCAGTCAGCATTAGGGTTTTAAACCCTAAGCTGAACTCTTTCCTTTAGTCAGCATTAGGATTTTAAACCCTAAACTGAACTTTTTCCATTCAGTCAGCATTAGAGTTTTAAACCCTAAACTGAACTCTTTCTAGCCAGTCAGTATTAGGGTTTTAAACCCTAAACTGAACTTTCCCTTTAGTCAGCATTAGGGTTTAAAACCCTAAACTGAACTCTTTCCTTCAGTCAGTATTAAGGTTTTAAACCCTAAACTGATCTTTTTTAAATCAGTCATCATTAGGGTTTTAAACCCTAAACTGAACTCTTTCCAGCCAGTCAGTATTAGGGTTTTAAACCCTAAACTGAACTTTCCCTTTAGTCAGCATTAGGGTTTTAAACCCTAAACTGAACTCTTTCCTTCAGTCAGCATTAGGGTTTTAAACCCTAAACTGAACTTTTCCATTCAGTCAGCATTAGGGTTTTAAACCCTAAACTGAACTCTTTCCTTTAGTTTACATTAGGGTTTTAAACCCTAAACTGAACTTTTTCCATTAAGTCAGCATTAGGGTTTTAAACCCTAAACTGAACTCTTTCCAGCCAGTCAGTATTAGGGTTTTAAACCCTAAACTGAACTTTCCCTTTAATCAGCATTAGGGTTTTAAACCCTAAACTTAACTCTTTCCTTCAGTCAGTATTAGGGTTTTAAACCCTAAACTGAACTTTTTCCATTCAGTCAGCATTAGGGTTTTAAATCCTAAACTGAACTCTTTCCAGCCAGTCAGTATTAGGGTTTTAAACCCTAAACTGAACTTTCCCTTTAGTCAGCATTAGGGTTTTAAACCCTAAACTGAACTCTTTCCTTCAGTCAGCATTAGGGTTTTAAACCCTAAACTGAACTTTTCCATTCAGTCAGCATTAGGGTTTTAAACCCTAAACTGAACTCTTTCCTTTAGTCAGCATTAGGGTTTTAAACCCTAAACTGAACTTTTTCCTTTCAGTCAGCATTAGGGTTTTAAACCTTAAACTGAACTCTTTCCAGCCAGTCAGTATTAGGGTTTTAAACCCTAAACTGAACTTTTCCATTCAGTCAGCATTAGGGTTTTAAACCCTAAACTGAACTCTTTCCTTTAGTCAGCATTAGGGTTTTAAACCCTAAACTGAACTTTTTCCTTTCAGTCAGCATTAGAGTTTTAAACCTTAAACTGAACTCTTTCCAGCCAGTCAGTATTAGGGTTTTAAACCCTAAACTGAACTTTTCCTTTAGTCAGCATTAGAGTTTTAAACTCTAAACTGAACTTTTTCCAGCCAGTTAGCATTAGGGTTTTAAACCCTAAACTGAACTCTTTCCAGCCAGTCAGTATTAGGGTTTTAAACCCTAAACAGAACATTTTCCATTCAGTTAGCATTAGGGTTTTAAACCCTAAACTGAACTCTTTCCTTCAATCAGCATTAGGGTTTTAACCCCTAAACTGAACTTTTCCATTCAGTCAGCATTAGGGTTTTAAACCCTAAGCTGAACTCTTTCCTTTAGTCAGCATTAGGGTTTTAAACCCTAAACTGAACTTTTTCCATTCAGTCAGCATTAGGGTTTTAAACCCTAAACTGAACTCTTTCTAGCCAGTCAGTATTAGGGTTTTAAACCCTAAACTGAACTTTCCCTTTAGTCAGCATTAGGGTTTTAAACCCTAAACTGAACTCTTTCCTTCAGTCAGTATTAAGGTTTTAAACCCTAAACTGAACTTTTTCCATTCAGTCAGCATTAGGGTTTTAAACCCTAAACTGAACTCTTTCCAGCCAGTCAGTATTAGGGTTTTAAACCCTAAACTGAACTCTTTCCTTTAGTTTGCATTAGGGTTTTAAACCCTAAACTGAACTCTTTCCAGCCAGTCAGTATTAGGGTTTTAAACCCTAAACTGAACTTTCCCTTTAATCAGCATTAGGGTTTTAAACCCTAAACTGAACTCTTTCCAGCCAGTCAGTATTAGGGTTTTAAACCCTAAACTGAACTTTCCCTTTAGTCAGCAATATGGTTTTAAACCCTAAACTGAACTCTTTCCTTCAGTCAGCATTAGGGTTTTAAACCCTAAACTGAACTTTTCCATTCAGTCAGCATTAGGGTTTTAAACCCTAAACTGAACTCTTTCCTTTAGTCAGCATTAGGGTTTTAAACCCTAAACTGAACTTTTTCCTTTCAGTCAGCATTAGGGTTTTAAACCTTAAACTGAACTCTTTCCAGCCAGTCAGTATTAGGGTTTTAAACCCTAAACTGAACTTTTCCTTTAGTCAGCATTAGGGTTTTAAACCCTAAACTGAACTCTTTCCTTCAGTCAGCATTAGGGTTTTAAACCCTAAACTGAACTTTTCCATTCAGTCAGTATTAGGGTTTTAAACCCTAAACTGAACTCTTTCCTTTAGTCAGCATTAGGGCGTTTAAACCCTAAAATGAACTTTTTCCTTTCAGTCAGCATTAGAGTTTTAAACCTTAAACTGAACTCTTTCCAGCCAGTCAGTATTAGGGTTTTAAACCCTAAACTGAACTTTTCCTTTAGTCAGCATTAGAGTTTTAAACCCTAAACTGAACTCTTTCCTTCAGTTAGCATTAGGGTTTTAAATCCTAAACTGAACTTTTCCATTCAGTCAGCATTAGGGTTTTAAACCTAAACTGAACTCTTTCTTTTATTCAGCATTAAGGTTTTAAACCCTAAACTGAACTCTTTCCTTCAGTCAGCATTAGGGTTTTAAACCCTAAACTGAACTTTTCCATTCAGTCAGCATTAGGGTTTTAAACCCTAAACTGAACTCTTTCCTTTAGTCAGCATTAGGGTTTTAAACCCTAAACTGAACTTTTTCCATTCAGTCAGCATTAGGGTTTTAAACCCTAAACTGAACTCTTTCCAGCCAGTCAGTATTAGGGTTTTAAACCCTAAACTGAACTTTCCCTTTAGTCAGCATTAGGGTTTTAAACCCTAAACTGAACTCTTTCCTTCAGTCAGCATTAGGGTTTTAAACCCTAAACTGAACTTTTCCATTCAGTCAGCATTAGGGTTTTAAACCCTAAACTGAACTCTTTCCTTTAGTTTGCATTAGGGTTTTAAACCCTAAACTGAACCTTTTCCATTCAGTCAGCATTAGGGTTTTAAACCCTAAACTGAACTCTTTCCAGCCAGTCAGTATTAGGGTTTTAAACCCTAAACTGAACTTTCCCTTTAATCAGCATTAGGAAAATAAACCCTATACTGAACTCTTTCCTTCAGTCAGTATTAGGGTTTTAAACCCTAAACTGAACTTTTTCCATTCAGTCAGCCTTAGGGTTTTAAATCCTAAACTGAACTCTTTCCAGCCAGTCAGTATTAGGGTTTTAAACCCTAAACTGAACTTTCCCTTTAGTCAGCATTAGGGTTTTAAACCCTAAACTGAACTCTTTCCTTCAGTCAGCATTAGGGTTTTAAACCCTAAACTGAACTTTTCCATTCAGTCAGCATTAGGGTTTTAAACCCTAAACTGAACTCTTTCCTTTAGTCAGCATTAGGGTTTTAAACCCTAAACTGAACTTTTTCCTTTCAGTCAGCATTAGGGTTTTAAACCCTAAACTGAACTCTTTCCAGCCAGTCAGTATTAGGGTTTTAAACCCTAAACTGAACTTTTCCATTCAGTCAGCATTAGGGTTTTAAACCCTAAACTGAACTCTTTCCTTTAGTCAGCATTAGGGTTTTAAACCCTAAACTGAACTTTTCCATTTAGTCAGTATTAGGGTTTTAAACCCTAAACTGAACTCTTTCCTTTAGTCAGCATTAGGGCTTTAAACCCTAAACTGAACTTTTTCCATTCAGTCAGCATTAGGGTTTTAAACCCTAAACTGAACTCTTTCCAGCCAGTCAGTATTGGGGTTTTAAACCCTAAACTGAACTTTCCATTTAGTCAGCATTAGGGTTTTAAACCCTAAACTGAACATTTTCCTTCAGTCAATATTAGGTTTTAAACCCTAAACTGAACTTTTTCCATTCAGTCAACATGAGGGTTTTAAACCCTAAACTGAACTATTTCCAGCCAGTCAGTATTAGGGTTTTAAACCCTAAACTGAAATTTCCCTTTATTCAGTATTAGGGTTTTAAACCCTAAAATGAATTCTTTCCTTCAGTCAGCATTAGGGTTTTAAACCCTAAACTGAACTTTTCCATTCAGTCAGCATTAGGGTTTTAAACCCTAAGCTGAACTCTTTCCTTTAGTCAGCATTAGGGTTTTAAACCCTAAACTGAACTTTTTCCATTCAGTCAACATTAGGGTTTTAAACCCTAAACTGAACTCTTTCCAGCCAGTCAGTATTAGGGTTTTAAACCCTAAACTGAACTTTCCCTTTAGTCAGCATTAGGGTTTTAAACCCTAAACTGAACTCTTTCCTTCAGTCAGTATTAGGTTTTAAACCCTAAACTGAACTTTTTCCATTCAGTCAACATTAGGGTTTTAAACCCTAAACTGAACTCTTTCACGCTAGTCAGTATTAGGGTTTTAAACCCTAAACTGAACTCTTTCCTTCAATCAGCATTAGGGTTTTAAACCCTAAACTGAACTTTTCCATTCAGTCAGCATTAGGGTTTTAAACCCTAAGCTGAACTCTTTCCTTTAGTCAGCATTAGGGTTTTAAACCCTAAACTGAATTTTTTCCATTCAGTCAACATTAGGGTTTTAAACCCTAAACTGAACTCTTTCCATCCAGTCAGTATTAGGGTTTTAAACCCTAAATTGAACTTTCCCTTTAGTCAGCATTAGGGTTTTAAACCCTAAACTGAACTCTTTCCTTCAGTTAACATTAGGGTTTTAAACCCTAAACTGAACTTTTCCATTCAGTCAGCATTAGGGTTTTAAACCCTAAACTGAACTATTTCCTTTAGTCAGCATTAGGGATTTAAACCCTAAACTGAACTCTTTCCTTCAGTCAGTATTAGGGTTTTAAACCCTAAACTGAACTTTTTCCATTCAGTCAGCATTAGGGTTTTAAACCCTAAACTGAACTTTTCCTTCAGTCAGTATTAGGGTTTTAAACCCTAAACTGAACTTTCCCTTTAGTCAACATTAGGGTTTTAAACCCTAAACTGAACTCTTTCCTTCAGTCACCATTAGGGTTTTAACCCCTAAACTGAACTTTTCCATTCAGTCAGCATTAGGGTTTTAAACCCTAAGCTGAACTCTTTCCTTTAGTCAGCATTAGGATTTTAAACCCTAAACTGAACTTTTTCCATTCAGTCAGCATTAGAGTTTTAAACCCTAAACTGAACTCTTTCTAGCTAGTCAGTATTAGGGTTTTAAACCCTAAACTGAACTTTCCCTTTAGTCAGCATTAGGGTTTAAAACCCTAAACTGAACTCTTTCCTTCAGTCAGTATTAAGGTTTTAAACCCTAAACTGAACTTTTTCCATTCAGTCAGCATTAGGGTTTTAAACCCTAAACTGAACTCTTTCCAGTCAGTCAGTATTAGGGTTTTAAACCCTAAACTGAACTTTCCCTTTAGTCAGCATTAGGGTTTTAAACCCTAAACTGAACTCTTTCCTTCAGTCAGCATTAGGGTTTTAAACCCTAAACTGAACTTTTCCATTCAGTCAGCATTAGGGTTTTAAACCCTAATCTGAACTCTTTCCTTTAGTTTGCATTAGGGTTTTAAACCCTAAACTGAACTTTTTCCATTCAGTCAGCATTAAGGTTTTAAACCCTAAACTGAACTCTTTCCAGCCAGTCAGTATTAGGGTTTTAAACCCTAAACTGAACTTTCCCTTTAATCAGCATTAGGGTTTTAAACCCTAAACTTAACTCTTTCCTTCAGTCAGTATTAGGGTTTTAAACCCTAAACTGAACTTTTTCCATTCAGTCAGCATTAGGGTTTTAAATCCTAAACTGAACTCTTTCCAGCCAGTCAGTATTAGGGTTTTAAACCCTAAACTGAACTTTCCCTTTAGTCAGCAATATGGTTTTAAACCCTAAACTGAACTCTTTCCTTCAGTCAGCATTAGGGTTTTAAACCCTAAACTGAACTCTTTCCTTCAGTTAACATTAGGGTTTTAAACCCTAAACTGAACTTTTCCATTCAGTCAGCATTAGGGTTTTAAACCCTAAACTGAACTATTTCCTTTAGTCAGCATTAGGGATTTAAACCCTAAACTGAACTCTTTCCTTCAGTCAGTATTAGGGTTTTAAACCCTAAACTGAACTTTTTCCATTCAGTCAGCCTTAGGGTTTTAAATCCTAAACTGAACTCTTTCCAGCCAGTCAGTATTAGGGTTTTAAACCCTAAACTGAACTTTCCCTTTAGTCAGCATTAGGGTTTTAAACCCTAAACTGAACTCTTTCCTTCAGTCAGCATTAGGGTTTTAAACCCTAAACTGAACTTTTCCATTCAGTCAGCATTAGGGTTTTAAACCCTAAACTGAACTCTTTCCTTTAGTCAGCATTAGGGTTTTAAACCCTAAACTGAACTTTTTCCTTTCAGTCAGCATTAGGGTTTTAAACCCTAAACTGAACTCTTTCCAGCCAGTCAGTATTAGGGTTTTAAACCCTAAACTGAACTTTTCCATTCAGTCAGCATTAGGGTTTTAAACCCTAAACTGAACTCTTTCCTTTAGTCAGCATTAGGGTTTTAAACCCTAAACTGAACTTTTCCATTTAGTCAGTATTAGGGTTTTAAACCCTAAACTGAACTCTTTCCTTTAGTCAGCATTAGGGCTTTAAACCCTAAACTGAACTTTTTCCATTCAGTCAGCATTAGGGTTTTAAACCCTAAACTGAACTCTTTCCAGCCAGTCAGTATTGGGGTTTTAAACCCTAAACTGAACTTTCCATTTAGTCAGCATTAGGGTTTTAAACCCTAAACTGAACATTTTCCTTCAGTCAATATTAGGTTTTAAACCCTAAACTGAACTTTTTCCATTCAGTCAACATGAGGGTTTTAAACCCTAAACTGAACTATTTCCAGCCAGTCAGTATTAGGGTTTTAAACCCTAAACTGAAATTTCCCTTTATTCAGTATTAGGGTTTTAAACCCTAAAATGAATTCTTTCCTTCAGTCAGCATTAGGGTTTTAAACCCTAAACTGAACTTTTCCATTCAGTCAGCATTAGGGTTTTAAACCCTAAGCTGAACTCTTTCCTTTAGTCAGCATTAGGGTTTTAAACCCTAAACTGAACTTTTTCCATTCAGTCAACATTAGGGTTTTAAACCCTAAACTGAACTCTTTCCAGCCAGTCAGTATTAGGGTTTTAAACCCTAAACTGAACTTTCCCTTTAGTCAGCATTAGGGTTTTAAACCCTAAACTGAACTCTTTCCTTCAGTCAGTATTAGGTTTTAAACCCTAAACTGAACTTTTTCCATTCAGTCAACATTAGGGTTTTAAACCCTAAACTGAACTCTTTCACGCTAGTCAGTATTAGGGTTTTAAACCCTAAACTGAACTCTTTCCTTCAATCAGCATTAGGGTTTTAAACCCTAAACTGAACTTTTCCATTCAGTCAGCATTAGGGTTTTAAACCCTAAGCTGAACTCTTTCCTTTAGTCAGCATTAGGGTTTTAAACCCTAAACTGAACTTTTTCCATTCAGTCAACATTAGGGTTTTAAACCCTAAACTGAACTCTTTCCATCCAGTCAGTATTAGGGTTTTAAACCCTAAATTGAACTTTCCCTTTAGTCAGCATTAGGGTTTTAAACCCTAAACTGAACTCTTTCCTTCAGTTAACATTAGGGTTTTAAACCCTAAACTGAACTTTTCCATTCAGTCAGCATTAGGGTTTTAAACCCTAAACTGAACTATTTCCTTTAGTCAGCATTAGGGATTTAAACCCTAAACTGAACTCTTTCCTTCAGTCAGTATTAGGGTTTTAAACCCTAAACTGAACTTTTTCCATTCAGTCAGCATTAGGGTTTTAAACCCTAAACTGAACTTTTCCTTCAGTCAGTATTAGGGTTTTAAACCCTAAACTGAACTTTCCCTTTAGTCAACATTAGGGTTTTAAACCCTAAACTGAACTCTTTCCTTCAGTCACCATTAGGGTTTTAACCCCTAAACTGAACTTTTCCATTCAGTCAGCATTAGGGTTTTAAACCCTAAGCTGAACTCTTTCCTTTAGTCAGCATTAGGATTTTAAACCCTAAACTGAACTTTTTCCATTCAGTCAGCATTAGAGTTTTAAACCCTAAACTGAACTCTTTCTAGCTAGTCAGTATTAGGGTTTTAAACCCTAAACTGAACTTTCCCTTTAGTCAGCATTAGGGTTTAAAACCCTAAACTGAACTCTTTCCTTCAGTCAGTATTAAGGTTTTAAACCCTAAACTGAACTTTTTCCATTCAGTCAGCATTAGGGTTTTAAACCCTAAACTGAACTCTTTCCAGTCAGTCAGTATTAGGGTTTTAAACCCTAAACTGAACTTTCCCTTTATTCAGCATTAGGGTTTTAAACCCTAAACTGAACTCTTTCCTTCAGTCAGCATTAGGGTTTTAAACCCTAAACTGAACTTTTCCATTCAGTCAGCATTAGGGTTTTAAACCCTAATCTGAACTCTTTCCTTTAGTTTGCATTAGGGTTTTAAACCCTAAACTGAACTTTTTCCATTCAGTCAGCATTAAGGTTTTAAACCCTAAACTGAACTCTTTCCAGCCAGTCAGTATTAGGGTTTTAAACCCTAAACTGAACTTTCCCTTTAATCAGCATTAGGGTTTTAAACCCTAAACTTAACTCTTTCCTTCAGTCAGTATTAGGGTTTTAAACCCTAAACTGAACTTTTTCCATTCAGTCAGCATTAGGGTTTTAAATCCTAAACTGAACTCTTTCCAGCCAGTCAGTATTAGGGTTTTAAACCCTAAACTGAACTTTCCCTTTAGTCAGCAATATGGTTTTAAACCCTAAACTGAACTCTTTCCTTCAGTCAGCATTAGGGTTTTAAACCCTAAACTGAACTTTTCCATTCAGTCAGCATTAGGGTTTTAAACCCTAAACTGAACTCTTTCCTTTAGTCAGCATTAGGGTTTTAAACCCTAAACTGAACTTTTTCCTTTCAGTCAGCATTAGGGTTTTAAACCTTAAACTGAACTCTTTCCAGCCAGTCAGTATTAGGGTTTTAAACCCTAAACTGAACTTTTCCTTTAGTCAGCATTAGGGTTTTAAACCCTAAACTGAACTCTTTCCTTCAGTCAGCATTAGGGTTTTAAACCCTAAACTGAACTTTTCCATTCAGTCAGCATTAGGGTTTTAAACCCTAAACTGAACTCTTTCCTTTAGTCAGCATTAGGGCGTTTAAACCCTAAACTGAACTTTTTCCTTTCAGTCAGCATTAGAGTTTTAAACCTTAAACTGAACTCTTTCCAGCCAGTCAGTATTAGGGTTTTAAACCCTAAACTGAACTTTTCCTTTAGTCAGCATTAGAGTTTTAAACCCTAAACTGAACTCTTTCCTTCAGTTAGCATTAGGGTTTTAAATCCTAAACTGAACTTTTCCATTCAGTCAGCATTAGGGTTTTAAACCCTAAACTGAACTCTTTCCTTTATTCAGCATTAAGGTTTTAAACCTTAAACTGAACTTTTTCCATTCAGTCAACATTAGGGTTTTAAACCCTAAACTGAACTCTTTCCAGCTAGTCAGTATTAGAGTTTTAAACCCTAAACTGAACTTTCCCTTTAGTCAGCATTAGGGTTTTAAACCCTAAACTGAACTCTTTCCTTCAGTCAGTATTAGGGTTTTAAACCCTAAACTGAACTTTTTCCATTCAGTCAGCATTAAGGTTTTAAACCCTAAACTAAACTCTTTCCACCCAGTCAGTATTAGGGTTTTAAACCGTAAACTGAACTTTCCCTTTAGTCAGCATTAGGGTTTTAAACCCTAAACTAAACTCTTTCCTTCAATCAGCGGTAGGATTTTAAACCCTAAACTGAACTTTTCCATTCAGTCAGCATTAGGGTTTTAAACCCTAAACTGAACTCTTTCCTTTATTCAGCATTAAGGTTTTAAACCCTAAACTAAACTTTTTCCAGCCAGTCAGCATTAGGGTTTTAAACCCTAAACTGAACTCTTTCCAGCCAGTCAGTATTAGGGTTTTAAACACTAAACTGATCTTTTCCATTCAGTCAGCATTAGGGTTTTAAACCCTAAACTAAACTCTTTCCTTTAGTCAGCATTAGGGTTTTAAACCCTAAACTGAACCTTTTCCATTCAGTCAGCATTAGGGTTTTAAACCCTAAACTTAACTCTTTCCAGCCAGTCAGCATTAGGGTTTTAAACCCTAAACTGAACTCTTTCCTTTAGTCAACATTAGGGTTTTAAACCCTAAACTGAACTTTTTCCATTCAGTCAGCATTAGGGTTTTAAACCTTAAACTGAACTCTTTCCAGCCAGTCAGTATTAGGGTTTTAAACCCTAAACTGAACTTTCCCTTTAGTCAGCATTAGGGTTTTAAACCCTAAACTGAACTCTTTCCTTCAGTCAGCAATAGGGTTTTAAACCCTAAACTGAACTTTTCCATTCAGTCAGCATTAGGGTTTTAAACCCTAAACTGAACTCTTTCCTTTAGTTTGCATTAGGGTTTTAAACCCTAAACTGAACTTTTTCCATTCAGTCAGCATTAGGGTTTTAAACCCTAAACTGAACTCTTTCAGCCAGTCAGTATTAGGTTTTTAAACCCTAAACTGAACTTTCCCTTTAATCAGCATTAGGGTTTTAAACCCTAAACTGAACTTTTTCCATTCAGTCAGCCTTAGGGTTTTAAATCCTAAACTGAACTCTTTCCAGCCAGTCAGTATTAGGGTTTTAACCCCTAAACTGAACTTTTCCATTCAGTCAGCATTAGGGTTTTAAACCCTAAGCTGAACTCTTTCCTTTAGTCAGCATTAGGATTTTAAACCCTAAACTGAACTTTTTCCATTCAGTCAGCATTAGAGTTTTAAACCCTAAACTGAACTCTTTCTAGCCAGTCAGTATTAGGGTTTTAAACCCTAAACTGAACTTTCCCTTTAGTCAGCATTAGGGTTTAAAACCCTAAACTGAACTCTTTCCTTCAGTCAGTATTAAGGTTTTAAACCCTAAACTGAACTTTTTCCATTCAGTCAGCATTAGGGTTTTAAACCCTAAACTGAACTCTTTCCAGTCAGTCAGTATTAGGGTTTTAAACCCTAAACTGAACTTTCCCTTTAGTCAGCATTAGGGTTTTAAACCCTAAACTGAACTCTTTCCTTCAGTCAGCATTAGGGTTTTAAACCCTAAATTGAACTTTTCCATTCAGTCAGCATTAGGGTTTTAAACCCTAAACTGAACTCTTTCCTTTAGTTTGCATTAGGGTTTTAAACCCTAAACTGAACTTTTTCCATTCAGTCAGCATTAGGGTTTTAAACCCTAAACTGAACTCTTTCCAGCCAGTCAGTATTAGGGTTTTAAACCCTAAACTGAACTTTCCCTTTAATCAGCATTAGGGTTTTAAACCCTAAACTTAACTCTTTCCTTCAGTCAGTATTAGGGTTTTAAACCCTAAACTGAACTTTTTCCATTCAGTCAGCATTAGGGTTTTAAATCCTAAACTGAACTCTTTCCAGCCAGTCAGTATTAGGGTTTTAAACCCTAAACTGAACTTTCCCTTTAGTCAGCAATATGGTTTTAAACCCTAAACTGAACTCTTTCCTTCAGTCAGCATTAGGGTTTTAAACCCTAAACTGAACTTTTCCATTCAGTCAGCATTAGGGTTTTAAACCCTAAACTGAACTCTTTCCTTTAGTCAGCATTAGGGTTTTAAACCCTAAACTGAACTTTTTCCTTTCAGTTAGCATTAGGGTTTTAAACCTTAAACTGAACTCTTTCCAGCCAGTCAGTATTAGGGTTTTAAACCCTAAACTGAACTTTTCGTTTAGTCAGCATTAGGGTTTTAAACCCTAAACTGAACTCTTTCCTTCAGTCAGCATTAGGGTTTTAAACCCTAAACTGAACTTTTCCATTCAGTCAGCATTAGGGTTTTAAACCCTAAACTGAACTCTTTGCTTTAGTCAGCATTAGGGCGTTTAAACCCTAAACTGAACTTTTTCCTTTCAGTCAGCATTAGAGTTTTAAACCTTAAACTGAACTCTTTCCAGCCAGTCAGTATTAGGGTTTTAAACCCTAAACTGAACTTTTCCTTTAGTCAGCATTAGAGTTTTAAACCCTAAACTGAACTCTTTCCTTCAGTTAGCATTAGGGTTTTAAATCCTAAACTGAACTTTTCCATTCAGTCAGCATTAGGGTTTTAAACCCTAAACTGAACTCTTTCCTTTATTCAGCATTAAGGTTTTAAACCCTAAACTGAACTTTTTCCATTCAGTCAACATTAGGGTTTTAAACCCTAAACTGAACTCTTTCCAGCTAGTCAGTATTAGAGTTTTAAACCCTAAACTGAACTTTCCCTTTAATCAGCATTAGGGTTTTAAACCCTAAACTTAACTCTTTCCTTCAGTCAGTATTAGGGTTTTAAACCCTAAACTGAACTTTTTCCATTCAGTCAGCATTAGGGTTTTAAATCCTAAACTGAACTCTTTCCAGCCAGTCAGTATTAGGGTTTTAGACCCTAAACTGAACTTTCCCTTTAGTCAGCAATATGGTTTTAAACCCTAAACTGAACTCTTTCCTTTAGTTTGCATTAGGGTTTTAAATCCTAAACTGAACTTTTTCCATTCAGTCAGCATTAGGGTTTTAAACCCTAAACTGAACTCTTTCCAGCCAGTCAGTATTAGGGTTTTAAACCCTAAACTGAACTTTCCCTTTAATCAGCATTAGGGTTTTAAACCCTAAACTTAACTCTTTCCTTCAGTCAGTATTAGGGTTTTAAACCCTAAACTGAACTTTTTCCATTCAGTCAGCATTAGGGTTTTAAATCCTTAAACTGAACTCTTTCCAGCCAGTCAGTATTAGGGTTTTAAACCCTAAACTGAACTTTCCCTTTAGTCAGCAATATGGTTTTAAACCCTAAACTGAACTCTTTCCTTCAGTCAGCATTAGGGTTTTAAACCCTAAACTGAACTTTTCCATTCAGTCAGCATTAGGGTTTTAAACCCTAAACTGAACTCTTTCCTTTAGTCAGCATTAGGGTTTTAAACCCTAAACTGAACTTTTTCCATTCAGTTAGCATTAGGGTTTTAAACCTTAAACTGAACTCTTTCCAGCCAGTCAGTATTAGGGTTTTAAACCCTAAACTGAACTTTTCCTTTAGTCAGCATTAGGGTTTTAAACCCTAAACTGAACTCTTTCCTTCAGTCAGCATTAGGGTTTTAAACCCTAAACTGAACTTTTCCATTCAGTCAGCATTAGGGTTTTAAACCCTAAACTGAACTCTTTCCTTTAGTCAGCATTAGGGCGTTTAAACCCTAAACTGAACTTTTTCCTTTCAGTCAGCATTAGAGTTTTAAACCTTAAACTGAACTCTTTCCAGCCAGTCAGTATTAGGGTTTTAAACCCTAAACTGAACTTTTCCTTTAGTCAGCATTAGAGTTTTAAACCCTAAACTGAACTCTTTCCTTCAGTTAGCATTAGGGTTTTAAATCCTAAACTGAACTTTTCCATTCAGTCAGCATTAGGGTTTTAAACCCTAAACTGAACTCTTTCCTTTATTCAGCATTAAGGTTTTAAACCCTAAACTGAACTTTTTCCATTCAGTCAACATTAGGGTTTTAAACCCTAAACTGAACTCTTTCCAGCTAGTCAGTATTAGAGTTTTAAACCCTAAACTGAACTTTCCCTTTAGTCAGCATTAGGGTTTTAAACCCTAAACTAAACTCTTTCCTTCAGTCAGTATTAGGGTTTTAAACCCTAAACTGAACTTTTTCCATTCAGTCAGCATTAAGGTTTTAAACCCTAAACTAAACTCTTTCCACCCAGTCAGTATTAGGGTTTTAAACCGTAAACTGAACTTTCCCTTTAGTCAGCATTAGGGTTTTAAACCCTAAACTAAACTCTTTCCTTCAATCAGCGGTAGGATTTTAAACCCTAAACTGAACTTTTCCATTCAGTCAGCATTAGGGTTTTAAACCCTAAACTGAACTCTTTCCTTTATTCAGCATTAAGGTTTTAAACCCTAAACTAAACTTTTTCCAGCCAGTCAGCATTAGGGTTTTAAACCCTAAACTGAACTCTTTCCAGCCAGTCAGTATTAGGGTTTTAAACACTAAACTGATCTTTTCCATTCAGTCAGCATTAGGGTTTTAAACTCTAAACTAAACTCTTTCCTTTAGTCAGCATTAGGGTTTTAAACCCTAAACTGAACTTTTTCCATTCAGTCAGCATTAGGGTTTTAAACCCTAAACTTAACTCTTTCCAGCCAGTCAGCATTAGGGTTTTAAACCCTAAACTGAACTCTTTCCTTCAGTCAGCATTAGGGTTTTAAACCCTAAACTGAACTTTTTCCATTCAGTCAGCATTAGGGTTTTAAACCTTAAACTGAACTCTTTCCAGCCAGTCAGTATTAGGGTTTTAAACCCTAAACTGAACTTTCCCTTTAGTCAGCATTAGGGTTTTAAACCCTAAACTGAACTCTTTCCTTCAGTCAGCAATAAGGTTTTAAACCCTAAACTGAACTTTTCCATTCAGTCAGCATTAGGGTTTTAAACCCTAAACTGAACTCTTTCCTTTAGTTTGCATTAGGGTTTTAAACCCTAAACTGAACTTTTTCCATTCAGTCAGCATTAGGGTTTTAAACCCTAAACTGAACTCTTTCAGCCAGTCAGTATTAGGGTTTTAAACCCTAAACTGAACTTTCCCTTTAATCAGCATTAGGGTTTTAAACCCTAAACTGAACTTTTTCCATTCAGTCAGCCTTAGGGTTTTAAATCCTAAACTGAACTCTTTCCAGCCAGTCAGTATTAGGGTTTTAAACCCTAAACTGAACTTTCCCTTTAGTCAGCATCAGGGTTTTAAACCATAAACTGAACTATTTCCTTCAGTCAGCATTAGAGTTTTAAACCCTAAACTAAACTTTTCCATTCAGTCAGCATTAGGGTTTTAAACCCTAAACTGAACTCTTTCCTTTAGTCAGCATTAGGGTTTTAAACCCTAAACTGAACTTTTTCCTTTCAGTCAGCATTAGGGTTTTAAACCTTAAACTGAACTCTTTCCAGCCAGTCAGTATTAGGGTTTTAAACCCTAAACTGAACTTTTCCTTTAGTCAGCATTAGGGTTTTAAACCCTAAACTGAACTCTTTCCTTCAGTTAGCATTAGGGTTTTAAACCCTAAACTGAACTTTTCCATTCAGTCAGTATTAGGGTTTTAAACCTTAAACTGAACTTTTTCCATTCAGTCAGCATTAGGGTTTTAAACCATAAACTGAACTCTTTCCAGCCAGTTAGTATTAGGTTTTTAAACCCTAAACTGAACTTTCCCTTTAATCAGCATTAGGGTTTTAAACCCTAAACTGAACTTTTTCCATTCAGTCAGCCTTAGGGTTTTAAATCCTAAACTGAACTCTTTCCAGCCAGTCAGTATTAGGGTTTTAACCCCTAAACTGAACTTTTCCATTCAGTCAGCATTAGGGTTTTAAACCCTAAGCTAAACTCTTTCCTTTAGTCATCATTAGGATTTTAAACCCTAAACTGAACTTTTTCCATTCAGTCAGCATTAGAGTTTTAAACCCTAAACTGAACTCTTTCTAGCCAGTCAGTATTAGGGTTTTAAACCCTAAACTGAACTTTCCCTTTAGTCAGCATTAGGGTTTAAAACCCTAAACTGAACTCTTTCCTTCAGTCAGTATTAAGGTTTTAAACCCTAAACTGAACTTTTTCCATTCAGTCAGCATTAGGGTTTTAAACCCTAAACTGAACTCTTTCCAGTCAGTCAGTATTAGGGTTTTAAACCCTAAACTGAACTTTCCCTTTAGTCAGCATTAGGGTTTTAAACCCTAAACTGAACTCTTTCCTTCAGTCAGCATTAGGGTTTTAAACCCTAAATTGAACTTTTCCATTCAGTCAGCATTAGGGTTTTAAACCCTAAACTGAACTCTTTCCTTTAGTTTGCATTAGGGTTTTAAACCCTAAACTGAACTTTTTCCATTCAGTCAGCATTAGGGTTTTAAACCCTAAACTGAACTCTTTCCAGCCAGTCAGTATTAGGGTTTTAAACCCTAAACTGAACTTTCCCTTTAATCAGCATTAGGGTTTTAAACCCTAAACTTAACTCTTTCCTTCAGTCAGTATTAGGGTTTTAAACCCTAAACTGAACTTTTTCCATTCAGTCAGCATTAGGGTTTTAAATCCTAAACTGAACTCTTTCCAGCCAGTCAGTATTAGGGTTTTAAACCCTAAACTGAACTTTCCCTTTAGTCAGCAATATGGTTTTAAACCCTAAACTGAACTCTTTCCTTCAGTCAGCATTAGGGTTTTAAACCCTAAACTGAACTTTTCCATTCAGTCAGCATTAGGGTTTTAAACCCTAAACTGAACTCTTTCCTTTAGTCAGCATTAGGGTTTTAAACCCTAAACTGAACTTTTTCCTTTCAGTTAGCATTAGGGTTTTAAACCTTAAACTGAACTCTTTCCAGCCAGTCAGTATTAGGGTTTTAAACCCTAAACTGAACTTTTCGTTTAGTCAGCATTAGGGTTTTAAACCCTAAACTGAACTCTTTCCTTCAGTCAGCATTAGGGTTTTAAACCCTAAACTGAACTTTTCCATTCAGTCAGCATTAGGGTTTTAAACCCTAAACTGAACTCTTTGCTTTAGTCAGCATTAGGGCGTTTAAACCCTAAACTGAACTTTTTCCTTTCAGTCAGCATTAGAGTTTTAAACCTTAAACTGAACTCTTTCCAGCCAGTCAGTATTAGGGTTTTAAACCCTAAACTGAACTTTTCCTTTAGTCAGCATTAAAGTTTTAAACCCTAAACTGAACTCTTTCCTTCAGTTAGCATTAGGGTTTTAAATCCTAAACTGAACTTTTCCATTCAGTCAGCATTAGGGTTTTAAACCCTAAACTGAACTCTTTCCTTTATTCAGCATTAAGGTTTTAAACCCTAAACTGAACTTTTTCCATTCAGTCAACATTAGGGTTTTAAACCCTAAACTGAACTCTTTCCAGCTAGTCAGTATTAGAGTTTTAAACCCTAAACTGAACTTTCCCTTTAATCAGCATTAGGGTTTTAAACCCTAAACTTAACTCTTTCCTTCAGTCAGTATTAGGGTTTTAAACCCTAAACTGAACTTTTTCCATTCAGTCAGCATTAGGGTTTTAAATCCTAAACTGAACTCTTTCCAGCCAGTCAGTATTAGGGTTTTAAACCCTAAACTGAACTTTCCCTTTAGTCAGCAATATGGTTTTAAACCCTAAACTGAACTCTTTCCTTTAGTTTGCATTAGGGTTTTAAATCCTAAACTGAACTTTTTCCATTCAGTCAGCATTAGGGTTTTAAACCCTAAACTGAACTCTTTCCAGCCAGTCAGTATTAGGGTTTTAAACCCTAAACTGAACTTTCCCTTTAATCAGCATTAGGGTTTTAAACCCTAAACTTAACTCTTTCCTTCAGTCAGTATTAGGGTTTTAAACCCTAAACTGAACTTTTTCCATTCAGTCAGCATTAGGGTTTTAAATCCTTAAACTGAACTCTTTCCAGCCAGTCAGTATTAGGGTTTTAAACCCTAAACTGAACTTTCCCTTTAGTCAGCAATATGGTTTTAAACCCTAAACTGAACTCTTTCCTTCAGTCAGCATTAGGGTTTTAAACCCTAAACTGAACTTTTCCATTCAGTCAGCATTAGGGTTTTAAACCCTAAACTGAACTCTTTCCTTTAGTCAGCATTAGGGTTTTAAACCCTAAACTGAACTTTTTCCATTCAGTTAGCATTAGGGTTTTAAACCTTAAACTGAACTCTTTCCAGCCAGTCAGTATTAGGGTTTTAAACCCTAAACTGAACTTTTCCTTTAGTCAGCATTAGGGTTTTAAACCCTAAACTGAACTCTTTCCTTCAGTCAGCATTAGGGTTTTAAACCCTAAACTGAACTTTTCCATTCAGTCAGCATTAGGGTTTTAAACCCTAAACTGAACTCTTTCCTTTAGTCAGCATTAGGGCGTTTAAACCCTAAACTGAACTTTTTCCTTTCAGTCAGCATTAGAGTTTTAAACCTTAAACTGAACTCTTTCCAGCCAGTCAGTATTAGGGTTTTAAACCCTAAACTGAACTTTTCCTTTAGTCAGCATTAGAGTTTTAAACCCTAAACTGAACTCTTTCCTTCAGTTAGCATTAGGGTTTTAAATCCTAAACTGAACTTTTCCATTCAGTCAGCATTAGGGTTTTAAACCCTAAACTGAACTCTTTCCTTTATTCAGCATTAAGGTTTTAAACCCTAAACTGAACTTTTTCCATTCAGTCAACATTAGGGTTTTAAACCCTAAACTGAACTCTTTCCAGCTAGTCAGTATTAGAGTTTTAAACCCTAAACTGATCTTTCCCTTTAGTCAGCATTAGGGTTTTAAACCCTAAACTAAACTCTTTCCTTCAGTCAGTATTAGGGTTTTAAACCCTAAACTGAACTTTTTCCATTCAGTCAGCATTAAGGTTTTAAACCCTAAACTAAACTCTTTCCACCCAGTCAGTATTAGGGTTTTAAACCGTAAACTGAACTTTCCCTTTAGTCAGCATTAGGGTTTTAAACCCTAAACTAAACTCTTTCCTTCAATCAGCGGTAGGATTTTAAACCCTAAACTGAACTTTTCCATTCAGTCAGCATTAGGGTTTTAAACCCTAAACTGAACTCTTTCCTTTATTCAGCATTAAGGTTTTAAACCCTAAACTAAACTTTTTCCAGCCAGTCAGCATTAGGGTTTTAAACCCTAAACTGAACTCTTTCCAGCCAGTCAGTATTAGGGTTTTAAACACTAAACTGATCTTTTCCATTCAGTCAGTATTAGGGTTTTAAACTCTAAACTAAACTCTTTCCTTTAGTCAGCATTAGGGTTTTAAACCCTAAACTGAACTTTTTCCATTCAGTCAGCATTAGGGTTTTAAACCCTAAACTTAACTCTTTCCAGCCAGTCAGCATTAGGGTTTTAAACCCTAAACTGAACTCTTTCCTTCAGTCAGCATTAGGGTTTTAAACCCTAAACTGAACTTTTTCCATTCAGTCAGCATTAGGGTTTTAAACCTTAAACTGAACTCTTTCCAGCCAGTCAGTATTAGGGTTTTAAACCCTAAACTGAACTTTCCCTTTAGTCAGCATTAGGGTTTTAAACCCTAAACTGAACTCTTTCCTTCAGTCAGCAATAGGGTTTTAAACCCTAAACTGAACTTTTCCATTCAGTCAGCATTAGGGTTTTAAACCCTAAACTGAACTCTTTCCTTTAGTTTGCATTAGGGTTTTAAACCCTAAACTGAACTTTTTCCATTCAGTCAGCATTAGGGTTTTAAACCCTAAACTGAACTCTTTCAGCCAGTCAGTATTAGGGTTTTAAACCCTAAACTGAACTTTCCCTTTAATCAGCATTAGGGTTTTAAACCCTAAACTGAACTTTTTCCATTCAGTCAGCCTTAGGGTTTTAAATCCTAAACTGAACTCTTTCCAGCCAGTCAGTATTAGGGTTTTAAACCCTAAACTGAACTTTCCCTTTAGTCAGCATCAGGGTTTTAAACCATAAACTGAACTATTTCCTTCAGTCAGCATTAGGGTTTTAAACCCTAAACTAAACTTTTCCATTCAGTCAGCATTAGGGTTTTAAACCCTCAACTGAACTCTTTCCTTTAGTCAGCATTAGGGTTTTAAACCCTAAACTGAACTTTTTCCTTTCAGTCATCATTAGGGTTTTAAACCTTAAACTGAACTCTTTCCAGCCAGTCAGTATTAGGGTTTTAAACCCTAAACTGAACTTTTCCTTTAGTCAGCATTAGGGTTTTAAACCCTAAACTGAACTCTTTCCTTCAGTTAGCATTAGGGTTTTAAACCCTAAACTGAACTTTTCCATTCAGTCAGTATTAGGGTTTTAAACCCTAAACTGAACTCTTTCCTTTAGTCAGCATTAGGGTTTTAAACCCTAAACTGAACTTTTTCCATTCAGTCAGCATTAGGGTTTTAAACCCTAAACTGAACTCTTTCCAGCCAGTCAGTATTAGGGTTTTAAACCCTAAACTGAACTTTCCCTTTAGTCAGCATTAGGGTTTTAAACCCTAAACTGAACTCTTTCCTTCAGTCAGTATTAGGGTTTTAAACCCTAAACTGAACTTTTTCCATTCAGTCAGCATTAGGGTTTTAAACCCTAAACTGAACTCTTTCCAGCCAGTCAGTATTAGGGTTTTAAACCCTAAACTGAACTTTCCCTTTAGTCAGCATTAGGGTTTTAAACCCTAAACTGAACTCTTTCCTTCAGTCAGTATTAGGGTTTTAAACCCTAAACTGAACTTTTTCCATTCAGTCAGCATTAGGGTTTTAAACCCTAAACTGAACTCTTTCCAGCCAGTCAGTATTAGGGTTTTAAACCCTAAACTGAACTTTCCCTTTAGTCAGCATTAGGGTTTTAAACCCTAAACTGAACTCTTTCCTTCAGTCAGTATTAGGGTTTTAAACCCTAAACTGAACTTTTTCCATTCAGTCAGCATTAGGGTTTTAAACCCTAAACTGAACTCTTTCCAGCCAGTCAGTATTAGGTTTTAAACCCTAAACTAAACTTTTTCCATTCAGTCAACATTTGGGTTTTAAACCCTAAACTGAATTCTTTCCAGCCAGTTAGTATTAGGGTTTTAAACCCTAAACTAAAATTTCCCTTTATTCAGTATTAGGGTTTTAAACCCTAAACTGAACTTTTTCCATTCTGTCAGCATTAGGGTTTTAAATCCTAAACTGAACTCTTTCCAGCCAGTCAGTATTAGGGTTTTAAACCCTAAACTGAACTTTCCCTTTAGTCAGCATTAGGGTTTTAAACCCTAAACTGAACTCTTTCCTTCAGTCAGCATTATGGTTTTAAACCCTAAACTGAACTTTTCCATTCAGTCAGCATTAGGGTTTTAAACCCTAAACTGAACTCTTTCCTTCAGTCAGCATTAGGGTTTTAAACCCTAAACTGAACTTTTCCATTCAGTCACCATTAGGGTTTTAAACCCTAAACTGAACTCTTTGCTTTAGTCAGCATTAGGGCGTTTAAACCCTAAACTGAACTTTTTCCTTTCAGTCAGCATTAGAGTTTTAAACCTTAAACTGAACTCTTTCCAGCCAGTCAGTATTAGGGTTTTAAACCCTAAACTGAACTTTTCCTTTAGTCAGCATTAGAGTTTTAAACCCTAAACTGAACTCTTTCCTTCAGTTAGCATTAGGGTTTTAAATCCTAAACTGAACTTTTCCATTCAGTCAGCATTAGGGTTTTAAACCCTAAACTGAACTCTTTCCTTTATTCAGCATTAAGGTTTTAAACCCTAAACTGAACTTTTTCCATTCAGTCAACATTAGGGTTTTAAACCCTAAACTGAACTCTTTCCAGCTAGTCAGTATTAGAGTTTTAAACCCTAAACTGAACTTTCCCTTTAGTCAGCATTAGGGTTTTAAACCCTAAACTAAACTCTTTCCTTCAGTCAGTATTAGGGTTTTAAACCCTAAACTGAACTTTTTCCATTCAGTAAGCATTAAGGTTTTAAACCCTAAACTAAACTCTTTCCACCCAGTCAGTATTAGGGTTTTAAACCGTAAACTGAACTTTACCTTTAGTCAGCATTAGGGTTTTAAACCCTAAACTAAACTCTTTCCTTCAATCAGCGGTAGGATTTTAAACCCTAAACTGAACTTTTCCATTCAGTCAGCATTAGGGTTTTAAACCCTAAACTGAACTCTTTCCTTTATTCAGCATTAAGGTTTTAAACCCTAAACTAAACTCTTTCCTTCAATCAGCGGTAGGATTTTAAACCCTAAACTGAACTTTTCCATTCAGTCAGCATTAGGGTTTTAAACCCTAAACTGAACTCTTTCCTTTATTCAGCATTAAGGTTTTAAACCCTAAACTAAACTTTTTCCAGCCAGTCAGCATTAGGGTTTTAAACCCTAAACTGAACTCTTTCCAGCCAGTCAGTATTAGGGTTTTAAACACTAAACTGATCTTTTCCATTCAGTCAGTATTAGGGTTTTAAACTCTAAACTAAACTCTTTCCTTTAGTCAGCATTAGGGTTTTAAACCCTAAACTGAACTTTTTCCATTCAGTCAGCATTAGGGTTTTAAACCCTAAACTTAACTCTTTCCAGCCAGTCAGCATTAGGGTTTTAAACCCTAAACTGAACTCTTTCCTTCAGTCAGCATTAGGGTTTTAAACCCTAAACTGAACTTTTTCCATTCAGTCAGCATTAGGGTTTTAAACCTTAAACTGAACTCTTTCCAGCCAGTCAGTATTAGGGTTTTAAACCCTAAACTGAACTTTCCCTTTAGTCAGCATTAGGGTTTTAAACCCTAAACTGAACTCTTTCCTTCAGTCAGCAATAGGGTTTTAAACCCTAAACTGAACTTTTCCATTCAGTCAGCATTAGGGTTTTAAACCCTAAACTGAACTCTTTCCTTTAGTTTGCATTAGGGTTTTAAACCCTAAACTGAACTTTTTCCATTCAGTCAGCATTAGGGTTTTAAACCCTAAACTGAACTCTTTCAGCCAGTCAGTATTAGGGTTTTAAACCCTAAACTGAACTTTCCCTTTAATCAGCATTAGGGTTTTAAACCCTAAACTGAACTTTTTCCATTCAGTCAGCCTTAGGGTTTTAAATCCTAAACTGAACTCTTTCCAGCCAGTCAGTATTAGGGTTTTAAACCCTAAACTGAACTTTCCCTTTAGTCAGCATCAGGGTTTTAAACCATAAACTGAACTATTTCCTTCAGTCAGCATTAGGGTTTTAAACCCTAAACTAAACTTTTCCATTCAGTCAGCATTAGGGTTTTAAACCCTCAACTGAACTCTTTCCTTTAGTCAGCATTAGGGTTTTAAACCCTAAACTGAACTTTTTCCTTTCAGTCATCATTAGGGTTTTAAACCTTAAACTGAACTCTTTCCTGCCAGTCAGTATTAGGGTTTTAAACCCTAAACTGAACTTTTCCTTTAGTCAGCATTAGGGTTTTAAACCCTAAACTGAACTCTTTCCTTCAGTTAGCATTAGGGTTTTAAACCCTAAACTGAACTTTTCCATTCAGTCAGTATTAGGGTTTTAAACCCTAAACTGAACTCTTTCCTTTAGTCAGCATTAGGGTTTTAAACCCTAAACTGAACTTTTTCCATTCAGTCAGCATTAGGGTTTTAAACCCTAAACTGAACTCTTTCCAGCCAGTCAGTATTAGGGTTTTAAACCCTAAACTGAACTTTCCCTTTAGTCAGCATTAGGGTTTTAAACCCTAAACTGAACTCTTTCCTTCAGTCAGTATTAGGGTTTTAAACCCTAAACTGAACTTTTTCCATTCAGTCAGCATTAGGGTTTTAAACCCTAAACTGAACTCTTTCCAGCCAGTCAGTATTAGGGTTTTAAACCCTAAACTGAACTTTCCCTTTAGTCAGCATTAGGGTTTTAAACCCTAAACTGAACTCTTTCCTTCAGTCAGTATTAGGGTTTTAAACCCTAAACTGAACTTTTTCCATTCAGTCAGCATTAGGGTTTTAAACCCTAAACTGAACTCTTTCCAGCCAGTCAGTATTAGGGTTTTAAACCCTAAACTGAACTTTCCCTTTAGTCAGCATTAGGGTTTTAAACCCTAAACTGAACTCTTTCCTTCAGTCAGTATTAGGGTTTTAAACCCTAAACTGAACTTTTTCCATTCAGTCAGCATTAGGGTTTTAAACCCTAAACTGAACTCTTTCCAGCCAGTCAGTATTAGGTTTTAAACCCTAAACTAAACTTTTTCCATTCAGTCAACATTTGGGTTTTAAACCCTAAACTGAATTCTTTCCAGCCAGTTAGTATTAGGGTTTTAAACCCTAAACTAAAATTTCCCTTTATTCAGTATTAGGGTTTTAAACCCTAAACTGAACTTTTTCCATTCTGTCAGCATTAGGGTTTTAAATCCTAAACTGAACTCTTTCCAGCCAGTCAGTATTAGGGTTTTAAACCCTAAACTGAACTTTCCCTTTAGTCAGCATTAGGGTTTTAAACCCTAAACTGAACTCTTTCCTTCAGTCAGCATTATGGTTTTAAACCCTAAACTGAACTTTTCCATTCAGTCAGCATTAGGGTTTTAAACCCTAAACTGAACTCTTTCCTTCAGTCAGCATTAGGGTTTTAAACCCTAAACTGAACTTTTCCATTCAGTCACCATTAGGGTTTTAAACCCTAAACTGAACTCTTTGCTTTAGTCAGCATTAGGGCGTTTAAACCCTAAACTGAACTTTTTCCTTTCAGTCAGCATTAGAGTTTTAAACCTTAAACTGAACTCTTTCCAGCCAGTCAGTATTAGGGTTTTAAACCCTAAACTGAACTTTTCCTTTAGTCAGCATTAGAGTTTTAAACCCTAAACTGAACTCTTTCCTTCAGTTAGCATTAGGGTTTTAAATCCTAAACTGAACTTTTCCATTCAGTCAGCATTAGGGTTTTAAACCCTAAACTGAACTCTTTCCTTTATTCAGCATTAAGGTTTTAAACCCTAAACTGAACTTTTTCCATTCAGTCAACATTAGGGTTTTAAACCCTAAACTGAACTCTTTCCAGCTAGTCAGTATTAGAGTTTTAAACCCTAAACTGAACTTTCCCTTTAGTCAGCATTAGGGTTTTAAACCCTAAACTAAACTCTTTCCTTCAGTCAGTATTAGGGTTTTAAACCCTAAACTGAACTTTTTCCATTCAGTAAGCATTAAGGTTTTAAACCCTAAACTAAACTCTTTCCACCCAGTCAGTATTAGGGTTTTAAACCGTAAACTGAACTTTACCTTTAGTCAGCATTAGGGTTTTAAACCCTAAACTAAACTCTTTCCTTCAATCAGCGGTAGGATTTTAAACCCTAAACTGAACTTTTCCATTCAGTCAGCATTAGGGTTTTAAACCCTAAACTGAACTCTTTCCTTTATTCAGCATTAAGGTTTTAAACCCTAAACTAAACTCTTTCCTTCAATCAGCGGTAGGATTTTAAACCCTAAACTGAACTTTTCCATTCAGTCAGCATTAGGGTTTTAAACCCTAAACTGAACTCTTTCCTTTATTCAGCATTAAGGTTTTAAACCCTAAACTAAACTTTTTCCAGCCAGTCAGCATTAGGGTTTTAAACCCTAAACTGAACTCTTTCCAGCCAGTCAGTATTAGGGTTTTAAACACTAAACTGATCTTTTCCATTCAGTCAGTATTAGGGTTTTAAACTCTAAACTAAACTCTTTCCTTTAGTCAGCATTAGGGTTTTAAACCCTAAACTGAACTTTTTCCATTCAGTCAGCATTAGGGTTTTAAACCCTAAACTTAACTCTTTCCAGCCAGTCAGCATTAGGGTTTTAAACCCTAAACTGAACTCTTTCCTTCAGTCAGCATTAGGGTTTTAAACCCTAAACTGAACTTTTTCCATTCAGTCAGCATTAGGGTTTTAAACCTTAAACTGAACTCTTTCCAGCCAGTCAGTATTAGGGTTTTAAACCCTAAACTGAACTTTCCCTTTAGTCAGCATTAGGGTTTTAAACCCTAAACTGAACTCTTTCCTTCAGTCAGCAATAGGGTTTTAAACCCTAAACTGAACTTTTCCATTCAGTCAGCATTAGGGTTTTAAACCCTAAACTGAACTCTTTCCTTTAGTTTGCATTAGGGTTTTAAACCCTAAACTGAACTTTTTCCATTCAGTCAGCATTAGGGTTTTAAACCCTAAACTGAACTCTTTCAGCCAGTCAGTATTAGGGTTTTAAACCCTAAACTGAACTTTCCCTTTAATCAGCATTAGGGTTTTAAACCCTAAACTGAACTTTTTCCATTCAGTCAGCCTTAGGGTTTTAAATCCTAAACTGAACTCTTTCCAGCCAGTCAGTATTAGGGTTTTAAACCCTAAACTGAACTTTCCCTTTAGTCAGCATCAGGGTTTTAAACCATAAACTGAACTATTTCCTTCAGTCAGCATTAGGGTTTTAAACCCTAAACTAAACTTTTCCATTCAGTCAGCATTAGGGTTTTAAACCCTCAACTGAACTCTTTCCTTTAGTCAGCATTAGGGTTTTAAACCCTAAACTGAACTTTTTCCTTTCAGTCATCATTAGGGTTTTAAACCTTAAACTGAACTCTTTCCAGCCAGTCAGTATTAGGGTTTTAAACCCTAAACTGAACTTTTCCTTTAGTCAGCATTAGGGTTTTAAACCCTAAACTGAACTCTTTCCTTCAGTTAGCATTAGGGTTTTAAACCCTAAACTGAACTTTTCCATTCAGTCAGTATTAGGGTTTTAAACCCTAAACTGAACTCTTTCCTTTAGTCAGCATTAGGGTTTTAAACCCTAAACTGAACTTTTTCCATTCAGTCAGCATTAGGGTTTTAAACCCTAAACTGAACTCTTTCCAGCCAGTCAGTATTAGGGTTTTAAACCCTAAACTGAACTTTCCCTTTAGTCAGCATTAGGGTTTTAAACCCTAAACTGAACTCTTTCCTTCAGTCAGTATTAGGGTTTTAAACCCTAAACTGAACTTTTTCCATTCAGTCAGCATTAGGGTTTTAAACCCTAAACTGAACTCTTTCCAGCCAGTCAGTATTAGGGTTTTAAACCCTAAACTGAACTTTCCCTTTAGTCAGCATTAGGGTTTTAAACCCTAAACTGAACTCTTTCCTTCAGTCAGTATTAGGGTTTTAAACCCTAAACTGAACTTTTTCCATTCAGTCAGCATTAGGGTTTTAAACCCTAAACTGAACTCTTTCCAGCCAGTCAGTATTAGGGTTTTAAACCCTAAACTGAACTTTCCCTTTAGTCAGCATTAGGGTTTTAAACCCTAAACTGAACTCTTTCCTTTAGTCAGCATTAGGGTTTTAAACCCTAAACTGAACTTTCCCTTTAGTCAGCATTAGGGTTTTAAACCCTAAACTAAACTCTTTCCTTTAGTCAGTATTAGGTTTTAAACCCTAAACTAAACTTTTTCCATTCAGTCAACATTTGGGTTTTAAACCCTAAACTGAATTCTTTCCAGCCAGTTAGTATTAGGGTTTTAAACCCTAAACTAAAATTTCCCTTTATTCAGTATTAGGGTTTTAAACCCTAAACTGAACTTTTTCCATTCTGTCAGCATTAGGGTTTTAAATCCTAAACTGAACTCTTTCCAGCCAGTCAGTATTAGGGTTTTAAACCCTAAACTGAACTTTCCCTTTAGTCAGCATTAGGGTTTTAAACCCTAAACTGAACTCTTTCCTTCAGTCAGCATTATGGTTTTAAACCCTAAACTGAACTTTTCCATTCAGTCAGCATTAGGGTTTTAAACCCTAAACTGAACTCTTTCCTTCAGTCAGCATTAGGGTTTTAAACCCTAAACTGAACTTTTCCATTCAGTCACCATTAGGGTTTTAAACCCTAAACTGAACTTTTTCCTTTCAGTCAGCATTAGAGTTTTAAACCTTAAACTGAACTCTTTCCAGCCAGTCAGTATTAGGGTTTTAAACCCTAAACTGAACTTTTCCTTTAGTCAGCATTAGAGTTTTAAACCCTAAACTGAACTCTTTCCTTCAGTTAGCATTAGGGTTTTAAATCCTAAACTGAACTTTTCCATTCAGTCAGCATTAGGGTTTTAAACCCTAAACTGAACTCTTTCCTTTATTCAGCATTAAGGTTTTAAACCCTAAACTGAACTTTTTCCATTCAGTCAACATTAGGGTTTTAAACCCTAAACTGAACTCTTTCCAGCTAGTCAGTATTAGAGTTTTAAACCCTAAACTGAACTTTCCCTTTAGTCAGCATTAGGGTTTTAAACCCTAAACTAAACTCTTTCCTTCCGTCAGTATTAGGGTTTTAAACCCTAAACTGAACTTTTTCCATTCAGTAAGCATTAAGGTTTTAAACCCTAAACTAAACTCTTTCCACCCAGTCAGTATTAGGGTTTTAAACCGTAAACTGAACTTTACCTTTAGTCAGCATTAGGGTTTTAAACCCTAAACTAAACTCTTTCCTTCAATCAGCGGTAGGATTTTAAACCCTAAACTGAACTTTTCCATTCAGTCAGCATTAGGGTTTTAAACCCTAAACTGAACTCTTTCCTTTATTCAGCATTAAGGTTTTAAACCCTAAACTAAACTTTTTCCAGCCAGTCAGCATTAGGGTTTTAAACCCTAAACTGAACTCTTTCCAGCCAGTCAGTATTAGGGTTTTAAACACTAAACTGATCTTTTCCATTCAGTCAGCATTAGGGTTTTAAACTCTAAACTAAACTCTTTCCTTTAGTCAGCATTAGGGTTTTAAACCCTAAACTGAACTTTTTCCATTCAGTCAGCATTAGGGTTTTAAACCCTAAACTTAACTCTTTCCAGCCAGTCAGCATTAGGGTTTTAAACCCTAAACTGAACTCTTTCCTTCAGTCAGCATTAGGGTTTTAAACCCTAAACTGAACTTTTTCCATTCAGTCAGCATTAGGGTTTTAAACCTTAAACTGAACTCTTTCCAGCCAGTCAGTATTAGGGTTTTAAACCCTAAACTGAACTTTCCCTTTAGTCAGCATTAGGGTTTTAAACCCTAAACTGAACTCTTTGCTTTAGTCAGCATTAGGGCGTTTAAACCCTAAACTGAACTTTTTCCTTTCAGTCAGCATTAGAGTTTTAAACCTTAAACTGAACTCTTTCCAGCCAGTCAGTATTAGGGTTTTAAACCCTAAACTGAACTTTTCCTTTAGTCAGCATTAGAGTTTTAAACCCTAAACTGAACTCTTTCCTTCAGTTAGCATTAGGGTTTTAAATCCTAAACTGAACTTTTCCATTCAGTCAGCATTAGGGTTTTAAACCCTAAACTGAACTCTTTCCTTTATTCAGCATTAAGGTTTTAAACCCTAAACTGAACTTTTTCCATTCAGTCAACATTAGGGTTTTAAACCCTAAACTGAACTCTTTCCAGCTAGTCAGTATTAGAGTTTTAAACCCTAAACTGAACTTTCCCTTTAGTCAGCATTAGGGTTTTAAACCCTAAACTAAACTCTTTCCTTCAGTCAGTATTAGGGTTTTAAACCCTAAACTGAACTTTTTCCATTCAGTCAGCATTAAGGTTTTAAACCCTAAACTAAACTCTTTCCACCCAGTCAGTATTAGGGTTTTAAACCGTAAACTGAACTTTCCCTTTAGTCAGCATTAGGGTTTTAAACCCTAAACTAAACTCTTTCCTTCAATCAGCGGTAGGATTTTAAACCCTAAACTGAACTTTTCCATTCAGTCAGCATTAGGGTTTTAAACCCTAAACTGAACTCTTTCCTTTATTCAGCATTAAGGTTTTAAACCCTAAACTAAACTTTTTCCAGCCAGTCAGCATTAGAGTTTTAAACCCTAAACTGAACTCTTTCCAGCCAGTCAGTATTAGGGTTTTAAACACTAAACTGATCTTTTCCATTCAGTCAGCATTAGGGTTTTAAACTCTAAACTAAACTCTTTCCTTTAGTCAACATTAGGGTTTTAAACCCTAAACTGAACTTTTTCCATTCAGTCAGCATTAGGGTTTTAAACCCTAAACTTAACTCTTTCCAGCCAGTCAGCATTAGGGTTTTAAACCCTAAACTGAACTCTTTCCTTCAGTCAGCATTAGGGTTTTAAACCCTAAACTGAACTTTTTCCATTCAGTCAGCATTAGGGTTTTAAACCTTAAACTGAACTCTTTCCAGCCAGTCAGTATTAGGGTTTTAAACCCTAAACTGAACTTTCCCTTTAGTCAGCATTAGGGTTTTAAACCCTAAACTGAACTCTTTCCTTCAGTCAGCAATAGGGTTTTAAACCCTAAACTGAACTTTTCCATTCAGTCAGCATTAGGGTTTTAAACCCTAAACTGAACTCTTTCCTTTAGTTTGCATTAGGGTTTTAAACCCTAAACTGAACTTTTTCCATTCAGTCAGCATTAGGGTTTTAAACCCTAAACTGAACTCTTTCCAGCCAGTCAGTATTAGGGTTTTAAACCCTAAACTGAACTTTCCCTTTAATCAGCATTAGGGTTTTAAACCCTAAACTGAACTCTTTCCTTCAGTCAGTATTAGGGTTTTAAACCCAAATCTGAACTTTTTCCATTCAGTCAGCATTAGGGTTTTAAAACCTAAACTGAACTCTTTCCCTTTAGTCAGCATCAGGGTTTTAAACCATAAACTTAACTATTTCCTTCAGTCAGCATTAGGGTTTTAAACCCTAAACTAAACTTTTCCATTCAGTCAGCATTAGGGTTTTAAACCCTCAACTGAACTCTTTCCTTTAGTCAGCATTAGGGTTTTAAACCCTAAACTGAACTTTTTCCTTTCAGTCATCATTAGGGTTTTAAACCTTAAACTGAACTCTTTCCAGCCAGTCAGTATTAGGGTTTTAAACCCTAAACTGAACTTTTCCTTTAGTCAGCATTAGGGTTTTAAACCCTAAACTGAACTCTTTCCTTCAGTTAGCATTAGGGTTTTAAACCCTAAACTGAACTTTTCCATTCAGTCAGTATTAGGGTTTTAAACCCTAAACTGAACTCTTTCCTTTAGTCAGCATTAGGGTTTTAAACCCTAAACTGAACTTTTTCCATTCAGTCAGCATTAGGGTTTTAAACCCTAAACTGAACTCTTTCCAGCCAGTCAGTATTAGGGTTTTAAACCCTAAACTGAACTTTCCCTTTAGTCAGCATTAGGGTTTTAAACCCTAAACTGAACTCTTTCCTTCAGTCAGTATTAGGGTTTTAAACCCTAAACTGAACTTTTTCCATTCAGTCAGCATTAGGGTTTTAAACCCTAAACTGAACTCTTTCCAGCCAGTCAGTATTAGGGTTTTAAACCCTAAACTGAACTTTCCCTTTAGTCAGCATTAGGGTTTTAAACCCTAAACTGAACTCTTTCCTTCAGTCAGTATTAGGGTTTTAAACCCTAAACTGAACTTTTTCCATTCAGTCAGCATTAGGGTTTTAAACCCTAAACTGAACTCTTTCCAGCCAGTCAGTATTAGGGTTTTAAACCCTAAACTGAACTTTCCCTTTAGTCAGCATTAGGGTTTTAAACCCTAAACTGAACTCTTTCCAGCCAGTCAGTATTAGGGTTTTAAACCCTAAACTGAACTTTCCCTTTAGTCAGCATTAGGGTTTTAAACCCTAAACTAAACTCTTTCCTTTAGTCAGTATTAGGTTTTAAACCCTAAACTAAACTTTTTCCATTCAGTCAACATTTGGGTTTTAAACCCTAAACTGAATTCTTTCCAGCCAGTTAGTATTAGGGTTTTAAACCCTAAACTAAAATTTCCCTTTATTCAGTATTAGGGTTTTAAACCCTAAACTGAACTTTTTCCATTCTGTCAGCATTAGGGTTTTAAATCCTAAACTGAACTCTTTCCAGCCAGTCAGTATTAGGGTTTTAAACCCTAAACTGAACTTTCCCTTTAGTCAGTATTAGGGTTTTAAACCCTAAACTGAACTCTTTCCTTCAGTCAGCATTAGGGTTTTAAACCCTAAACTGAACTTTTCCATTCAGTCAGCATTAGGGTTTTAAACCCTAAACTGAACTCTTTCCTTTAGTCAACATTAGGGTTTTAAACCCTAAACTGAACTTTTTCCATTCAGTCAGCATTAGGGTTTTAAACCCTAAACTGAACTCTTTCCAGCCAGTCAGTATTAGGGTTTTAAACCCTAAACTGAACTTTCCCTTTAGTCAGCATTAGGGTTTAAAACCCTAAACTGAACTCTTTCCTTCAGTCAGTATTAAGGTTTTAAACCCTAAACTGAACTTTTTCCATTCAGTCAGCATTAGGGTTGTAAACCCTAAACTGAACTCTTTCCAGCCAGTCAGTATTAGGGTTTTAAAACCTAAACTGAACTTTCCCTTTAGTCAGCATTAGGGTTTTAAACCCTAAACTAAACTCTTTCCTTCAGTCTGCATTAGGGTTTTAAACCCTAAACTGAACTTTTCCATTCAGTCAGCATTAGGGTTTTAAACCCTAAACTGAACTCTTTCCTTTAGTTTGCATTAGGGTTTTAAACCCTAAACTGAACTTTTTCCATTCAGTCAGCATTAGGGTTTTAAACCCTAAACTGAACTCTTTCCAGCCAGTCAGTATTAGGGTTTTAAACCCTAAACTAAACTTTCCCTTTAATCAGCATTAGGGTTTTAAACCCTAAACTGAACTCTTTCCTTCAGTCAGTATTAGGGTTTTAAACCCTAAACTGAACTTTTTCCATTCTGTCAGCATTAGGGTTTTAAATCCTAAACTGAACTCTTTCCAGCCAGTCAGTATTAGGGTTTTAAACCCTAAACTGAACTTTCCCTTTAGTCAGCATTAAGGTTTTAAACCTTAAACTGAACTCTTTCCTTCAGTCAGCATTAGGGTTTTAAACCCTAAACTGAACTTTTCCATTCAGTCAGCATTAGGGTTTTAAACCCTAAACTGAACTTTTTCCATTCAGTCAGCATTAGGGTTTTAAACCCTAAACTGAACTCTTTCCAGCCAGTTAGTATTAGGGTTTTAAACCCTAAACTGAACTTTCCCTTTAGTCAGCATTAGGGTTTTAAACCCTAAACTGAACTCTTTCTTTCAATCAGCATTAGGGTTTTAAACCCTAAACTGAACTTTTCCATTCAGTCAGCATTAGGGTTTTAAACCCTAAACTGAACTCTTTCCTTTAGTCAGCATTAGGGTTTTAAACCCTAAACTGAACTCTTTCCTTCAGTCAGCATTAGGGTTTTAAACCCTAAACTGAACTTTTCCATTCATTCAGCATTAGGGTTTTAAACCCTAAACTGAACTCTTTCCTTTAGTCAGCATTAGGGTTTTAAACCCTAGACTGAACTTTTTCCATCCAGTCAGTATTAGGGTTTTAAACCCTAAACTGAACTTTTCCCTTTAGTCAGCATTAGGGTTTTTAACCCTAAACTGAACTTTTCCTTTCAGTCAGCATTAGGGTTTTAAACCCTAAACTGAACTTTTTCCAGTCAGTCAGCATTAGGGTTTTAAACCCTAAACTGAACTTTTCCATTCAGTCAGCATTAGGGTTTTAAACCCTAAACTGAACTTTTTCCATTCAGTCAGCATTAGGGTTTTAAACCCTAAACTGAACTCTTTCCAGCCAGTTAGTATTAGGGTTTTAAACCCTAAACTGAACTTTCCCTTTAGTCAGCATTAAGGTTTTAAACCTTAAACTGAACTCTTTCCTTCAGTCAGCATTAGGGTTTTAAACCCTAAACTGAACTTTTCCATTCAGTCAGCATTAGGGTTTTAAACCTTAAACTGAACTTTTTCCATTCAGTCAGCATTAGGGTTTTAAACCATAAACTGAACTCTTTCCAGCCAGTTAGTATTAGGGTTTTAAACCCTAAACTGAACTTTCCCTTTAGTCAGCATTAGGGTTTTAAACCCTAAACTGAACTCTTTCCTTTAGTCAGCATTAGGGTTTTAAACCCTAAACTGAACTTTTCCATTCAGTCAGCATTAGGGTTTTAAACCCTAAACTGAACTCTTTCCTTTAGTCAGCATTAGGGTTTTAAACCCTAAACTGAACTCTTTCCTTCAGTCAGTATTAGGGTTTTAAACCCTAAACTGAACTTTTTCCATTCAGTCAGCATTAGGGTTTTAAACCCTAAACTGAACTCTTTCCTTTAGTCAGCATTAGGGTTTTAAACCCTAAACTGAACTTTTTCCATTCAGTCAGCATTAGGGTTTTAAACCCTAAACTGAACTCTTTCCTTTAGTCAGCATTAGGGTTTTAAACCCTAAACTGAACTTTTTCCATTTAGTCAGCATTAGGGTTTTAAACCCTAAACTGAACTTTCCATTAAGTCAGCATTAGGGTTTTAAACCCTAAACTGAACTCTTTCCTTTAGTCAGCATTAGGGTTTTAAACCATAAACTGAACTTTTTCCATTTAGTCAGCATTAGGGTTTTAAACCCTAAACTGAACTCTTTCCAACCAGTCAGTATTAGGGTTTTAAACCCTAAACTAAACTTTTCCTTTAGTCAGTATTAGGGTTTTAAACCCTAAACTGAACTCTTTCCTTTAGTCAGCATTAGGGTTTTAAACCCTAAACTGAACTCTTTCCAGCCAGTCAGTATTAGGGTTTTAAACCCTAAACTGAACTTTCCCTTTAGTCAGCATTAGGGTTTTAAACCCTAAACTGAACTCTTTCCTTCAGTTAGCATTAGGGTTTTAAACCCTAAACTGAACTTTTCCATTCAGTCAGCATTAGGGTTTTAAACCCTAAACTGAACTCTTTCCTTTAGTCAGCATTAAGGTTTTAAACCCTAAACTGAACTTTTTCCATTCAGTCAGCATTAGGGTTTTAAACCTTAAACTGAACTTTTTCCATTCAGTCAGCATTAGGGTTTTAAACCATAAACTGAACTCTTTCCAGCCAGTTAGTATTAGGGTTTTAAACCCTAAACTGAACTTTCCCTTTAGTCAGCATTAGGGTTTTAAACCCTAAACTGAACTCTTTCCTTTAGTCAGCATTAGGGTTTTAAACCCTAAACTGAACTTTTCCATTCAGTCAGCATTAGGGTTTTAAACCCTAAACTGAACTCTTTCCTTTAGTCAGCATTAGGGTTTTAAACCCTAAACTGAACTCTTTCCTTCAGTCAGTATTAGGGTTTTAAACCCTAAACTGAACTCTTTCCAGCCAGTCAGTATTATGGTTTTAAACCCTAAACTGAACTTCCCCTTTAGTCAACATTAGGGTTTTAAACCCTAAACTGAACTTTTTCCTTCAGTCAGCATTAAGGTTTTAAACCCTAAACTGAACTTTTCCATTCAGTCAGCATTAGGGTTTTAAACACTAAACTGAACTCTTTCCTTTAGTCAGCATTAGGGTTTTAAACCCTAAACTGAACTCTTTCCATTAAGTCAGCATTAGGGTTTTAGACCCTAAACTGAACTCTTTCCTTTAGTCAGCATTAGGGTTTTAAACCATAAACTGAACTTTTTCCATTTAGTCAGCATTAGGGTTTTAAACCCTAAACTGAACTCTTTCCAACCAGTCAGTATTAGGGTTTTAAACCCTAAACTAAACTTTTCCTTTAGTCAGTATTAGGGTTTTAAACCCTAAACTGAACTCTTTCCTTCAGTCAGTATTAGGGTTTTAAACCCTAAACTGAACTCTTTCCACCAGTCAGTATTATGGTTTTAAACCCTAAACTGAACTTTCCCTTTAGTCAGCATTAGGGTTTTAAACCCTAAACTGAACTCTTTCCTTCTGTTAGCATTAGGGTTTTAAACCCTAAACTGAACTCTTTCCAGCCAGTCAGCATTATGGTTTTAAACCCTAAACTGAACTCTTTCCTTTAGTCAGCATTAGGGTTTTAAACCCTAAATTGAACTTTTTCCATTCAGTCAGCATTAGGGTTTTAAACCCTAAACTGAACTCTTTCCAGCCAGTCAGTATTAGGGTTTTAAACCCTAAACTGAACTTTCCCTTTAGTCAGCATTAAGGTTTTAAACCCTAAACTGAACTCTTTCCTTTAGTCAGCATTAGGGTTTTAAACCCTAAACTGAACTTTTCCATTCAGTCAGCATTAGGGTTTTAAACCCTAAACTGAACTTTCCCTTTAGTCAGCATTAAGGTTTTAAACCTTAAACTGAACTCTTTCCTTCAGTCAGCATTAGGGTTTTAAACCCTAAACTGAACATTTCCATTCAGTCAGCATTAGGGTTTAAACCTTAAACTGAATTCTTTCCAGCCAGTCAGTATTAGGGTTTTAAACCCTAAACTGAACTTTCCCTTTAGTCAGCATTAGGGTTTTAAACCCTAAACTGAACTCTTTCCTTAAGTCAGCATTAGGGTTTTAAACCCTAAACTGAACTTTTCCATTCAGTCAGCATTAGGGTTTTATACCCTAAACTGAACTCTTTCCAGCCAGTCAGTATTAGGGTTTTAAACCCTAAGCTGAACTTTCCCTTTAGTCAGCATTAGGGTTTTAAACCCTAAACTGAACTCTTTCCTTTAGTCAGCATTAGGGTTTTAAACCATAAACTGAACTTTTTCTATTTAGTCAGCATTAGGGTTTTAAACCCTAAACTGAACTCTTTCCAACCAGTCAGTATTAGGGTTTTAAACCCTAAACTAAACTTTTCCTTTTGTCAGCATTAGGGTTTAAAACCCTAAACTGAACTCTTTCCTTCAGTCAGTATTAGGGTTTTAAACCCTAAACTGAACTCTTTCCAGCCAGTCAGTATTATGGTTTTAAACCCTAAACTGAACTTTCCCTTTAGTCAGCATTAGGGTTTTAAACCCTAAACTGAACTCTTTCCTTCAGTCAGCATTAGGGTTTTAAACCCTAAACTGAACTTTTCCATTCATTCAGCATTAGGGTTTTAAACCCTAAACTGAACTCTTTCCTTTAGTCAGCATTAGGGTTTTAAACCCTAAATTGAACTTTTTCCATTCAGTCAGCATTAGGGTTTTAAACCCTAAACTGAACTCTTTCCAGCCAGTCAGTATTAGGGTTTTAAACCCTAAACTGAACTTTCCCTTTAGTCAGCATTAAGGTTTTAAACCCTAAACTGAACTCTTTCCTTTAGTCAACATTAGGGTTTTAAACCCTAAACTGAACTTTTCCATTCAGTCAGCATTAGGGTTTTAAACCCTAAACTGAACTTTCCCTTTAGTCAGCATTAAGGTTTTAAACCTTAAACTGAACTCTTTCCTTCAGTCAACATTAGGGTTTTAAACCCTAAACTGAACTTTTCCATTCAGTCAGCATTAGGGTTTTAAACCTTAAACTGAATTCTTTCCAGCTAGTCAGTATTAGGGTTTTAAACCCTAAACTGAACTTTCCCTTTAGTCAGCATTATTGTTTTAAACCCTAAACTGAACTCTTTCCTTAAGTCAGCATTAGGGTTTTAAACCCTAAACTGAACTTTTCCATTCAGTCAGCATTAGGGTTTTATACCCTAAACTGAACTCTTTCCAGCCAGTCAGTATTAGGGTTTTAAACCCTAAGCTGAACTTTCCCTTTAGTCAGCATTAGGGTTTTAAACCCTAAACTAAACTCTTTCCTTTAGTCAGTATTAGGTTTTAAACCCTAAACTAAACTTTTTCCATTCAGTCAACATTTGGGTTTTAAACCCTAAACTGAATTCTTTCCAGCCAGTTAGTATTAGGGTTTTAAACCCTAAACTAAAATTTCCCTTTATTCAGTATTAGGGTTTTAAACCCTAAACTGAACTTTTTCCATTCTGTCAGCATTAGGGTTTTAAATCCTAAACTGAACTCTTTCCAGCCAGTCAGTATTAGGGTTTTAAACCCTAAACTGAACTTTCCCTTTAGTCAGCATTAGGGTTTTAAACCCTAAACTGAACTCTTTCCTTCAGTCAGCATTAGGGTTTTAAACCCTAAACTGAACTTTTCCATTCAGTCAGCATTAGGGTTTTAAACCCTAAACTGAACTCTTTCCTTTAGTCAACATTAGGGTTTTAAACCCTAAACTGAACTTTTTCCATTCAGTCAGCATTAGGGTTTTAAACCCTAAACTGAACTCTTTCCAGCCAGTCAGTATTAGGGTTTTAAACCCTAAACTGAACTTTCCCTTTAGTCAGCATTAGGGTTTAAAACCCTAAACTGAACTCTTTCCTTCAGTCAGTATTAAGGTTTTAAACCCTAAACTAAACTTTTTCCATTCAGTCAGCATTAGGGTTGTAAACCCTAAACTGAACTCTTTCCAGCCAGTCAGTATTAGGGTTTTAAAACCTAAACTGAACTTTCCCTTTAGTCAGCATTAGGGTTTTAAACCCTAAACTAAACTCTTTCCTTCAGTCTGCATTAGGGTTTTAAACCCTAAACTGAACTTTTCCATTCAGTCAGCATTAGGGTTTTAAACCCTAAACTAAACTCTTTCCTTTAGTTTGCATTAGGGTTTTAAACCCTAAACTGAACTTTTTCCAGCCAGTCAGTATTAGGGTTTTAAACCCTAAACTAAACTTTCCCTTTAATCAGCATTAGGGTTTTAAACCCTAAACTTAACTTTCCCTTTAATCAGCATTAGGGTTTTAAACCCTAAACTTAACTCTTTCCTTCAGTCAGTATTAGGGTTTTAAACCCTAAACTGAACTTTTTCCATTCTGTCAGCATTAGGGTTTTAAATCCTAAACTGAACTCTTTCCAGCCAGTCAGTATTAGGGTTTTAAACCCTAAACTGAACTTTCCCTTTAGTCAGCATTAAGGTTTTAAACCTTAAACTGAACTCTTTCCTTCAGTCAGCATTAGGGTTTTAAACCCTAAACTGAACTTTTCCATTCAGTCAGCATTAGGGTTTTAAACCCTAAACTGAACTTTTTCCATTTAGTCAGCATTAGGGTTTTAAACCCTAAACTGAACTCTTTCCAGCCAGTTAGTATTAGGGTTTTAAACCCTAAACTGAACTTTCCCTTTAGTCAGCATTAGGGTTTTAAACCCTAAACTGAACTCTTTCTTTCAATCAGCATTAGGGTTTTAAACCCTAAACTGAACTTTTCCATTCAGTCAGCATTAGGGTTTTAAACCCTAAACTGAACTCTTTCCTTTAGTCAGCATTAGGGTTTTAAACCCTAAACTGAACTCTTTCCTTCAGTCAGCATTAGGGTTTTAAACCCTAAACTGAACTTTTCCATTCATTCAGCATTAGGGTTTTAAACCCTAAACTGAACTCTTTCCTTTAGTCAGCATTAGGGTTTTAAACCCTAGACTGAACTTTTTCCATCCAGTCAGTATTAGGGTTTTAAACCCTAAACTGAACTTTTCCCTTTAGTCAGCATTAGGGTTTTTAACCCTAAACTGAACTTTTCCTTTCAGTCAGCATTAGGGTTTTAAACCCTAAACTGAACTTTTTCCAGTCAGTCAGCATTAGGGTTTTAAACCCTAAACTGAACTTTTCCATTCAGTCAGCATTAGGGTTTTAAACCCTAAACTGAACTTTTTCCATTCAGTCAGCATTAGGGTTTTAAACCCTAAACTGAACTCTTTCCAGCCAGTTAGTATTAGGGTTTTAAACCCTAAACTGAACTTTCCCTTTAGTCAGCATTAAGGTTTTAAACCTTAAACTGAACTCTTTCCTTCAGTCAGCATTAGGGTTTTAAACCCTAAACTGAACTTTTCCATTCAGTCAGCATTAGGGTTTTAAACCTTAAACTGAACTTTTTCCATTCAGTCAGCATTAGGGTTTTAAACCATAAACTGAACTCTTTCCAGCCAGTTAGTATTAGGGTTTTAAACCCTAAACTGAACTTTCCCTTTAGTCAGCATTAGGGTTTTAAACCCTAAACTGAACTCTTTCCTTTAGTCAGCATTAGGGTTTTAAACCCTAAACTGAACTTTTCCATTCAGTCAGCATTAGGGTTTTAAACCCTAAACTGAACTCTTTCCTTTAGTCAGCATTAGGGTTTTAAACCCTAAACTGAACTCTTTCCTTCAGTCAGTATTAGGGTTTTAAACCCTAAACTGAACTTTTTCCATTCAGTCAGCATTAGGGTTTTAAACCCTAAACTGAACTCTTTCCTTTAGTCAGCATTAGGGTTTTAAACCCTAAACTGAACTTTTTCCTTCAGTCAGCATTAAGGTTTTAAACCCTAAACTGAACTTTTCCATTCAGTCAGCATTAGGGTTTTAAACACTAAACTGAACTCTTTCCTTTAGTCAGCATTAGGGTTTTAAACCCTAAACTGAACTTTCCATTAAGTCAGCATTAGGGTTTTAAACCCTAAACTGAACTCTTTCCTTTAGTCAGCATTAGGGTTTTAAACCATAAACTGAACTTTTTCCATTTAGTCAGCATTAGGGTTTTAAACCCTAAACTGAACTCTTTCCAACCAGTCAGTATTAGGGTTTTAAACCCTAAACTAAACTTTTCCTTTAGTCAGTATTAGGGTTTTAAACCCTAAACTGAACTCTTTCCTTCAGTCAGTATTAGGGTTTTAAACCCTAAACTGAACTCTTTCCACCAGTCAGTATTATGGTTTTAAACCCTAAACTGAACTTTCCCTTTAGTCAGCATTAGGGTTTTAAACCCTAAACTGAACTCTTTCCTTCAGTTAGCATTAGGGTTTTAAACCCTAAACTGAACTTTTCCATTCAGTTCAGCATTATGGTTTTAAACCCTAAACTGAACTCTTTCCTTTAGTCAGCATTAGGGTTTTAAACCCTAAATTGAACTTTTTCCATTCAGTCAGCATTAGGGTTTTAAACCCTAAACTGAACTCTTTCCAGCCAGTCAGTATTAGGGTTTTAAACCCTAAACTGAACTTTCCCTTTAGTCAGCATTAAGGTTTTAAACCCTAAACTGAACTCTTTCCTTTAGTCAGCATTAGGGTTTTAAACCCTAAACTGAACTTTTCCATTCAGTCAGCATTAGGGTTTTAAACCCTAAACTGAACTTTCCCTTTAGTCAGCATTAAGGTTTTAAACCTTAAACTGAACTCTTTCCTTCAGTCAGCATTAGGGTTTTAAACCCTAAACTGAACATTTCCATTCAGTCAGCATTAGGGTTTAAACCTTAAACTGAATTCTTTCCAGCCAGTCAGTATTAGGGTTTTAAACCCTAAACTGAACTTTCCCTTTAGTCAGCATTAGGGTTTTAAACCCTAAACTGAACTCTTTCCTTAAGTCAGCATTAGGGTTTTAAACCCTAAACTGAACTTTTCCATTCAGTCAGCATTAGGGTTTTATACCCTAAACTGAACTCTTTCCAGCCAGTCAGTATTAGGGTTTTAAACCCTAAGCTGAACTTTCCCTTTAGTCAGCATTAGGGTTTTAAACCCTAAACTGAACTCTTTCCTTTAGTCAGCATTAGGGTTTTAAACCATAAACTGAACTTTTTCTATTTAGTCAGCATTAGGGTTTTAAACCCTAAACTGAACTCTTTCCAACCAGTCAGTATTAGGGTTTTAAACCCTAAACTAAACTTTTCCTTTTGTCAGCATTAGGGTTTAAAACCCTAAACTGAACTCTTTCCTTCAGTTAGTATTAGGGTTTTAAACCCTAAACTGAACTCTTTCCAGCCAGTCAGTATTATGGTTTTAAACCCTAAACTGAACTTTCCCTTTAGTCAGCATTAGGGTTTTAAACCCTAAACTGAACTCTTTCCTTCAGTCAGCATTAGGGTTTTAAACCCTAAACTGAACTTTTCCATTCATTCAGCATTAGGGTTTTAAACCCTAAACTGAACTCTTTCCTTTAGTCAGCATTAGGGTTTTAAACCCTAAATTGAACTTTTTCCATTCAGTCAGCATTAGGGTTTTAAACCCTAAACTGAACTCTTTCCAGCCAGTCAGTATTAGGGTTTTAAACCCTAAACTGAACTTTCCCTTTAGTCAGCATTAAGGTTTTAAACCCTAAACTGAACTCTTTCCTTTAGTCAGCATTAGGGTTTTAAACCCTAAACTGAACTTTTCCATTCAGTCAGCATTAGGGTTTTAAACCCTAAACTGAACTTTCCCTTTAGTCAGCATTAAGGTTTTAAACCTTAAACTGAACTCTTTCCTTCAGTCAACATTAGGGTTTTAAACCCTAAACTGAACTTTTCCATTCAGTCAGCATTAGGGTTTTAAACCTTAAACTGAATTCTTTCCAGCTAGTCAGTATTAGGGTTTTAAACCCTAAACTGAACTTTCCCTTTAGTCAGCATTATTGTTTTAAACCCTAAACTGAACTCTTTCCTTAAGTCAGCATTAGGGTTTTAAACCCTAAACTGAACTTTTCCATTCAGTCAGCATTAGGGTTTTATACCCTAAACTGAACTCTTTCCAGCCAGTCAGTATTAGGGTTTTAAACCCTAAGCTGAACTTTCCCTTTAGTCAGCATTAGGGTTTTAAACCCTAAACTGAACTCTTTCCTTTAGTCAGCATTAGGGTTTTAAACCATATACTGAACTTTTTCCATTTAGTCAGCATTAGGGTTTTAAACCCTAAACTGAACTCTTTCCTTTAGTCAGCATTAGGGTTTTAAACCCTAAACTGAACTTTTCCATTCAGTCAGCATTAGGGTTTTAAACCCTAAACTGAAATCTTTCCTTTAGTCAGCATTAGGGTTTTAAACCCTAAACTGAACTCTTTCCAGCCAGTCAGTATTATGGTTTTAAACCCTAAACTGAACTTTCCCTTTAGTCAGCATTAGGGTTTTAAACCCTAAACTGAACTCTTTCCTTCAGTCAGCATTAGGGTTTTAAACCCTAAACTGAACTTTTCCATTCATTCAGCATTAGGGTTTTAAACCCTAAACTGAACTCTTTCCTTTAGTCAGCATTAGGGTTTTAAACCCTAAATTGAACTTTTTCCATTCAGTCAGCATTAGGGTTTTAAACCATAAACTGAACTCTTTCCAGCTAGTCAGTATTAGGGTTTTAAACCCTAAACTGAACTTTCCCTTTAGTCAGCATTAAGGTTTTAAACCCTAAACTGAACTCTTTCCTTTAGTCAGCATTAGGGTTTTAAACCCTAAACTGAACTTTTCCATTCAGTCAGCATTAGGGTTTTAAACCCTAAACTAAACTTTCCCTTTAGTCAGCATTAAGGTTTTAAACCTTAAACTGAACTCTTTCCTTCAGTCAGCATTAGGGTTTTAAACCCTAAACTGAACTTTTCCATTCAGTCAGCATTAGGGTTTTAAATCTTAAACTGAATTCTTTCCAACCAGTCAGTATTAGGGTTTTAAACCCTAAACTGAACTTTCCCTTTAGTCAGCATTAGGGTTTTAAACCCTAAACTGAACTCTTTCCTTAAGTCAGCATTAGGGTTTTAAACCCTAAACTGAACTTTTCCATTCAGTCAGCATTAGGGTTTTATACCCTAAACTGAACTCTTTCCAGCCAGTCAGTATTAGGGTTTTAAACCCTAAGCTGAACTTTCCCTTTAGTCAGTATTAGGGTTTTAAACCCTAAACTGAACTCTTTCCTTTAGTCAGCATTAGGGTTTTAAACCATAAACTGAACTTTTTCCACTTAGTCAGCATTAGGGTTTTAAACCCTAAACTGAACTCTTTCCAACCAGTCAGTATTAGGGTTTTAAACCCTAAACTAAACTTTTCCTTTAGTCAGCATTAGAGTTTTAAACCCTAAACTGAACTCTTTCTTTCAGTCAGCATTAGGGTTTTAAACCCTAAACTGAACTTTTCCATTCAGTCAGCATTAGGGTTTTAAACCCTAAACTGAACTCTTTCCTTTAGTCAGCATTAGGGTTTTAAACCCTAAACTGAACTTTTTCCATTCAGTCAGTATTAGGGTTTTAAACCCTAAACTAAACTTTCCCTTTAGTCAGCATTAGGGTTTTAAACCCTAAACTGAACTCTTTCCTTCAGTCAGCATTAGGGTTTTAAACCCTAAACTGAACTTTTCCATTCATTCAGCATTAGGGTTTTAAACCCTAAACTGAACTCTTTCCTTTAAGTCAGCATTAGGGTTTTAAACCCTAAATTGAACTTTTTCCATTCAGTCAGCATTAGGGTTTTAAACCCTAAACTGAACTCTTTCCAGCCAGTCAGTATTAGGGTTTTAAACCCTAAACTGAACTTTCCCTTTAGTCAGCATTAAGGTTTTAAACCCTAAACTGAACTCTTTCCTTTAGTCAGCATTAGGGTTTTAAACCCTAAACTGAACTTTTCCATTCAGTCAGCATTAGGGTTTTAAACCCTAAACTGAACATTCCCTTTAGTCAGCATTAGGGTTTTAAACCCTAAACTGAACTCTTTCCTTCAGTCAGCATTAGGGTTTTAAACCCTAAACTGAACTTTTCCATTCAGTCAGCATTAGGGTTTTAAACCCTAAACTGAACTTTTTCCATTCAGTCAGCATTAGGGTTTTAAACCCTAAACTGAACTCTTTCCAGCCAGTTAGTATTAGGGTTTTAAACCCTAAACTGAACTTTCCCTTTAGTCAGCATTAGGGTTTTAAACCCTAAACTGAACTCTTTCTTTCAGTCAGCATTAGGGTTTTAAACCCTAAACTGAACTTTTCCATTCAGTCAGCATTAGGGTTTTAAACCCTAAACTGAACTCTTTCCTTTAGTCAGCATTAGGGTTTTAAACCCTAAACTGAACTTTTTCCATTTAGTCAGCATTAGGGTTTTAAACCCTAGACTGAACTTTTTCCATCCAGTCAGTATTAGGGTTTAAAACCCTAAACTGAACTTTTCCATTCAGTCAGCATTAGGGTTTTAAATCTTAAACTGAATTCTTTCCAACCAGTCAGTATTAGGGTTTTAAACCCTAAACTGAACTTTCCCTTTAGTCAGCATTAGGGTTTTAAACCCTAAACTGAACTCTTTCCTTAAGTCAGCATTAGGGTTTTAAACCCTAAACTGAACTTTTCCATTCAGTCAGCATTAGGGTTTTATACCCTAAACTGAACTCTTTCCAGCCAGTCAGCATTAGGGTTTTAAACCCTAAGCTGAACTTTCCCTTTAGTCAGCATTAGGGTTTTAAACCCTAAACTGAACTCTTTCCTTTAGTCAGCATTAGGGTTTTAAACCATAAACTGAACTTTTTCCATTTAGTCAGCATTAGGGTTTTAAACCCTAAACTGAACTCTTTCCAACCAGTCAGTATTAGGGTTTTAAACCCTAAACTAAACTTTTCCTTTAGTCAGCATTAGGGTTTTAAACCCTAAACTGAACTCTTTCCTTCAGTCAGTATTAGGGTTTTAAACCCTAAACTGAACTCTTTCCAGCCAGTCAGTATTATGGTTTTAAACCCTAAACTAAACTTTCCCTTTAGTCAGCATTAGGGTTTTAAACCCTAAACTGAACTCTTTCCTTCAGTCAGCATTAGGGTTTTAAACCCTAAACTGAACTTTTCCATTCATTCAGCATTAGGGTTTTAAACCCTAAACTGAACTCTTTCCTTTAGTCAGCATTAGGGTTTTAAACCCTAAATTGAACTTTTTCCATTCAGTCAGCATTAGGGTTTTAAACCCTAAACTGAACTCTTTCCAGCCAGTCAGTATTAGGGTTTTAAACCCTAAACTGAACTTTCCCTTTAGTCAGCATTAGGGTTTTAAACCCTAAACTGAACTCTTTCCTTTAGTCAGCATTAGGGTTTTAAACCCTAAACTGAACTTTTCCATTCAGTCAGCATTATGGTTTTAAACCCTAAACTGAACTTTTCCTTTAGTCAGCATTAGGGTTTTAAACCCTAAACTGAACTCTTTCCTTCAGTCAGCATTAGGGTTTTAAACCCTAAACTGAACTTTTCCATTCAGTCAGCATTAGGGTTTTAAACCCTAAACTGAACTTTTTCCATTCAGTCAGCATTAGGGTTTTAAACCCTAAACTGAACTCTTTCCAGCCAGTTAGTATTAGGGTTTTAAACCCTAAACTGAACTTTCCCTTTAGTCAGCATTAGGGTTTTAAACCCTAAACTGAACTCTTTCTTTCAGTCAGCATTAGGGTTTTAAACCCTAAACTGAACTTTTCCATTCAGTCAGCATTAGGGTTTTAAACCCTAAACTGAACTCTTTCCTTTAGTCAGCATTAGGGTTTTAAACCCTAAACTGAACTTTTTCCATTTAGTCAGCATTAGGGTTTTAAACCCTAAACTGAACTTTTTCCATTCAGTCAGCATTAGGGTTTTAAACCCTAAACTGAACTTTTCCATTTAGTCAGCATTAGGGTTTTAAACCCTAAACTGAACTTTTTCCATTTAGTCAGCATTAGGGTTTTAAACCCTAAACTGAACTTTTTCCAGTCAGTCAGTATTAGGGTTTTAAACCCTAAACTGAACTTTTCCATTCAGTCAGTATTAGGGCCCCAATCCTAAACTGAACTTTTCCCCAGTTAGTCAGTATTAGGGTTTCAACTCTAAACTGAACTTCTCCCCAGCTAGTCAGTATTAGGGCTCCAACCCTGAACTGAGCATTTTTACCTTATGGCAATATTAGGGATCCAATCCCGAAGTTGCATTTTGTGGTCCAATCCCTTCATCAACTTTGTAAACTTCCCTGCAACTAACTCACGAAATTTTCCTAGTAGAACTGGGGCAGAAAATTTCGTTCATTTGTTTTTCCCCACAGGTCTGACCTCGAGACACATGGATGGAGACGACCCACAAGATGAGTCTCAACTCAGAATAAAAGAAGAAAAAGACAAAAAGAAGATGTGCCGAGATATTCGGAAAGGCGAAGGGCGGATCGTTCAAAGGTTTGATCAAGGTCCCGAATTCTACCAACCCCGTCTTACTCAGTGTTGCAGAAATAAATAGGCGACTACAACTTGCAAGCATCAAGATTCAGATTGGAGTCTACAAGCAGAATCAACTAAGACCCAAGATCAAGTCGCCAAAGGATCATAGATAGGAATCTTGTAACTAGCGGTTGACATGCATACGTAGTTAGTACAGTTTCAATTTTCCTTTGTTTGTAATAAGGGAGTCGGTAAGCAGCAACAGCAGCGGCAACAACAGTAACTACAAGAATTGCAGTCCCATGGTAGTCCCAGCTACCAAAGCTTCCCGAACTACATTGACCTGATTCCTGTTTAGCCCAGGATATGTAGGAAATCTTTGAAGCAAAGATTCGGTCAGATCTTTCAAAACATGCTTCACACGGAGTAGTCCAATAGGCAAAAATCGCTCATATCCGCTCACTTTATCTTTGCACGAAAACTCTTCGTGTTTCCGAACAAAGAGGGGCAGCTGTGAGCACGTGATTTTTGTTTTACGCGACAATCACTCCAAAAGAAACAAAAATAATAGCAATCGGTCTTGCTGTACAATTTTTGGATTTTTACGTGGTATGTTGTTAATTATTTATGATTTTTGCCCATTTTATTTTTATTAAAACAAAATACAAAAAATGTGTCGTGTGTAGTTGAACCGTAATTGGTTTTAAAAGGAAAATCGTAAAAAATATGCGTCTTTTATTCTATTTTTTGTTGTCATTAGGTGATTTTATTTTAATTAAATGTCAATGTGAGTGATAATTGTTGTTTTGAGTATTAATTAATATTTGTATGATTTTATTAGGAATTTTATTTTTTTTAAGTTGTAAGAAGGAAAACATTGGATTTGGGCCATAATTTCAAATGAAATCAGGCCCAAACTCATACAAATGACCCAGTCCAACCAGGCTTTCTACGAGATGCCCCAAACGACGCCGTATAGTCGTCATCCTTTTGAACCGTTGATTTATTCAGGGGAACGGTCCAGATCGGACCAATCCTTTACCCAAACGACGCCGTATAAGGTCGTCTAATCTCAGCTATTTAAGCCGGGCTGATCTAACAGCCCTCGTTCCATCTCCTTTACCCGTTATCAGACCCGACCCAATGAAACCCAGCCTAATCCACCCCAGTATGAAAGCAAACGACATCGTTTCACTTAAACCTCCAGATCCAGGCCGTTGATCTCGATTGATCTAACGGCTGAGATCAGGCCATCCACCCCATATATAAGCTTTCCACCCGTACCCCACCCCCTATCCAAATACCCCTCCTTCGTCCTCATCCCTTCCAACAGACCCAACCCCAGAACCCTAGAGCCGCCCCCTTTCCCCTCACCAAAAACCCGGTGGCATGGACGCCGGTGACCCCCACCTTAACACCCTAGGACCACCTTGACACCCTGAACATAGATCTGCAAACCATTGATCTCGAACCTTCCCCCATCGTCTTGAATCTTCATTTGAAGATTCGAGCAGAACCTCGACTTACACCGATGTACCCCAGCTTCACACCAGACAGTCCCCGAACCTCCCTCATGACCAAACCATGCTTGGTTTGGTCCGAATCTAACCATGGAAACCCAAATCCCAAATCTACCATCTATGAACCCCAGAAACTCCAAGCCTGGTCTGTGTCCATATGAGCTAAAGTGATTAGGGTCTAATGGACCTTAATCGAAGTGTTCTCATTTGAGAACACTTCGATTAAAGTCCGTTCAACCCCAAGAAGGTTCATTTCAAACACGAGCTGGTTTTCTGATTTTTTTTCAAGGACTTTAAGGTAGGTGTGTTTTTCTTTCCTCGATTCAGTACATGTGTTGTTAAAGGTCTGTTTGTATGGCCAAATGTTTTGTTTAATTTGTGTCTTTTAAATTTTATCAACTATTGTTGTCCATCTCTGTGTTTGATCGAGTCTGTCTTCTATTCACTGATAATGTGTATATGTGTATGAGCTGTGCAATCAATTGAACTTTGAAATTGACTGATTAATTGATTTCACCAGTACAACTTTTGCTTAGTCAGTACAATTTGAATTGTAGGTTGATACTGTTAGAGTTCTGATCATGGCTTTCGATTGTATATATTGTAATTAGTATAGTCGAGTCGATACACATAGTCAATAAGTTCAAAGCTTTGAATGATAATAATTTGATTGGGTTTTCTGTTGAAATCCTACTTAAATCAAATTAGGAATTGAGTTTAACTACTTATATTTGTTGTACTTGAATCAGAAATTTATGGGTCTTGGTCTATAACTGCAGTTTGAATTGGGGGGCATGTGCACTTGTGCACAACATGTGCATAAAGGCCTTTGTTAAGATGAAGAATAACTTGACAGCATGTGCTGTCAGGTTATATTCCTACTGTCCATGTCTGCTTTTAGTTTAATAAGCCAATTAAAAGGGCTGTCAGGAATCTCATGGGAATGTTTCATATTTTAAAATGTTGAATGGAAAAATAGCAAGAAAGAGAAGGTTTCTGATGTGTTTTAACAGGCTGTAGATAGCCTGATGTTAGGCTATAAAAGGAAAAAGAACTTCCATTAGTAAGGGGACGGAGATTGATTTTGAGGACTGAATTTTGAAAAAGAAAAAGGCAGACCAATTTTTAGACTGAACTCAGATTTTTTGAGATTTGATTGTTAGATATATACAGACACACACAAGAGAGAAAAACAGACAGAAAAATCATAAACTGTTTCTTCCTATTGTTGTTTGGGCTTCATTTGTTTTCAGCCTTTTCAATCAATTCTGATTCTTTGAAGTTCCAATTGAGTCTATTGGTTGAGTATTTTCATTGGTTTATTATTGGTTTTGGTCTGCCTGGAGTTCTGATTCTACTCCATTGTGTGCTGCTGTCATTTGGCTACCTTTCCTATCGGCTGTAGTTGCCATTCTTGCATTCAAGCTTGTTCTGTTGTTACCAGTTGTTACTGCTGCTGTTTCTATTGCCATTGTTACTCTACTGACTTCTCTTCTTCTTCTGTAAGAACTTCCAGGTACACACTTTCGAAACCATGTTTGTTGAAAGTTTGAAGTTTGAAGCAGAAATAAAGAAATGAACGTTTGTTTACTTCACAATACTTGTGTTCAAAATAGGTTGAATGGTAGTTGGCCTATATTTGTTTAAGTTAGTTCCAATTGCAATTGCTCTGTATGAATTAAACACATCCTGATTGACATATTAGATAGTATTGTTTGTTAGATCAGACGTATTTTCAATGTGTATAACCATTAGGTTTCGATTTAGTTATGACAGTATAACATAGAATCATGGCAAGCATCTGTATGTATTTTTGTCTAGACCTCTGAACTGTCAAATCTGTTATATTTGGTCCCATTTGATTTCAAGATAAATGTACCCCAAGCTAATTCTCATGTGGTGTTACGTTAACAGGGTGGCCATGTATGCCAACCCTCTTGTTAGATTACTTGTTCCTATATAGGTTCGATATGGGTTTCGATATAGATTCACTGTTTCGAAATAATGCGATGACTTTTGAGGAAAACTAATAGGCATTTTTGAGTTTAATTAGTAGTAGTTTTCCTAATAAAACAGCCGATTCCATTAATCAAAACCCAAATAAGCTAGTTTTAAAATTCAAATTTGAAGGTCGTTTAATGTAAGTTTAGTATATGTTATTAGTTTGTTTGCCATCTCCCTTAGCCAATTAACAAGCGTATTCACTCGTTGAAGACAAGTCATGAGGTAACTCTCATAAACAACCAATCACGTAATAAAACAAAAATTCGGATTCGGCAAACATATTAAAGATTTAGTATGTAGTTGTTTAAACAAGTAAATTTGGTATCCTCTTCCTTTTATTTTTTAGAGACAAACGTAATAGAAAAATATAGTCACTATAGGTTTATCCTTTAAATAAAATTGAGACGAGCCTCGACAAACAAAAATGAACAAGCTGCGGGGCCCTCTAAATGTATATACTAAAATACTTAGAATTCGGGACAGGCCGTTTAGCGAATTTTACGGCCTTCCCAAAAAAACAGTACGTTAGTTGCTCTAGGTGCGACTTAATTAAATTACATTCTTAAATTCGGGTGCACATTGATGTGGCCCAAATCCAAATCTCAATGGAGTCTAAATGTGTCGACGACCACGGGTGCATTGATTGTGACGTGGTTCGAGATGCATTTTCACGACGTTGCAATCCTATAAAAAATAAAAATGACAATAATAAAAGCGGTTTAAACTTAATAAAAGCACGTAAGTCATAACATATATTTAAATCAAATATTTAGCCATTTTAATAATTTAAGCGACCGTGCTAGAACCACGGGATTCGAGGGTGCCTAACACCTTCCCTCAGGTCAACAGAATTCCTTACTTAGAATTTCTGGTTCGCAGACTTCATTTGGAAAAGTCGAAAATTTCCTCGATTTGGGATTCAAGATAAACCGGTGACTTGGGACACCAAAAACCAAACCTTTCCCAAGTGGCGACTCTGAATTGAATAAATAATCCCATTTCGAATATTGTCACTTAAATTGGAAAAACTCCCTCGCGCATTTTACCCTTCGGGGCGGGCGCGCAAAAAGGAGGCGTGACAGATAGGATTGCGCGTTGCAGCAAAGCTTTGTGAAAAGAAACATGACCTTGCGGGTCAAATCTGTGTGTCCTATTTCTATGATGTGAGACAGGGTCTCAGCCTTGTGTTGTGGTAGTACTAGTGAGTTTGAGGTACAACTCTCTCAGTTGAGTCATTTTCATGCTTTGAGTATGTTCGGACCGTTTCTTATGGGTACGCATATTACGCAAGTTGAGGCTTAGGCCTGTATTGAGGTGTCATATCACCAGAGAGGTGTGTTGGATTCGAGGTGATCGTTGGGGCCATTGATGAACACGAACAGATTTGATTTCGGCTTGTTAGAAGGATAATATTGAGGTTCGACTCGAAAATCTGTTGTGGTATTAGTCAAAAGGGAAGTGGTTTCATAAGTGGTTGATCTGAGAGATGGTTATGGTTTGATGCGTGTCTCATTTATTGTTGGCAGTATATGAAAGTGTTGGAATAAGACTTCAGCTAATAAGGGATTTTCTATTGGTATTTGGTTGTTATGGTCAACTGCTGTGAATAGAAGTCATCGTTTCGAGTGCTTGGATTACACTGTAGAACATATGATTTCACCCGAGGGTGCAGGTATGGTTTATCACAGCTAGTTCGAGACTATTCAAGGTATAAGTGTGATGTTTTGATCATATCGATGGTTTCAGAAGTAAAAAGGTAGTTCTATGATTTATGGGCTAGACTGGATTATGTAATTTTGAGTTAAATGTGTTATCGGAACTATATGAGATATAGTGACGTGGGATCACCCCCGGGTATATGCTTAGTAAGGTTACTCAGCTTTTGGTTGGCTTCTAGGGCAACTCTGCGTACGTTCGAGGACGAGCGTTTGTTTAAGTTGGGGAGAATGTGACGACCCGACCCGTCGTCTCATGAATTACTACTCCGTTTTCCCCATTTTTAGCTTCCTTATGCTTCATTATCCATATCCTGTGTAATCGAGTTGATTTGAAGTGGTTTTAATAAGAAATGAGACACTTAGTCTCTTTTAAGAAGCCTTAAGTTGGAAAAGTCAATCGGACGTTGACTTATGAGTTAGAGTGCTCAGATGTGAATTCTGATGGTTCGGTTAGCTCCGGTAGATGATTTGTGATTTAGGAGCGTGATCGGAAGTGATTTTGGAGGTTCGGTGTAGAAGTTAGCCTATTTTGGCGAAGTTAGGATTTTAGCAAAATCCAGTTGGTATGTGAGATTTTGATCCGAAGGTCGGAATGGAATTCCGAGAGTTTCTGTAGCTTCGTTATGTCATTTTGGACTTGTCTGCAAAATTTAAGGTCATTCGGACTAGTTTTCATGTGTTTCGGCATCGGTTGTGAAATTTGAAAATTAAATAAGTTCTTAGGCTTTAATCCATGCATAATTGGTGATTTTGATGATATGTGATGTGATTTGAGGCCTCGACTAAGTCCGTGATGTGTTTTCAGACTTGTTGGTGCTTTTGGTTGAGGTCCCGGGGGCCTCGGGTGTGTTTTGAGTGAGTTTTGAGTGAGTACGGACACCCCGAAACTTAGTAAAATGGAGAGGGCAGCAGTGGCGGCGCGGATCGCGCTCCTTCTCGCGCTGGGCGCGCGGCCGCGCAGGGGAAGAATCTGCAGGTCACTGGTCTTACTTCGGAAGCTCATATCGTTTGATCCACAAGGTATTTTGAGGTGATTCAAAAACAAAAGTTGTAGCCCTTCGTATCTAGTTTCCAAAAGGGTAATAATACCGCAATTTGGATATATCTAGCGAAATCTATGTCCAAAATACTAAAGCCTATCCCTGAAGAGCAAGGCCTGCGCGACCGCGGACGTTTCTGCGCGGACCCCGCTGATTTTGCGCGGACCGCGGTCATATTTGTGTGGTCAGCGGTGTCGGAATCCGAGGGATACTCTATAAATACGAGATTTTGGGTTTTATTTGATATTTTGACCTATAGAGCTCGGATTTTGGCGATTTTTCAAAGGTTTTTCAAGAAATTCATCGGGGTAAGTGATTCTAACTCAGATTTGGTTAGAGTACATGAATATACCATTGAATTCATCATTTAATAAGTGAATTGAGATGGTCATTTGAACTCCGATTTTTACATTCTTGGTATGTATGAACTCGTGGAAAGATGAGGAATCTAAATATGTAAAAAAATTCTGAATTTCGGGAAGTGGGCCCGGGGCTCGGGTTTTGGTAATTTCGGAATTTGTGCCCGAATTTGATTATTTTCGCTTGGGCTTTGTTCCTTTAGCATATTGTGATATATTCGCTCTATTTTTGGTTAGATACGACACGCGTGGAGGCCGGGTTGAGGGGCAAAGGCGTCGCGGGCTAGAGATCTCACCGGTTCGAGGTGAGTAATACTTGTAAATGATATCCTGAGGGTTTGAAACCCCGGATTTGCACATCATAGTGTTGTATTGAGGTGACTTGCACGCCGGATATGAGCGTGGGGTAGAGCACCGTTGGGGATTATGACTTGGTCCGTCCCGGTTATTGATTTTACTGCGTATTTGACTGAAATTACTTGTTATCATCATAATTTGGGCTGATTGCCATGTTTGGGGCCTTGTGCCAACTTATAGAATCCTTCGGGGATTGATATTACTATTTTAGCATAATTTGCATATCATACGGTCTCAGACCAAGGTTTTGAATACTGTTTTGCAAACTCAGCCATATTTCTATGCTTTGAAAACTCAAATGATATTTTAAGTGTTATTTCGGGCTGAGGACTACTATTTTATAAATGCCCATGGGGCTCATAATGATTTTTGAACTGTGCATGGATCGGGCTGCGCACCGCAACAGTATTTATACTGAGATGAGCATGGATCGGGCTGCGCGCCACATCAATGTATATATATGGGATCGGGCTGCGCGCCGCAACAGTGTATATATATTGGATCGGACTGCACGCCGCAGTAACATTGCGCTTGGGCTGTAGGAGCCCCTCCAGAGTTTGTACACACCCCCAGTGAGCGCCGTCGACGTTAAATGGATCGGACTGCATGCCGCAGTGGGTACCGGAGTGTACCGTCATATGCATTGCCTTCATACATTTGTGCACTATTTGTTGTTTATGTCATTTCTTGAGATATTTATTTGTTGTTCTGAGCTTGTCTGATCACTTTCAAAGTGGATAAATTTGAGACAGTGGTAACAGTGACACTGTATAATGTATATGGGTCAGGTAACAGCTGCTGACCAGCGGTAAGAATATTGCCTGAAGGACGAGTTATGAGTTCAATTAGACATACTTGCTTGTGCCCGAGAGGTTGACTTTTGTGCTAACTTGCACTACCTGTCTGCATTTACTGGCTTAAATTGTTGGAAAAATGATACTTTCGAATGTGATTTTAAACTGAGGCAGATATTTTATAAGGAATTTTCCCGGACTTACTGTTTTCTCAAATGGTTGTGTCTCCCCATATTGCATGGTGGAGTGCTCTTACGTAATTTCTTGCCTTCAGTTATTATTTACTCTTATTACCACTGAGTTGGAAGTACTCACTTTACTCCCTGCACCTCGCGTGCAGTTGCATGTATTGTTTGCCCGGTAGCGGCTTATTAGCGAATTGAAGATTTGTTATTGTAGATGAGTCAGGTGACTGCTAGCGTCCGCGGCACCGGATCTTCTCCCTTATTTTATGTTGTTCATATTAATTTCAGACTTTCCCATTTCCGGACTTGTAGGTCTTTAGTGAATTCTGTAGTAGCTCATGACTAGTGACACCCCGATGTCGGGCTGTGACGGGATGGTTCCCAGTTGTTATCGTTGTTTTCCGCGCTTTTGATTATGCTAATCATGTTTTAGCTTTATAAATGTTAAATAACTGTTAAAAAGAAGCGTTTGTTTTGTAGGCTGGCCTTGTCTTCACGAGAGGCGCCATCACGATTGGGTTTGGGATTTGGGTCGTGACACTTTTGGAAGATGCATGCGAGCATCAGAGAAGATGAAGTTCCATAGCAATTTTATATAATAATTGTAATTAGAATATGGTGCTTATACTTTCCTGAGCCAAGGGTCCATTGGAAACAACCTCTTCATCCTCACAAAATAGAGTAAGGTTTGTGTACACACAACCCATCCCAAAATTTCACGGTGTGGGATAATACTGAATATGTTGTTTGTTTGTTGTTAAGTCAACCATAGTATTCTTTATTAAAATGGTCTTGTACATACTTTTCTTTTACTATACACAGTCAAATATTAATTCAATTTACTACTAGCATTTTCGAATCAACATTTTCGATTTAAAATAATATGTCGCATTATAAGCAATATTATATTTCTGTTTTGCAAATGGTGTAATTTATAGAGTTACCCTCTGCAATATATTGACCTCTTGAATTGTTTGTAATAGTTTAATAATAGTTTCTTTGTATTCTTAATAGTTTATAAACTTTTTATTATAAGTCTTTATAGAGATGATTTTTGTAAAATAATTTGTCTTTCTCTCTCATATTTCCCAAAAAATACAATAAAACTAAATTAATAAAGTATGTTATGGAATACATTACTCATAAAATACAATTATATGTGATTTATGATTGATACTTTTGAAAAATGCATATGAGCATCAGAGAAGATGTATTTCCATAGCAATTTTCATTCAATAATTGTAATTAGAATATGTTGTTAAGTCAACCATAATATTCTTTGTTAAAGTGGTCATGTGCATACTTTTCTTTTAATGAACACAATCAAATATTATTTCAATTTACTATTAGCATTTTGTCATCTGTATTTTTGTTTTTATTTTAAGTAATATGTCTCTTTATAAGTAGTATTATATTTCTGTTTTGTAAATGGTATAATTTATAGACTCCCTCTGCAATATATTGGCCTCTAGAACGGTTAGATATAGTTTAATAATAGTTTCGTTGTATTCTTAGTATTTTATAAACTCTTTATATTATCTCTTTCTAGAGATGAATTTTGCAATAAAATTTGTCATATTTTTTCATTTCTCTCTCATATTTCCCATAAATACAATAAACAAAATTTATTAAGTAAGTTTTAGAATACATTACTCATAAAATACAATTATATGTGATTTATGATTAATACTTTTGTAAAATGCATGCGAGCATCAGAGAAGATATAGATCCATAATTTTTATTCAATAATTGTAATTAGAATATGTTGTTAAGTCAATCATAGCATTCTTTATTAAAGCGGTCATGTGCATACTTTTCTTTTAATGCACACAATCAAATATTATTTCAATTTACTATTAGCATTTTGTCATCAACATTTTTTATTTTATTTTAAGTAATATGTCTCATTATTAGTAGTATTATATTTCTGTTTTGCAAATGGTATAATTTATAGGCTCCCTCAGCAATATATTGGCCTCTAGAATTGTTACTAATAGTTCAATAATAGGTTCGTTGTATTTTAATATTTTAAGAGTTTTTTATATCAAGTCTTTCTAGAAATGGATATTGTAATAAAACTTGTCATATTCTATCGTTTTCTCTCTTATCTCCCACAAAACATACAATAAAAATTAATTTATAGAGTAGATTTTGGAATACATTACTCATAAAATATAATTATATGTGATTTATGATTGATACTTTTCGAAGATGCATGCGAGCATCAGAGAAGATGAAGTTCCATAGCAATTTTATATAATAATTGTAATTAGAATATGGTGCTTATACTTTCCTAAGCCAGGGGTCCATTGGAAATAGCCTCTCTATCCTGACAAGGTAGGGTAAGGTTTGCGTACACATTACCCATTCCCAAATTTTACGGTGTGGGATAATACGGAATACGTTGTTTGTTTGTTGTTAAGTCAACAATAGTATTCTTTATTAAAGTGGTCATGTACATACTTTTCTTTTATATACACAATCAAACATTATTTTAATTTACTACTAGCATTTTCGAATCAACATTTTCTATTTAATTTCAAGTAATATGTCGCATTATAAGCGGTATTATATTTCTGTTTTGCAAATGGTGTAATTTATAGAATCACCTTCTGCAATATATTGGACTCTAGAATTGTTTGTAATAGTTTAATAATAGTTTCTTTGTATTCTTAATAATTTATAAATTTTTTATATTAAGTCTTTCTAGAGATGATTTTTGTAATAAAATTTGTCATATTTTTTCATTTCTCTCTCATATTTCCTAAAAAATACAATAAAACTAAATTAATAAATTATGTTTTTGAATACATTACTCCTAAAATATAATTATATGTGATTTATGATTGATACTTTTGGAAAATGCATGTGAGCATCAGAGAAGATGTAGATCCATAGCAATATTTTTTCAATAATTGTAATTAGAATATGTTGTTAAGTCAACCATAATAGGCTTTACTAAAGTGGTCATGTGCATACTTTCCTTCTAATGCACACAATCAAATATTATTTCAATTTACTATTAACATTTTGTCATCAACATTTTTGTTTTTTATTTTAAGTAATATGTCTCATTATAAGTAGTATTATATTTCTGTTTTGCAAATGGTATAATTTATAGACTCCCTCAGCAATATATTGGCCTCTAAAATTGTTAGTAATAGTTCAATAATAGGTTCATTGTATTTTAAATATTTTTAGAATTTTTTATATCAAGACTTTCTAGAAATGGATATTGTAATAAAACTTATCATATTCTATCGTTTTTCTCTCTTATCTCCCAAAAAAATACAATAAAAAATAATTTATAGAGTAGGTTTTGGAATACATTACTATCACGACGCTAAACCCGGACCCGGTCGTGATGACGCCTCTCGTGAAGACAAGGCCAGCCGACACAACACCCAATTCATTTTAAACAATTAAAATAGCACAATTTATGTCATTAACATGATTAAATCCCAAAGAAATAGTGAAACTGTACAATTTGCAGAACAAATACAGCCCGACATTGGGGTGTCATCAGTCATGAGCATCTAACATAAGTCTACAAGTCAGAAAGGGTTTATACAGTCTACTACAGAACTAGAAATAGAAAGTAATACATGAGGGAGAAACACTGGGCTGCGAACGCCGAGCAACTACCTAGTAGACTCCAATGGCCTGCTGGGAGCAATCAACCCTCACTGGCGGGATCTGAAGCTCCTGAATCTGCACACAGGGTGTAGGGAGTAAAGTGAATACTCCAACTCAGTGAGTAATAACAATAAATGAAGACTGAGCGATAAGAAATCACGTAAAAACATAACAACATGCTATAAAGAAGCGGTGTAAAACAAATAAAAGGCAATGAAACAGTGAAATCTTATAAAACACCTTAGTTCAGAATAAGCTTCTTTAAAACACCTTTTTGACAGTCATACAAGTAAATGAAAAGCAGCTAGAAAAGATAAACACATAAAATCCGCCCCTCAGGCACAATGTCAACAAAATCAGCCCCTCGGGAAATAACATGTAACAACACCAGCCCCTCGGGCTATACCTCATATCATAATGGGTACCCGCACTCTCTAGGGGTGTACAGACTCCGGGAGGGGCCCCTTACGGCCCAAGCGCAATATCAAGCCATCTCGTGGCATAATCAAATAGGCTCTCGGCCTCATATCAAGCCACCTTATGGAGTACAACTCAGGCCCTCGGCCTCATAATCATAACCAGTACAACACTACTGTGGTGTGCAACCCGATCCCATAATATCCTCACAACATAGGCAATCGGCCCTACTCAGTCAGAAATCTCTAAAAGCCACTCGGGCATAGTAAAATATGATGCTCAGCCTAAAAATATCAGTTAAAGTGTCCAAACAGAGTAAACATGGCTGAGTTATGAAAACACTAGAATATAGAATGACTGAGTACAGATGTAAAATCAAAACAGTGAGGAAATAGTAGTATAAATCCCCTAAGGGTCCAAAACAGTTAACACGAGGCCCAAATATGGCGTTCAACCCAAAACATGATTATAGCAAACAGTTTTCAATCAAAACGGTGCACGACCCCACGCTCGTCATCTAGCATGTGCGTCACATCAATATAGCACAACGATGTGTAATCCGGGGTTTCATACCCACAGGACAACATTTACAATCATTACTCACCTCTAACCGGTTCGAACTCTAGCCCGCGATGCCTTTGCCTCTCGAATCGGCCTACGGATGCTCCAAATCTAACCAAAATCAGTGCAAAATCATCAAAATATGCTAAGGGAATAAAGCCCACTCGAAAGAAATCAAATTACAACATAAAACCCGAAATTGGCCAAACCCGACCCCTGTGCCTACGTCTCGGATTACAATAAAAATTACATCAATAGACTCCTTTTTACTCCCTGAGCTCATTCATATCAAAATCACCAAAATCCAACCAGAAATGATCCCTCAAATCACTAATATTAGGTCTCCAATTACAAGCCCTAGTTCTTCAATATTTAGGCTTAAATTTAACAATTTCCATGATTAATTAGGTAGAAATCACACTAGGATCGAGTATTAAGTCCATAAATCTTACCTCCAAGTGTTCCCACTTGATTCCATCTTCAATTCCCTTCAAAAATCTTCAAAATCGCCCAAAAATGGAGGAACGTATGCTCAAAACCGCGGAATAGGCCTTTTAAACATTCTGCCTAGCCGTTTCAATTCCTTCTTCGTGAACGCGGTCAACGCCTCGCGTTCGTGAAGCACAAACTTAAGTTGACCAATTTTTCCTCTTACGCGAACGCGACCACCCCTCGCGAATGCGATGCCTCAGCAATTCAACCCTTCGCGGACACGGCATCACCCTCGTGAATGCGATGACCAACGAGCTCAACCCTTTGTGATCGCGGAACCTCATTCACATCGGATTCAAGCCTAAGAATTCTAAAATCTTCTAAATTCCATTTTCGATCAAAAAGTCTATCAAACCACGTTCGAATGACCTGAAAATATTCACACATATCCCAAATGACACAAGGTACCTACTGCAACTCCCGTAATTCTATTCCGACCCCTATATCAAAATCTCACCTCTCAACCGGAAAACGCCAAAATTCAAATTTCGCTAATTAAAGCCTAAATCTACTCCGGACCTCCAAAACACATTCCGATCACGCTCCTAAGTCCAAAATCATCTGCCGAAGCTATCCGAGCCATTGAAACTCACATCCGAACCCTTTAACACATAAGTCAATATCCGTTTGACTTTTCTAACTTAAGCTTACTCAAAAAAGACTAAGTGTCTCAAACCTTACCAAAACTTCTCCGAACCCGAGCCAACCAACCCGGTAGCACATAATACAGCTGAATAAGGCAATAATAAGTAGAAATGGGGGAAACATAGCGATAACTCATGAAATGACAGGTCGGGTCGTTACATCCTCCCCCTATTAAACAAACGTTCGTCCTCGAACGAGTCAAGAAACATACCTGAAGCCTCAAATAGGTGAGGATATCTGCTCCGCATCTACTGCTCGGTCTCCCAGGTAGCCTCCTCCAAGGGCCGACCTCTCCACTGCACTTTCACTGAAGCTATATCCTTTGATATCAACTTTCGAACCTAACGCCCCAAAATAGTTGTTGGCTCTACATCATAAGTCAAATCACCATCTAACTGCACCGTGCTGAAATCCAGAATATGAGACGGGTCCCCAATATACTTCCGGAGAATAGAAACATGAAATACCGAATGCACACTCGACAAGCTGGGTGGAAAAGCAAGCTCATAAGCCACCTCCCCAATTCACCGAAGCACCTCAAAAGGCCCAATGAACTAAGGACTCAATTTACCCTTCTTCCCAAATCTCATAACACCCTTCATGGGTGAAACCTTCAACAGAACCTTTTCACCAACCATGTAGGACACATCCTGAACCTTCTTGTTAGCATAACTCTTTGTCTCGACTGCGCTGTACAGAGTTTCTCCTAAATTACTTTCACCTTTTCTAAAGCATCCTGCACCAAGTCTGTCCCAGTAGCCTAGCCTCACTCGGCTCAAACCAACCAACTGGAGATCTATACCACCTCCCATACAAAGCCTCATATGGAGCAATCTGAATACTCGATTGGTAGCTATTGTTATAAGCAAACTCCGCGAGCGGTAGAAACTGATCCCATGACCCTCCAAAATAAATTACACAAACACACAATATGTCCTCCAATATCTTAATAGTGCGCTCGGACTACCCCTCCGTCTGAGGGTGAAAAACTATGCTCAACTCCACCTGAGTACCCAACTTTCGCGGCATAGACCTCAAAAACTGCGAAGTAAACTGAGTGCCCCATCTGAAATGATGGAAACTGGAACACCATGCAAACGAGAAATCTCCCAGATATAGATCTCTGCCAACCGCTCTAAAGAATAAGTAGTACACACAGGAATGAAGTGCGCGGACTTGGTCAGCCAATCCACAATCACCCAAATAGCATCGAACTTCTTCAAAGTCCATGCGAGCCCAACTACAAAGTCCATGGTGATCCGCTCCCACTTCCACTCTGGAATATCCATCTGCTGAAGCAAGTCACCTGGTCTCTGATGCTCATATTTTGCTTGCTGACAATTGACACACCGAGCTACAAATCCCACAATGTCCTTCTTCATTCTTCTCCACTAATAATGCTGTCTCAGATCCTGATACATCTTCGCGGCACCCGTATGAATGAATACCGTAAGTTATGGGCCTCTTCTAGAATCAACTCCCGAAGCCCATCTACATTGGGCACTCATATCCGGCCCTGGATCCTCAACACCCCATCATCACCAATAGTCACATCTCTGGCATCATTATGCTGAACTCTGTCCTTAAGGACAAGCAAATAAGGATTATCATACTAGCGCTCTCTGATGCGATCATATAAGGAAGACCGAGAAATCACAAAATCCAATACCCGACTGGGCTTCGAAATGTCTAACCTCATGAACCGATTGGCCAAGGCCTAAACATCAACTACAAGAGAACTCTCCCCAACTAGAATATATGCCAAACTTCCCATACTCACCGCCTTCCTACTCAAGGCATCGGCCACCACATTGGCCTTTCCTGGATGGTACAAAATAGTAATATCATAATCTTTTAGCAACTCCAACCATCTCCGCTGCCTCAAATTGAGATCCTTCTGCTTGAACAAGTGCTGGAGGATACGATGATCAGTAAACACCTCACAAGACACACCATACAAGTAATGCCTCCAAATCTTCGACGCGTGAACAATGGAAACCAACTCCAAATCATGAACAGGGTAGTTCTTCTCATAGGGCTTCAACTGACGAGAAGCATAAGCAATAACTCTACCCTCCTGCATCAACACACACCCAATACCAACTCTCGAAGCATCACAATACACGGTATATAAACCTGAAGCTGATGGAAAAACTAACATCGGAGTTGTGGTCAAGGCAGTATTGAGCTTCTAAAAGCTCTCCTCACACTCGTCCGACCACCTGAATAGAGTACCCTTTTGAGTCAACTTGGTCAAGGGCGATGCGATAGATGAAAATTTCTGAACAAACCAGCAGTAATAACCTGCCAAACCAAGGAAACTACAAATATTTGTTGCTAAGGACGGTTTGGGACAACACTGAATCGCCTCTATCATCTTCGGATCAAACTAAATACCCTCGCCGGAGACCACGTGCCCCAAGAAAGCCATTGAATTGAGCCAAAACTCACACTTGGAGAACTTTGCATGAAGCTTCTCCTCCCTCAATCTCTACAACACAACTCTCAAATACTTTGCGTGCTCCTCTTAACTACGCGAATACACCAAAATATCATCAATGAAAACTATGAAAAACGAGTCGAGATAAGGCCGGAACACGCTGTTCATCAAATGCATGAACGTTGCTGGGGCATTGGTCAGCCCAAAAAGACATCACCAAGAACTCATAATGACCATATCGGGTCCCGAAATCCGTCTTAAGAATATTTGAGTCCCTCATCTTCAACTTGTGATAACTTGAACGGAGATCAATCTTGGAGAACACTCTCGCTCCCTGAAGCTGGTTGAATAAATCATCAATGTGAGGCAAATGATACTTGTTCTTAACTGTTACTTTGTTTAACTGCCTATAATCAATGTACATCTTCATAGTGCCATCTTTCCTCTTCACAAATAGAACCGACGCATTACAAGGCGACACACTAGGCCGAATGAACCCCTTATCAAGGAGTTTCTAAAGCTACTCTTTTAACTCCTTCAGCTCCACTATTGCCATACGATACGGTGGAATAGAGATTGGCTGAGTGCTAAGCACCAGATCAATACCAAAATCAATATCCCTGTCCGGCGGCATACCCGGCAGCTCTGCAGGAAACACATCGGGAAAATCCCTCACAACTGGAATAGAATCAGTCGAACCTTGCCACTCAATCCGTGGCACACCAAGCATAGCCAATGTCCCTGTCTTAGCATAATAGTCCAAAATAGTACGACATGGAGATAGCCAATCTATGCCTAATATAACATCGAAATCCACCATACATAACAGCAAAAGATCCACTCGGGTCTCCAGAACCCCAATAGTCACCACACACGGTCTACAACAACAGTATCACCCACCGGAGTAGATACATGAACAGATGAATCAAGAGACTCATGGGGTATATCCAAATAACGAGCAGAGTATGATAACATATAAGATTAAATGGAGCCAAGATCAAATAATACAGAGGCATTTCTATGGCAGACTAAGACAATACCTGTGATCATGACGTCTGAAGTAATAACATCGGGTCTAGCCGGAAGTGCATAGAAACGGGCCTGACCGCCACTTGATCAACCTTCTCCTCTAGGGCGACCCCTAACTGACTAACCTCCACCCCTAGCTGGGTGGGTGGGTGGTGGTGAAGTAACTGGCGCTGAAGCCGATGGCTGACTCCTTTGTTGAGATGAACTCGCAAGACGACGAGGACACTGCCTCCACATATGACCCATCTCTCCACACTTTTAGCAACTCCCGGGTTCTAGAGGCGGGGACTGAAGGGAACGCCTAGCAGATGCACGTGGCATAGAAGAGCCCTGAATCGATGGAGCACGAGACGAACTCTGAGCTAGAAGGGCACTAAGTTATGACTGGCCTTGATGAGAACTGTGAGAACCATGATCTGATGACGCCCCATGATAACCTGGGAGAGCTAGCTGAGCATGCCTGAATGGACGGCCTCTGCCGTGATGAAACTGACCTCTCGAAGGAGCACCACTATAACTACCAGATCCTCGAGGCCTCTTGGCCTCCCTCTCATATTGCTCTTGGCGACGAACTGACTCAATCTCACGAGCAATGTCTACAACCTCCTCAAAAGTAGCACCAGACACCCTCTCCCTCGTCATGAGAATACGAAGCTGATATGTGAGGACATCAACAGACCTCCTAATCTTCTCTCCAGCTGTCAGAACCAACCAAATAGCATGATGATCTAACTCTAAGAACCTCATCTCATACTACGTCACAGTCATCTCTCCCTGACGCAATCGCTCGAACTACCTATGCAGCTCCTCTCTACGAGACTATGTCACATACTTCTGGAAAAAGAGAACGGAGAACTGCTTCCAGGTAAGGGGTGCTACACCAACAGGCCTACGCCTCTAATATGCCTCCCACCAAGTGAAGGCAGTTCCAGAAAACTGAAAAGTAGTGAAACCAACCCCACTGGTCTCCAGAATACCCGTTGTACGAAGAATCCTATGACACTTGTCTAAGAAACCCTGGGCATCCTCGCCCTCTGCACCACTGAAAGTCAGAGGCTGAAGTCTACTAAACCTCTCCAACCTGCGCTGCTCGTCCTTTAGCATGACAGGAGCTACATAGTCTTGAGCATCTACAACCGGCTGGGTTAGATGTGCCCCCAATGTCTGAAGTCCCTGCACGACCTGCTCAGGTGTGCGAGCAGCGAGAGTCTGAGTGTCTCCCCTATCCTGAGAAGTATCTGCGGTTGTAGTAACGGAAACTACCTAAGCTAGGCCAGTGCACAATGGTCACAACTGGTACCTGAGCTGGTGCTGCTGGAGCATCCACAACTGGGACCTGATCCTGAACTGGCGCGGTTGGTGGATCTGCAGGTGCTGCCATAGCTATTGTGCGAACCATACCTCTGCCCCTACCGCGACCCCGACCACGTCCTCGGCCTCTAGTGGCCACAACTGGTGGTACTGGTGGTCGTCCATCCTGACCGGTAGTACGTGTCCTCACCATCTGTGAGAGAATAGAATAACAAAAGTTTAGTACTCAGATCAACAGATTCGCACGACAAGAATTTCAAGAATTTGAAGTTTTTCCTAAAGGTTATGCAGCCTCTCGAGAATAAATACAGACGTCTCCGTACCATACTAAACCTGCTCATGACTCGTGAGACCTATGTAACCTAGGCTTCTGATACCAACTTGTCACGACACTAAACCCGGACCCGGTCGTGATGGCGCCTCTCGTGAAGACAAGGTCAGCCGACACAACACCCAATTCATTTTAAACAATTAAAATAGCACAATTTAAGTCATTAACATGATTTAATCCCAAAGAAACAGTGAACCAGTACAATTTGCGGAACAAACACAGCTCGACACTGGGGTGTCACTAGTTATGAGCATCTAACATAAGTCTACAAGTCTGAAAGGGTTTATACAGTCTACTACAGAACTAGAAATATAAAGTAAGATAGGAGAGAGAAATACTGGACTACGAACGCCGAGCAGCTACCTAGTGGACTCCATTGGCATGCTGGGTGCAATCAACCCTCACTGGCGGGACCTGAAGCTCCTGAATCTGCACACAGGGTGCAGAGAGTAAAGTGAGTACTCCAACTCAGTGAGTAATAACAATAAATGAAGATTCAGCGATAAGAAATCACGTAAAAACACAACAACATGCTATAAAGAAGCAGTGTAAAACCAATAAAAGGCAATGAAACAGTGAAGTCATATAAAACACCTTAGTTCAGAATAAGCTTCTTTAAAATACCTTTTTAATAGTTAAACAAGTAAATGAAAGCAACTAGAAAAGATAAACACATAAAATCCGCCCCTCGGGCACAATGTCAACAAAATTAGACCCTCGGGCAATAACATGGAATAACACCAGCCCCTCGGGCTATATCTCATATTACAATGGGTACTCGCACTCACTTGGGGTGTGCAGACTTCGAGGGCCCCTTACAGCCCAAGAGAAATATCAGGCCATCTCGTGGCATAATCAAATAGGCTCTAGGCCTCATATCAAGTCACCTTGTGGTGTACAACTCAGGCCCTCGGCCTCATAATCATAATCAGTACAATACTATTGCGGCATGCAGCCCGATCCCATAATTTCCTCACAACATAGGCCCTTGGCCCTATTCAGTCAGAAATCTCTAAAAGCCACTCGAGCACAGTAAAATATGATACTTAGCCCAAAAATATCAGTTAAAGTGTTAAAATAGAGTAAACATGGCTGAGTTATGAAAACAATAGAATATAGCATGACTAAGTACAGATGTAAAATCAAAACAGTGAGGAAATAGTAGTAAAAATCTCCTAAGGGTCCAAAACAATTGGCACGAGGCCCAAATATGGCATTCAGCCTAAAACATGATGATAGGAAATTTTCAATCAAATATGCGGTAAAACAATTATTCAGGATGGACTAAGTCACAATCCCCAATGGTGCATGACCCCACGCTCGTCATCTATCGTGTGTGTCACCTCAATATAGCATAAGAATGTGTAATCCGATGTTTCATACCCTCAGGTCAACATTTACAATCATTACTCACCTCTAACCGGTCCGAACTCTAGACCGCGATGCCTTTGCCTCTCGAATCGGCCTTCAGATGCTCCAAATCTAACCAAATTCAGTGCAAAACCATCAAAATATGCTAAGGAAACAAAGCCCACTCTAAAGAAATCAAATTACAACACAAATCCCGAAATTGGCCAAACCCGACCCCCAGGCCCACATCTCGGATTTCGATAAAAATTACATCAATAGACTCCTTATCACTCCCCGAGTTCATTCATATCAAAATCACCAAAATCCAACCACAGATGATCCCCCAAATCCCTAATTTTAGGTCTCCAATTACAAGCCCTAAATCTTCAATATTTAGGCTTAAATTCAACAATTCCCATGATTAATTAGGTAGAAATCACACTAAGATCGAGTATTAAGTCCATAAATCTTACCTCCAAGTGTTCCCCCTTGATTCCCTCTTCAATCCTCTTCAAAAAGCTTCAAAATCGCCCAAAAAATGGAGGAACTTAAGCTAAAAATCGCGGAATAGGACTTTTAAACATTCTGCCCAGCTGTTTCAATTCCTTCTTCGCGAACGCGGTCAACGCCTCGCGTTTGCGAAGCACAAACTTAAGTTGACCAATTTTTCCTCTTACACGAACGTGACCACCCCTCGCGAACGTGATGCCTCAGCAATTCAACCCTTCGCGAACGTGGCAACACCCTCGCGAAGACCAACCAGCTCAACCCTTCGCTATTGCAGAACATCCTTCGCGAATGCGAAGTCTAACAATCGTGCCTCACATCTCAACCCTTCGCGAATGCGAGGGACCACTCGCAAACGCGAAGAACAACTGGTCTGCAACACACACAATAGTTTTCTACAATTTTCCACAACTTGAAATGATACGATTAACCACCCGAAACTCCCCCGAGGCCCTCGCGACCTCAACAAAACATGACAACATAACCCATAACATCATTCAAACTTGTCCAACCTTCGGAACGCTCAAAACAACATCAAAACATCAATTTCGCATCAGATTCAAGCCTTAGAATTCTATAATCTTCTAAATTCCGCTTTCGACCAAAATGTCTATCAAACCACGTCCGAATGACCTGAAATTTTGCACACATATCCCAAATGACAAAATGGACCTACTGCAACTCTCGAAATTCCATTCCGACCCCTATATCAAAATCTCACCTATCAACCAGAAAATGCCAAAATTCCAATTTTGCCAATTCAAGCCTAAATCTACTCTGGACTTCCAAAACACATTTTGATCACGCTCCTAAGTCCCAAATCAACTTCCGAAGCTGTCCGAACCATCGAAACTTACATCCGATCCCTTTAACACATAAGTCAACATCCAATTGATTTTTCCAATTTAAGCTTGCTCAAAAGAGACTAAATGTCTCAAACCTTACCAAAACTTCTCCGAACCCAAGCCAACCAACACAGTAGCACATAATACAGCTGAAAAAGGCAATAATAAGCAAAAATGGGGGAAACGGAGCGGTAACTCATGAAATGACCGGCTGGGTCGTTACAATTACTCATAAAATACAATCATATGTGATTTATGATTAATACTTTTCGAAGATGTATGCGAGCATCAGAGAAGATGAAGTTCCATAGCAATTTTATATAATAATTGTAATTAGAATATTGTAATGACACGACCGGTTGTTTTGAGTACTCGTACTTCGCTCGCTAGTGCATGACTAGCCTTGTATGATGTAGTATGACTCATGTAAATCATCGGTTTTCGTTTTCAGGTTAATTGGAATAGATATGCGAGAAAGATTCTCAGCTTGAAGCTTTAAATTTGAAAGAGTTGACCAAGTTTTGACATTTTAGTATTTGACCTTAGATTTGAATTTTAATGACTCTATTAGCTCCATTAGGTGATTTTGGACTTAAGAGCGCGTTCGGAATGTAATTTGGAGGTCCGTGGTAGATTTAGGCTTGAATTGGCGAAATTAGAAATTTAGCATTTTCTGGTCGGCAGTGGAAATCTTGATATCAGGCTCGGAGTGGAATTTCAGAAAATGGAGTAAGTCCGTTGTGTCATTTGGGGAATGTGTGCAAAATTTCAGGTCATTCAGAGCTTATTTGATAGTTTTCGGCGTTGTTTGTGGAATTTGAAAGTTCCTAAGTTCTTAAGCTTGAATCCGAAGTTGATTTAATATTTTAGTGTTGTTTTGAGTATTCGAAGGCTCTAATAAGTTTTAATGAAGTTATTGGAGGTGTTGGTATGTTTGGTTGAGGTACCGAGGGCCTCGGGGTATTTCGGGTGAGTTTTGGGTGAGTCCGGGCATTACCGGGACTCAGGCATGGTTCTGGTGTTTAATTTTCGTTGAGAAGGAAGGGATTTTCTGCTGAGGGCGGTGGATTTTCGCTGAGGCGGAGTAGGGAGCGCTGAGGCGGAAAATGGGGTGCTGAGGCGCTCTAGGGAAAGAATCCACAGGTTCGTTGGTCCGACTTTGGAAGCCTATATCTTTTGATCTACAAGGAATTTTCAGATGATTCAAAAACCAAAGTTGAATCCCTTTGTGTCTAGTTTCCAGAAAGGTAAAGAAATCAGAATTTAGACATTTGAAGAGAATGTTATGGCCAAAATACTAAGGCCTATCTGTGTAGACACCAGAAGCGCGGTTAGCGGTGATTTACCACGGTCAGTGGTGATTTACCATGGTCAGCAGTGATTTTCCATGGTCAGAGATGATGGGAATCCAAAAGGTGCACTATAAATACGAGATTTGGGGTTTTATTTTATATTTTGACCTAGAGAGCAAGGGCTTTGGCAATATTTCGAGGGATTTTCAAGAAAACCATCGGGGCAAGTGATTTTAACTCAATTTCGGCTAAAATACAAGATTATAACGTTGAATTCATCATTTGACTAGAGATTGGGGTGAAAATTTTTGGAAAATATTGTAGAACTTCATAAAATGAATATTTGGGATTTGAAAGCCGATGCAGAGTCGGAATTGAGTGAAACTAGTATGGATAGTTTTGTAATTGAATGAGTTGTCGGATTTTGAGGCTTTGGTCGGATTTCGAGGTGTGGGTCCGAGGGCCAGGTTTGAGCAATTTCGGGGTTCTTGAGTTAATTTGATTATTTTCGCTTGGGTTTGTTTCTTTAGCATATATTGATGATAATATATTGAATTTGGTTAGATTTGGACTATTTGGAGGCAGATTCGAGAGGCAAGGGCATCACGGGCTAGAGTTTGGACCGATTTGAGTTATGTAATGATTGTTAATGTTGTCCTGAGGGTATGAAACCCCTGATTTCACATCGTGGTGCTACGCTGAGGTGACACACACACTAGATGATGAGCGTGGGGTCGTGCACCATTGGGGATCGTGACTTGGTCCATCCCATACGATGATTAAATCGCTTCTTTGATAGAAAACTATTTGATATAATTGTGCTTTCGAAAGTATTTCTATGATTGGGCTGAATGCTATATTTTGGGCCTCATGCTAAATGTTTTAGACCCTTAGGGGCCTTTTACTACTATTCCTCACTGTTTTGACTTAATATCTGTACTCAGTCATGATGTATTTTGCTGATTTCATAGCTCAACCATATTTACTCCGTTTTGATATTTTAAATGATATTTTAGGTTGAGCATTCTGTTTTACTGTTGCCCGAGTGGGTTTAGAGGGTTCTGACGGAGTGAGACCGATGGCCTGTGTTGTGAGGATATTATGGGATCGGGCTGCGCGCTGCAACATGTTGTAATGATTAATGATATTGTGAGGTCGAGGGCCTGATTGATTTATGTCACGAGATGGCTTGTTATAGCACTTGGGTTGTAGGAGCCCCTCCGAAGTCTGAACGCCTCCAGTGTCACGACCCTAAAACCGGCCTGGTCGTGATGGCACTTATCGTGAAACTAGGCCAACCGACACAACTCCCGAATTCAACCATTTATCAATAGAAGTCATTTTAAGTCTTTACTTAATCAAATATTTCATAATAAAAGTCTAAATAAACAGTGCAGAATAAATACACAAGCCCGACATCGGGGTGTCACAAGTCACGAGCATCTACTAAGGTCTGAATATAACGAAAAGTCTAAAAATGTACTAAATACAATCTAAGGAAGACAAGAGGGAGAAAAGAAGTGTTGTGAACGTCGGACAACTACCTTGCTAACTCCGATGACTCTACCACTAAGCAACCAACACCCGCTACTAGGTTCAGAAACACCTAAATCTGCACACAAGGTGCAGGGAGTAATGTGAGTATGCCAACTCAGTAAGTAATAAAAGTAAATGAAAGCTGAGCAGTAAGAAAATACGTAAGCCACGTCATAACGCTACAACAAATGCAGTATATTTCCAAAACAGTACAAAAATATTTTAATTCGTAAATCAAGCTCAGTTTCAGTAAAACCTTTTAAAACAACCTTCAATAGTAGCAAACGAGTGATAGAATAGTGAGTAAAAATGATGGAAACATAAACTGCCTCTCGGGCAAAACATGTACCATAAACCGCACCTCGGGCATAATAATGATGGAACTAGCCCCTTGGGCTACCTTACAATCACTCGTAATCAGCCCCTCGGACATAACATGAATCAAGAACTGCCCCTCACGCTTTAATAAGAAACAACAACAGCCCCTCGGGCTACAACATATCACTCACACTGAGTACCCGTGCTCACTGGGGGTGTACAGACTCTGGAAGGGACCCCTTACGGCCCAAGCGCAATAACAAGTAATATCGTGGCATAATCAAACAGGCTCTCGGCCTCATATCAAGCCACCTCGTGGCATAAAAAATCAGGCCCTCAGCCTCATAATCATAAATCAGTACCACAATGTTGCGGCGCCCAGCCCGATCCCATAGTATCCTCACAACACAGGCCCTCGACTTCACTTAGTCAGAAATATCTCATGCTACTCGGGCAATAGTAAAACATGATGCTCAGCCCAAAATATCATTTAAAATATCAAAACGGAGTAAATATGGCTGAGTTATAAAAATAGTAGAATACAACATGAATGAGTATAAATATGAAGTAAAGGTAGTGACGAATAGTAGTAAAAATCTCCTAAGGGTCCAAAACAATTGGCACGAATCCCAAATATGGCATTCAACACAAAACATGTTAATAATTTCCAAAATACAATGATATCAAACAGTTTACAATCAAATATGCGACTTAATAGTCATACAGGACGGACTAAGTCACAATACCTAACGGTACACGAACCCATGCTTGTCATCTACCGTGTGTGCGTCACCTCAAAGTAGCACAACGGTGTGAAGTCTGGGGTTTCATACCCTCAGGACGGACATTCACAGTCATTACTTACCTTAATCCGGTCCAATTTCTATCCCACGATTCCTTTGCCTCTCGACTCGGCCTCTTGATGCTTCAAATCTAACCAAAACCAGATTCATACCATCAAAATATGCTAAGGGAACAAAGCCCACTCGAAAATAACCAATTTACATCAAAATTCCCGAAATTGGTCAAACTCGACCCCTAGGCCCACGTCCCGGAATTCAATAAAAACCACAAAACTAGAATCCTTATTCCCGCACGAGTCTACCCATATCAAATTCGTCAAAATCCGACCTCAATTTCCCATTCAAATCCCCAAAATAATTTTCAAACTTTCCTTACATTTTTCCCCAATTTCCACTCTAATTTCTCAAATTAAATTATGAAATTCAAGACTAAATCATGGAATTAAACCAAATATGAGTGAAGAATAATTACCCTAATTGCTCCACTGAAAATATCGTCAAATTTCACCTTCTCCCGAGCTCACTAATGGTTTTTGTGATATTGGACTTAAACCCTCGATTTTAAACTTAAACATTCTGCCCAGATATTTTTCTTCATCACCAACGCGGCAGCACCCTCGCATTCGGGAAGCACAAAGCTTCATTGACCAAAATTCCTTCTACGCGTACGCGAGGACCCTCTTGCGAACGCGATGACCACTAACCTCAGCCCTTCGCGAACATGGGACCACCTTCGCAAATGTGAAGGCTAACTCCACTGCCTCACATCCTAACCCTTCGCGAATGCGGGAAATCCATCACGAACGTGAAGGTCAAAAACCTGCAACACCAATAGAAGTTTTTCTACAACTTTTTCCAATATGAAATGATCCGTTCAACCACCCGAAACTCACCCGAGGCCCTCCAGACCTCAACCAATCATGTCAACATATCTCATAACATCATTCAAACTTGTTCTAACCTTCGGAACTCTCAAGACAACATCAAAACACCAAAATTACATCAGATTCAAGCCTAAGAATTCGAAAAACTTCCAAATTCTGCTTTCGATCAAAAAGCCTATCAAACCTCATCCAAATGACCTAAAAATTTGCACAGACGTCACAAATGACATAACGGACCTACCGCAACTTCCGAAATTCCATTTCAACCCCTAAATCAAAATCTCATCTATCAACCGGAAATTGCCAAAATTCCAATTTCGCCAATTCAAGCCTAACTTTAATCTAGACCTCCAAAACACATTCCGATCATGTTCCTAAGTCCCAAATCACCTAACGGGGCTAACCAAATCATAAAAATTCAAATCCGAGATCATATACTAACAAGTCAAAACTTGGTCAAACCTTTTAAATTTTAAGTTTTAAATGGAGAACTGTCCTTCCAAATCCATTCCGATTACCCTGAAAACCAAAACCGACGATTTACATATGTCATACTACATCATACGGGGCTAGTAATACCTGAGAACTGGCGAGCGAAGTGCAAAAGCTCAAAATGACCGGTCGGGTCGTTACATCCTCCCCTACTTAAACATACGTTCATCCTCGAACGTGCCCAAAGTTGTTCCGAAGACCATTAAATCGTTGTGTAACCTTACCATGCACATATCTGGGGGTGATCCCACATCACCCTATCTCATATAGGTCCGACAGCACCATGTAACTGAAATTTCGCAATCCAACCTAGCCCATAAACCTTAGAACCACATTTCCACTTCTGAAATCATCTATAAGATCAGAATCTCACATATATACTTTGAATGATCCCGAACAAGCTGTAACAAACCATACCTACAACCTCAGATGCAATTACGTTATACATCACATAACTCAAACACTCGTAGTGATAACTTTTAATCACAACAGTTGCTCAAAACAACCGAATACAAATAATAAATCTCTTATAAAAAAGCCTCTTTCCAACACTTCCGTATACTGCCGATGATAAAAGAAACACATAGAAAGCAATAACCATTCCTCAGATCAACCATTCGTGAAGCCGTTTCTTCCTTGGCAAGGACCATAGCAAATTTCTGATCCGAACATCGATATTACCCTTCTAACACGCTGAAATCGAATCCGTTGTATTCATTCTAGATCCCAATGATCTCATCTAATCCAACACAACTACTCTGGTGACGTGACACATAAATACCACCTAAAGCCACAACTCGTGCAATCCGCACACCAATAAGCAACAATCTGAACGTACTCAAATCATGAAAAATAAGTCAAATGAGAGAGCTGTACCGCAAGCTCACCAGTACCACCACACAAAATGCTGAGAACCCGTCACACATCATAGAAACAGAATACATGAATCTAACCGAAGGGTCATACCTCCATATAACTTTGCTACAATGCGCTACCCTATCCAAACATTGGTCCACATGAAACACCTCAAGTCACTATGCTCAAAATCGACAACCACGTGCAATTTGATGTTTAGAACAAAAGCAAATCATCATAACCATGGCAAAGCAAATGACATAACATTACACAAACCCGAAAGGACACAACCGATACGCCATCCACCGAGCAATACCCAATACTCTTCTCGCTCAAATTCCACTGAGAGACCTCAATAAAACCGCACCACATGTACCTATAACTAATAAATCCTAACGCCTTGCAACACAGAAAGTTTAACTCATAGATCTCCCCAGATCACTAACAAGCTCAATAACAATCGAATCAGCCCATCCCTCAACAATACAATTCGAAGTCAACCAAGCCGACTCGATGTAAAATACACATCCATATTGGCCTACAAATGAACCCCTTATCAAGGAGTTCTTAAAGTTGCTCCTCCAACTCCTTTGACTCCACCGATGCTAGATGATACAGTGCCCGACACCAAGTTAATACCGAAATCAACAACCCTATCTGGTGACATGCCCGGCAGCAAGAAACACATCTGGAAAATACCTTACCACCGAAACCGAATCAATGGTAGGAGTCTCTGCACTGACATCCACCATGAAGGCCAAATAAGAAGGACAACCCTTTCCCAGCCATGCGCTGGGTCTTCAAAAATAAAACGACCCTACTGGGAACATAATCCGTTGAACCTCGCCACTCACTCCGTGGCATTCCCGGCATAGCCAACGTCGTCATCCTAGCGCAATAGCCCAGAATAACACAATACTGAGAAAACCTGTCTATACCCAATATCATACCAAAATCTAGTATACTAAGCAATAAGGATCCACTCGGGTCTCCAAACCTCCAATAGTACCACACACGACCGATATACACGGTCTACAACTACGACCTAACCTGTTTATGAGAACTCCTAGTCTCCAAATCCATACAGCACATGAATCACCATATCTGATCCCAACTCCATCATCCGAATATACAACACACCTCTAATACCCAATCATCCCATGATTGGTACTCCTATAATTCTTCTATACCACCAAGCAAACTCGAATATCAACAGTCGATCCAATAAGAGAGTGACGCAATACTAATGAAGTATCATCAGCTCAATTACATTGCCCTTTATAAAATGTCTACCCTCATCAAGCCACATCAATCAGTGATCTCATTTATCTAGTCATATGAAACTGTCCATGCTACCTAAGAATTTGTGACCATCCTTTCAAATCTGAGCAGTGACCTTACACATGCAAATCTCAATCCTACACAACATACCGCATATATCATACCATCCTAGGGTAAACATGAGAACTTCATATCCATTCTGAGCCATAAGCAACTACGTACTCAACTAGCCAAAAACTTTTCCATTTGATCCCATCTATGAGAAAATAACTATACATCCCATGCCCCTCATGCCAGTAGAAAATATACACCTCAACCATGGTAGAAATCATCAAGAACTCTCCGAATCCCCTTTGCACAAAATCCAAACCATCAGGAATGACTCCTTCTAACTCAACCAAGCTACGCAAGCCATCAAAACCTAAGAGTATTGCCATGAAACACCTGTAGAAACTCATTACCTCATAAGCACCCAAAGAACTAATCAAATCCTTACCATGCCGATCCGACCTACTACCAAGCTATCATATCCATCCAAGTTCCTTCTGATTTACCTTCAACTTGGTACTCTTCTTGCTATAACACCACAATTCCACAGCCTCGACTCACCATACGAGACCCAAGCATAAAACCACACCTTCTAAGGCTCATAAGCCGCTGGATACTCTCTTAAATACTCCCAAACACACCACATTCAAAATGCCTACCCTGAAGTGACTCCCTGCGAACCCAAAGCCATTACCTTCACTTTCCTGATACTGATATATAGAATCCCATGATGATATAGAAATAACACGAGTCTTGACACCCTCCAATGCAACCCTCAGTTTCTAGCCAAAGATACAACTTGAAAATCTCTAATTATTACATGTAAAATCTTGAACCCATTAGAACTATTTTCGAGAGTCATCCACTATAATCAAACTGCAATTAGACCGATCGAACAGACCGGACGACCTGTGCTCTAATAGCACTCCAACACAACATAATTTAACCTCACCTTAATGCAACTAAGCAACTCCCTGTTCTATGCACCACACAAACTTTACCAATAACACCTCAAGTCATCTCGTGATTCTCATACACCCATAAAGCATAACATAACATTTATTGATATTTCCCTTACTCGAGCCATCCTCGGTCTCAACCTCCATAAGCCATAACTGATTCACCAATACACCTCAAATTGGAATCAACATAACGTATAACTGTGCAATCAACTAATCAATAGCAGACTCCCCTACTTGGCTCAAAGCCACAGGTCAAAACACACAATAACTCATAATGCATAAACTCTATTACTGCCATAATACCATAGTGAGATTAAACTCCATCCTTCATAAAGTTCGTGCAACACAGACCATATAGTACTTCAAACCTTCTGCAAATCTCGCGTTCACCCTCATAACAGTCGGGCCCACTCTCTTAAGTGACCCCAAATTTAAATTGCAACACATATATATTTCACTAGTAAAGAAGATCTTCCAACAACAACATAAGTATCACACAAACTTCAGAACATTCCGTAGGAGATAACCCACTTGCTTTGCCTTAAACTAACATCTCTTTATACCCTTCCACTGTCATAAACATTACGCAATCACTTAATCTTCCTGAATCTGAACTCATATCATAACGTGAAATCTATTTCACTTCCCAACTAGGCAACATGAAAAGGTACTTCAACATGCCCACAATTCGGGCTATACATAAAATCACGATGGAAATCAAGCACCGAATAGTTCTTACTACCCCCAAGCAGACCCTTCTTGTCTCGTTCAAATCATATGAACACATCTCGCAGTCACATCATACTCATCACATAGCTATCCAGTCATCACTTTCCTTAATCGGGACACTATCGAACATATAAATTCAAAAGCACGTGCTCACATAATCAACACCTCAGTGCTCAAGCTACCGGCAAAACCTGGCCTCAAGTCCTTCAGAATGGCCCAGCATCATCACACATAAATCACTTCCTACCCCTCGATCAGGGAATAACAAGTCATCGATGCACAGCTGATACCGAGCGCAAATGTACGCATATGAACGGGTGGAAGGAATTCAAAGAGTTACATTTTAAGATGAATCAAGGACGCACGATAAGAATTCAAGAATGTGAAGTTTTTCCTAAAGGTTCTGCAGCCTCCCGAGGATAAGTATAAACATCTCTATACCGATCCGCGAGAATCTACTAAACTTGCTCATGACTCGTGAGACCTATGTATCCTAGGCTCTGATACCAACTTGTCACGACCCTAGAACTGGCCTAGTCGTGATGACACCTATCTTGAAACTAGTCCAGCTGACACAACTCCCGAATTTAACCATTTATTAATAAAAGTCATTTTTAAGTCTTTACTTAATCAAATATTTCTTAATGAAAGTCTAAATGAATAGTGCGTAATAAATACACAAGCCTGACAAATCACGAGCATCTACTAAGGTCTGAATACAACGAATAGTCTAAAAATGTACTAAATACAATCTAAAGAAGACAAGAGGGATAAAAGCAGTGCTACGAATGTCGGGCAACTACCTTGCTAACTATGATGACTCTGCCACTGAGCAATCAACACCCGCTATCGGGTTTAGAAACACCAAAATCTGCACGCATGGTGCAGGGATTAATGTGAGTACGCCAACTCTCTAAGTAATAAAAGTAAATGAAAGCTTAGTAGTAAGAAAACACATAAGCCACGTCATAATGCTACAACAAATGATGTACATTTCCAAAACATTACAGAAATCATTTAATTCGTAAATCAAGCTCAGTTTCAGCAAAACCTTTTAAAACAACTTTCAATAGTTTCAAACGTGTGATAAAACAGTGAGTAAAAATTATGGAAACATAAACAGCCTCTCAAGCAAAACATGTTCCATAAACCGCCCCTCGGGCATAATATCAACTGAACCAGCCCCTCGGGCTACCTCACAATCATTCGTAATCAGCCCCTCGGGCATAACACTAATCATGAACCGCCCGTCGGGATTCAATATGAAACAACAACAGCCCATCGGGCTACAACATATCAGTTACACTGGGTACCCGCACTCACTGTGGTGTACAGACTCCGAGAGGGGCCTCTTACGGCTCAAGCGCAATAATAAGACATCTCATGGCATAATCAAACAGGCTCTCAGCCTCATATCAAGCCACATTGTGGCGTAACAAATCAGGCCCTCGGCCTCATAATCATAAATCAGTACCACATTGTTGCGATGCGCAACCCGATCCCATAATATCCTCACAACATAGGCCCTCGGCCTCATTCAGTTAGAAATCTCTCATGCCACTCGGGAAATAGTAAAACATGATGCTCAGCCCAAAATATCATTTAAAACATCAAAATAGAGTAAATATAGCTTAGTTATGAAAACAGTAGAATACAACATGACTAAATACAAATATGAAGTAAAAACAGTGAGGAATTGTAGTAAAAATCCCCTAAGAGTCCAAAACAATTGGCACGTTGTCGAAATATGGTATTCAGCCCAAAATATGGTAATAATTTCAAAAATACAATGATGTCAAACAGTTTACAATCAAATATGCGACTTAACAGTCATACAGGACGGACTAAGTCACAATCTCCAATGGTGCACGAACCCATGCTCGTCATCTAGCGTGTGTGCATCACCTCAAAGTAGCACAACGATGTGAAGTCCGGGGTATCATACCCTCAAGAAAAACATTTACAATCATTACTTACCTCAATCCGATCCAATTTGTAGCCTGCGATGCCTTTGCCTCTCGACTCGGCCTCTGGATGCTCCAAATCTAACCAAAAATAGATTCATACCATCAAAATATGCTAAGGGAACAATGCCAACTCAAAAATAACCAATTTACATCAAAATTCCCGAAATTGGTCCAACCCGACCTTGGGCTCACGTCTCGGAATTTGATAAAAACCACAAAACTAGAATCCTTATTCCCTCATGAGTCTACACATATCAAATTCATCAAAATCCAACCACAATTTCCCATTCAAATCCACAAAAGAATTTTCAAACTTTCCTTCCATTTTCCCCCAATTTCTACTCTAATTTCTCAAATTAAATGATGAAATTCAAGACTAAATCATGGAATTAAACCATATATGAGTGAAGAATACTTACCCCAATTAATCTACTGAAAATCTCCTCAAATTTCATCTTCGCCCGAGCTCTCTAGTGGTTTTTTTGATATTGGACTTAAACCCTCGATTTTGAACTTAAACATTCTGCCCAAATATTTTTCTTCATCGCGAACGTAGAGGCATCCTCGCATTCGCGAAGCACAAAGCTTCACTGACCAAAATTCCTTCTATGCGAACACGAGGACCCTCTTGCAAATGTGATGCAAACTGACCCACCACTTCGCGAACGTGACCTCTACTATGCGAACGCGTAGAAAAAATGCCTTGGGGTCCCATCTTTTCCACTTCCTCTACGCGAACGCGGCAAAACCCTCGCGAACGCGATGTCCATTGATCCTGCCCTTCGCGAATGCTGGACCACCTTCGTGAACACGAAGGCCAACTCCACTGCCTCACATCCTAACCCTTCGCAAACGTGGGACATCCATCATGAACGCGAAGGTCAAAAACCTGCAACACCAATAGTAGTTTTTCTGCAACTTTTTCCAAAATGTAATGATCGGTTCAACCACCCAAAACTCACCCGAGGCCTCCGGGACCTCAACTAATCATGCCAACATATCCCATACCATCATTCAAACTTTTTCTAACTTTTGGAACGCTCAAGACAACATCAAAACACCAAAATTACATCGGATTCAAGCCTAAGAATTTCAAAAACTTCCAAATTCCGCTTTCGATCAAAAAGCCTATCAAACCTCGTCTGAATGACCTGAAATTTTTCACACACGTCAAAAATGACACAACGCACCTACTCCAACTTATAGAATTCCATTCCAACCCCTATATCAAAATCTCACCTATCAACAAGAAGTTGCCAAAATTCCAATTTTGCAAATTCAAGTCTAACTCTATTCCGAACCACCAAAACACATTGCGATCATGCTCTTAAGTCCCAAATTACCTAATGGGGCTAAAAAAATCATAAATTCAAATCCAAGATCATATACTAACCAGTCAAAGCTTTCAAATTTTAAGCTTCAAACGGAGACTTGTCCTTCCAAATCCATTTTGATTACCCTGAAAACCAAAATTGACAATTTGCATAAGTCATAATACATCATACAGGGCTAGTCATGCCCAAGAACTAGTGAGCGATGTGCAAAATCTCAAAATGACCGGTCGGGTCGTTACACCTAGTGAGCACGAGTACCTAGTATGAGTGATGTGATGTAGCCCTAGGGACTGTAGTTGATTCATATTATTTGCTCGAGGGGCTGTTCTTGATCCATGTTTTGCCCGAGGGGAAGTTCTTGATTCATGTTATGCCTGAGGGGCTGATTACGAGTGATTGTAAGATAGCCCGAAGGGCTGGTTCTATTGATATTATGCTAGAGGGGCGGTTTATGGTACATGTTTTTGCCCGAGGGGCTGTTTGCGTTTCTATCATTTTTACTCACTATTTTATCACTCGTTTGAAACTATTGAAAAGAAGTTTGTTTTAAAGGAAAGATTTTACTAAAACTGAAGTTTGTTTTACGAGATAATTGATTTCTGTACTAATTTGGAAACATATTGTACTCACTGTGGTGTTATGACATGGATTATGTGTTTTCTTACTACTCAGTCTTTATTTACTTTTATTACTTACTAAGTTGGCATACTCACATTGCTCCCTGCACCTTGTGTGTAGATCCAGGAGTTGCGGGTCGTGATAGTGAGCACTGATCACTCTTCCAGCAGGTCTTCGGAGTTGGCTAGGTAGTTGTTTGGCATTCGCTACCCTACACTTCTCATTCTTACCTTACTCAGACTATTCTTAGTATTTGTATTACCGGGCTATGATAGCCCTTCTTGTACTTAGTCGGATCTTGTAGTGGCTCATGACTTGTGACACCCCGATGTCGGGTTTGTGTTATTTTCTTCTACACTAATTATTTAGACTTATACTATGAGATTTCTTGTTAATTAATGGCTTAAAAATGAAATTTATAGAATAAAGGTTTGAATTTAGATTCGTGTCGGCTGGCCTAGTTTCACGTTAGACGCCATCTTGACCAGGTTGGTTTTAGGGTCGTGACAAGTTGGTATCAGAGCCTAGGTTACATAGGTCTCATGATTCATGAGCGGGTTTAGTAAAGTGTTGTAGATCGGTACGGAGACATATGTACTTATCATCGAGAGGCTGTAGAACCTTTAGGAAATCTTACACTCTTGAATTCTTATCGTGCATCATTGATTCAACTTGAAGTGTAAATCTTTGAATTCTTTCCATGCGTTCGTATGTGTGCATGAGCGCTCGGTATTAACTATGCATCCACGACTTGTGATTCCCTAATCGAGGGGCAAGATGTGATTTCTGTGTGTTGAAGTGGGCCAGTCTGGAGGATTTGAGGCCAGGTTTTGCCTGTAGCTTGAGCACTGAGGCGTTGATTATGTGAGCATATGCTTTTGGATTTATATGTTCGGTAGTGTCCCTATTAGTGCAAGTGATGGCTGGATGGCTATGTGATGAGTATGATGTGACTGCGAGATGTATTCATACGATTTGGATGTGACGAGAATGATCTGCTTGAGGGTAGAAAGAACTATTTGGTGCTTGATTTCCATCTTGATTTTATGTGTAGCCCCGAATTATGGGTGTGTTGAAGGATCTTCTCATGTTTTCTAGTTGGGGAGCGAAGTAGATTTCATGTCGTGATATGAATTCAAACCCAGGATTAAGTGATTGTGTAATAGTTATGATTATGGAAGAGTATAGAGAGATACCAGTTTGAGGCTAAGCAACGAGACTATCTTCTACGTAGTGTTCTGAGGTTTGTGGGACCCCTGTGTTGTTGGTTGGATGTCCTCTTTTATTAATGAACTATATGTGTGTTGTTGCAATTTGAGATTGGGTCACTTATAAGAGTGGGTTTGTCTGTTACGAGGATGAATGTGAGAGTTGCAGATGATTTGAAGTACTAGATGGTTTGTGTTGCATAAGCTTATGAGGGATTTAGTTGAAACTCACTATGGTATTATAGTAGTGATAGAGTATGGGCATTGTGAGTTATCATGAGTTTTGATATATGGCTTTGAGCCAAGTGGGGGAGTCAACTATTGATCAGTTGATTGCACAGTTATGTGTTGTGTTGGTTCTAAATTAGGGTATGCTAGTGAATCAGATGGCTTATGGAAGTTGAGATCAAGGATGACTTGAGTAAAGAAATTTTGGATAAGGGTTGTGTTATGCTTTATGCGTATATGAAGAACATTGGATGATTTAGTTGTTGTTTGTGAGGAATGTAACCTGTAGGGAGTAGGGAAAATCACTCGTCAGCTTAAAGAATGGGTTACTTCCTTAGGTGTTGGAGTGCTAATGGGGCACAGGTCATCCGGTCCGTTTGGTCAGTCTAATTGATGTTTGAGCAGAGTTGATGGATCCCGAGAATGGTTCTAATGGATTCATGATGTATATGTAACATTTGAGGGATCATCAGAAGGTGTATTTGGCTAGAACTGAGATTTATGTTGGAGGATGTCAGGACTTATGGCATTTCTATATCATTATGGATGCTATATATCAGTATCAGGAAGGCGGAGGTAAAGGTTTTAGATTCGCATGAAGTCTCTCTAGAGCAAGTATTTTGAATGTGGCACTTTTGGGGATATTTAAGAAAGTATTCAGCGGCTTGTGAGCCTTAGACGGTGTTGTTTTATGCTTGGTTCTCATGTGGTGAGTTTGGGTTGAGGACTGCGGTATTATAGCTAGGATAAGTATCAATTCGAAGGTAATTCGGAAGAAACTTGGATAAATAAGATAGCTTGGTAGTAGATTGGATCGGCGTGGTAATGGATATGATCGGTCTTTGGGTGCTTATGATGCGGTGGGTTTTTGCAGGTGTTTTGTGGCAATGCTCTTAGGTTTTGATGGCTTGTGTAGCTTGGTTAAGTTAGAAGGAGTCAGTCCTAATGGTTTGGTTTTGTGCAAATGGGATTTAGAGAGTTTTTGATGGTTTCTACCACGGTTGGATATGTACCTTTCTACTGGAGCCAGGAGCATGAGATGTATAGTGATTTTCTCCTAGATGGGATGAAATGGGAAAGTAATTGGCTGGTTGAGTACGTAGTTGCTCGCAGCTCGGAGTGGACTATGAAGTTCTCATATTTATCATTTGATAGTATGGTATATGCGATATGTTGTGTGGGGCTGAGATTTTCATGTGTATGGTCACGATTCAGTTTTGAAGGGGAGGTTATAAATTCTTAGGTAGCATGGACGGTTTCAGATCACTAGATAAATGAGATCCCTAATTGGCGTGGCTTGATGAGGGTATACATTTTAGAAAGGATGATGTGTTGAGTTATGGATGCTTCATTGGTATTGCGACACTATCTTGTCAGATCGACTGCTATATTCAATATGCTTGGTGGCAGAGAAGAATTTTAGAAGTACCCTCATGGGATGATTAGGTATTAGGAATGTGTTATATATTCAGGTGATGGAGTTGGGATCGGATATAGTGATTTGTGTGCTTTATGGGTTTGGAGGCTGGGAGTTCTTATAAATAAGTTATTTTGTGGTTGTGGACTGTGAAGATGCCAGCAAGCTAGTCAGATGATAATTAGTGCTATGATTCAGTCATTGTGAACTTTCAGGGAGTTGTTTATCTATTGTGGGCAACCAGAGTTGATTTGGGGTTCATTGGTAGGCAAATATGGATGTGTGTTCTGCATCGAGTCGGATATGTTGGCTCCGAACTAGTATTGTTGAGAGAGGTGCCATTCGGTTATTGTTAAGCTTATTCGTGTTTCGAGATTTATTTGTGTTTTACTCTTGTATGTTATGCAGGATTGGGATTCGTTGGTTAAATGCACAAATGATATGGTTCTACTTGGGCTTTATAGCGGAATTTGAGTGTGATGGGTATCTGGGTATTGCACGATTGATTGCGTATTGGGTAAGTTCTTTCGGGCTGGCGTGGCATTGCGTCATTGTTTCTCCATTGTTATGGTGATTTACTCTTGGTGCTAGACATCAAATTACGTGTGTTGTTGATTTTGAGCATGGTTACTTGAGGTGTTTCGTGTGGACCGGTGTTTGGATAGGATCGCGCATTGCAATGAAGTTTTGTGGAGGTATGATCCTTCATGTTAAATTATGTGTTCTGGTTCTACTGTGTATGATGGGTTCTCGGCATCGTGTTGTGGTGGTACTGGTGAGCTTGCGCTATATCTCTCTCATTTGAGTCATTTTTTATGATTTGAGTACGTTCGGATTGTTGCTTATTGGTGCGCGGATGGCACAACTTGTGTCTTTAGATTGTATTTGTCACAACCCAAACCGATGGGCCGCGACGGGCACCCGGTACCTTACTCAACCGAGTACCAATGTAACGTATCTTTCTTATTACATCATCATATACATGTGACATACAGGCCTAATAGGACAACATAATCATTTATAAACTCAAAATATAGGCCGACAAGGCCGTACAATCTTTGACGTACAAGACATATGTCTACAAGCCTCTAAGAATACATAAATGTCATATAGGTCAGGACAGAGTCCCGCCATACCAAACAATACACATCTAAATCATACTAACCACACGAGCAACTCCGAAGCAAATGGAGCGCACCAACATCTTCCGTTGAACTGATAGCCTACTTGGAGGGCTCTCGACCTGTCTATCGGGACCTGCGGCCATGAAACGCAGCGTCCCCAGGCAAAAGGGACGTCAGTAAGAATAATGTACCGAGTATGTAAGGCACATAAATAAGTACATCAGAGATATGGAAGGCATATAGAGTACATGACTCGGCCTGTAAGTATGCATAACTTTGTAGATCATAGATTACTTTTAGCGTCATGCATGTGCGTGTGAACGTCATGTCGTGCATAGGTACATGTTTCATAACATCATCAGCCTCTGAGGGCATTCCATTATATCATACCGGCCACTATGGGCAAAATCATCATCGTATACCAGCTGATCAGGTGGTGGTGCATATATAACGCTATAGCCTTTCCCATATTCCATATACATATATTTACATATATACGCGTATATAACGCCTTTTGAGTACATACATATATATGCGTATATAACGCCGTTTGAATCATATTTCAGCCTCTGCGGGCAACATCATCATCATATACCAGCTGATCAGGTGGTGATGCGTATATAATGCTGTAACCTTTTCCCATATCCCATATACATATATTTACATATATACGCGTATATAACGCCATCTGGTCATGGGTTAGTGCACATGAATGCAGTGCATAAAAAGTACGTCAATAAAATCATTCGGAATGTCATAAGACCATTTTGCCTCTGAGTAATATCATAAAGTAAACTCTTTTCAATTTTCGTATTTTTCTGAGACCCATGAACAAATGATAAAATATTATGACACATGAGAATTAAAGAACATAGATATTTCTATTACTTCTATGAGTAGAGTCACTTATGGAATTTGTGCATTTGCACGTTTCGTTCATATCGTATGGATCATGCCAAAAGAAAGAAGGGATAACCTTAACATACCTGAGCCGGTTCTCTTAACAATCTTTCAACACACGTTAATTGCGACAAAATATGTAATGCTGGATCATTGTAGGGAAAAATCCTTATGATATTCTTGAGAAAGATTACACCGTTCTTCCATAAGATACCACTAACGTTGATGCTACTACAATATATATTGACGTTAAGTTTCCGTCTTCAGTAGAGTATTTGAAGATGTTTGAGACTCTTGGCTACTACAATATGCAAATCAAACTTTGGCACTTGACTTTTATTATCCTTTGTATAATAAAATTGCCACTGAGGGTGTGGAATATAACAACAAGGAACGAACTGATTCACTCCATTCTCTTTGACCCTATTGGACTTCCCAATATCATGGACTACATACCACCACAAGTGGCCATCTTTTTATACATAAACTAACAGAAATGCAATATATAGCTTCTCTTTTCTTAAAAAATTGAAAGACTTGGTCTCAAAAGAAGAAATTTGATTGCAAATCTTGATTCAAGATTATTAAACGAAATAACTCACTTCCTCTGCCATTACTTGCCACATTTCAAGTATAGTATAAGAGTCATCATGTAGATTAGTGGGCTTCCACGTTTTTGAGTTTAGTCAAGATCAATTACTCCACCACTAATTATCAATTAACTAGATAATGTCCTATTACTCAATAATTAACCAATTACCCACATAATTGAGAATTATTCCCACTTACCTAAAAAATTACTCACTTTTCACATAACTTATACCCCTTACTATTATGGTCATGTGGTACCACGTATGGTACTAGTCCATAATTACCAAGTATTTTAGCTCGAGTCGTATTTTATCCCAATATGCCAAACTTGGACGAAAATTCATTTTCTTTGACTTGCTTCCCCCTTCACCTTCATGAATTTACTAATCACTTGTTTAATAACATAATCCTTATAATCCCCAAATAATTTTTTTTCCTTGGACTGATGTCAATTACCTTATGACAAACTCAACATAAAATACTGCAGGTGCAACACTGTCGTAACTTATTACTGCAAAGCACAACATCATCGTAATGTAATACGGGTTCAATACTGTCGTACTTTATTACTGCGAAGCGTAACATCTACATAATGTAATACTGCTGGGTAGAACACTGTAGTAACCTTATACTGCAGGACGTAACACCATCGTAATGTATTACTGCAGAGCATAACATTGTCGTAATATAATATTGCGGAACGTAATTATTGCGGGGTGTAACATCATTCCCCCCTTTGGAACATTCGTCCTCGAATGTTGACTGATGCTCTTATTATTTTCGTAACGTATAGCTCTAATGAATACATTAACACTCTTCTTGACATTCAAGCAATTGCTCTGTGAATAAATCCAAAGTCTAGGGTACTCCCCCCTTTAGTCTTTTTGCTCATATCATGACCTGTGGTCGAAATCTTCCTAATCTTGCAACTTCTTTTACCTTCTGTCATGCAGCTTGTTGACCCTGAATTTGTAGGTGCACTTATGCGATTCATCTTTCCTTTCTCCTTTTATCTTTTAGTCAATCTGTAGGCCTTACTTTATTTATATAAGGCTTAATAGGATGCATCTCCGGGCTTCTATAGGTATACTGGAGTCATTTGCTCGATACTTTGTAGAACTTGCAATATTGCTATATCTCTATTGCTATAACTCTTACATTAATTTATCGTTGCTGAGGTCTGCTACCAAGTTCCAGCTCACTCTCGTTACTCATTCCATATGTATAAATTTAAGTCCTTTAGTGCTTCCTCATTACTGTTCATCTTTAGAATAATGGCCTAATCTTATCTCATACTTTGCAATTTTTGTCCATTTGTTGTTGATTCACCTCAATATACCAGTGATAACTTAACCTTTTATGTAATATTGTTGCTAGGATTCACGTTTTATCGGGGAACATATGAAATGAATAGATTGATCCACCTGGGTCGATACCCTGTTTTCATAACCGTACCTCACAGCATCCCAAAGCGATTCACCTTGCGTGGGTACTTTAATCCTGTCCAATTTATAAGATCCGTTTCTTTTCTTTGTTGAATCATTACTCAATCGAAGGCCCAAATGCCATCTTTTATCCATCACAATTACACCCTTATTGTACTAATAGAGCAGCATTCCATCTTTTCTAAATGCTACTAGTCTTAGACTCCTTTGAGTTCATTCAGGCTTTACTGATCCTTCTATAACTTTAGAGAAATCATCAGCTCTTCTTGTTTTCATGGGCTTAATCCTGAGGACTTACCCATTCTCGTCACCTTCTCACTCACCTTTTCTTATCCTTACTCCTGTCTTCCTAAAACCTTGTAGCTCTACCATACTTTATCTTGCAACCTACACATATCCATTTATACTACTTGCAACCTTTCTTCAACTTGCTCGCCCCATAGATTTCCTTATGTTATTCTTGATTGTCAAGCGATACATCACATTATCCCCAACTCTTCTCTATTCTCTTAACTAGTTCTCTGAGTACTTAGAAACCATAGGTTGGAAGACATGCCACCAACGATGTCGCTATCGTTCTCGATTTACTTTATTGATGTAACTCTTTAGTTTCCTCCATGGACACTATGGAATATGCATGATACAATCTTCTAACAATTTATTTCTTTGTCTATGACCTGGGCTCACTTCTTTCCTTTAACTTATACCGAAATCTTCTACAACTGTATGGTTGTCAAAATATATGCTGCGTGGATAATACTATGAACTCTTAAGTGAATTCATAACGTAACCAACTCTGGATCAGTGATCAAATGATTCTCTCATTCCTTCTCAGTTTTTATTAAATGTAAGCCATTACTTTTCCTTGTCTTTCTTCCCCCTTATTGGGTGCATACTTAGCTTATCGTAGCTCTTACGCATGCCGGAGGTTTCATGCAACTCATGTGATTTCGAATACCACTTTTAATTTTACTTCCCGTTCATTAGCCACGGTAGGTGCCACTTTCCTTCGGAGTACTTAAAATGTTCTTACAAGATTGTTGTTACACGACCATTTCCTCTTTAGGTCGTTGTGCTTAGGTTGAAGCCTTCGTCCTTATTTCCTTAGCTAGTCTTTCGTTGTAGTATTTAGGGAGAACCCTTGACTCTCGTATAGTTGTGAGTTTATTACAGACATTATTTTTGTCTTTACTTGCCTATAATCATCTGTAGTTGCTTACTTCCATGCCCTTGTACTTGTATGGTTGCTTCTGAATTGATATTTTGACTTCCTTCCCAGTGGCACTTTCTTTTATCCCCGTAACACTCATATGGTACATTTAACTACCCCGACTCTTATTTGAATATATCTCAAGTATTATAATGATATTCTTCGAGAATGAATTCTCCATGTTGGTTTCTACTATGTTTATCTTACATAATTTGATGACTCGTCTGTAACCTCCTGTTTAGCCATAACTGGGATCTTCCTAACCAACTACTAACTACTCGTTGGCCCATTCTCACATCAATATTCCTCGTAATCTTTCTTGGGTTATTTACTTTGTTTTAACTTACGTCTCGCACTGGCTCCTTATTTATTAATAACAGCTCAGGAAGGAACCTTTACTTCCTCTCCTTGACATCGTGTTTGCACAATATTATTGAATCGTAATGTATCTGTAAGATTCGGATAAGTGTCATCTCATTCCTCTTTCATTTATCGCATTCTTCCTTTACCATTCCATAGTCATTAGAATCACTTAATTCTAACTTAATGCCACATTACTCCATATTCCCCCCTTTAGGGCTGTACTAAAAGCTGAAGCCACGAGGATCTACCTATAGATGTTTTACCTCTTCATCTTTGGCGTCGTTTCTCAATATCAATGATCCTTACTCGTCTTACGGCAATTCTTCTGTAACAAGGATGACAAATTCCCTTACTCGCGAGCGTGACACTTAGTGTAACTGGCACATACATTCCCTTAAGCTTAACTTTGTTCCCCTTGCTTGCTAGGGAAACGTCTTCCTGAATGACCATTCTTTGAATTTCCCATGAATCTTCTTTTATTATCCATTCTATTATCGTCGGAACGCGATCTGAAATTCTCACGACGCCGACCGTTATAGAATCACTCAGTCCCTAATTCATGTTTAGTTTATCTTGTTTACCAGTCCATACTGATTTCTGTTACTCTGAGGATTAACTCTCCCCTCTGGTAGTCGCGTTGGAGTCATGAACTTATTTTTCGAAATGAGGATATAACCTTATGGCCTATACTCTTTTGTTGTCTTAAGGCCCATTACCTTTTGTCTCTTTCTTCATTTAACTATAGGTTCTGTAACACTCTACCGTTTTCATCCATGTATCACCACTTATTCATAATGCTTCCTTATCTCTCTTCTTATTACTCTGCTAATATTTTTGCATATCCCTTTTCTGGTGAAAACTTCAATACGACATTTTTTTCGCTTTTAGCTTTCCTTTGCTCCATCCAGTGGCTCTTCAAGTTGCTTAACGTTCTTGCTTCACTAGGGATGCGAGCCACACTAAGGTAATATTTATCCTTTCAAGGCTTATAGTGCATGTCTTTGTAGTACTCATATCTGGCTGCACTATTTTAGAGTGCACCATCTGGGTGTCTCATAAAGAGATCTATTAGCACATTTGCACTATCCTTCGGAAATGTCAACTGACGCAATCAATTTATCTATCATATCTTCTTATACTACTTTTGCTAACCCCCATAGGGCATATCTGGAAGGGGTGCGACCAATTGTATATGCTTGTATTACTATTAAATATAACTCAAAAATCTTATGTTCCTTTTTCTCAATTATAAATGTTGTTAAACTTCATTAATTGGGCACCTCGTACCCTTCTTCACCTTGCTCCTTTTACTTGCTGAAACTTGTACTTATTTTCTTAATCTCTTATTATCCTTCACCATAAAGATGGATAAGCATTCTTGCCTTAAGGCTTCTTATCTTGAAGCTTACACCTTTCAGTACACCCACGATCTGCTAAAGACCTCATATTTACTTATCATAGGCATCATACAAAAATTCAATTCCTTTTACTCAGCTCTTCCACAACTATCTCTCTTTCCAACCTTTTTTCCGGATGTAGGCATCATGTTATTATGAATAACATAGAATTTTGGAACTTGAATTCTTATAAGTGAGCTCTACCACACGATCTAGAGTAAGAAGAAAGAGTGACAATCCTAAATGCCCTGTAGCCTCCTGCTTATAAGTGTGGTGCACGACACACCCATAAACAAGACTCTACTAGACACGACTTGTAGACTCCCTAGGACAGAACTGCTCTGATACCACTTTTGTCACAACCCAAACCGATGGGCCGCGATGGGCACACGGTACCTTACTCAACCGAGTACCAATGTAACGTATCTTTCTTATTACATCATTATATACACGTGACATACAGGCCTAATAGGCCAACATAATCATTTATAAACTCAAAATATAGGCCGACAAGGCCGTACAATCTTTCACGTACAAGACATATGTCTACAAGCCTGTAAGAATACATAAATGTCATATAGGTCGAGACAGAGTCCCGCCATACCAAACAATACACATCTAAATCATACTAACCAAACGAGCAACTCCGAAGTAAATGGAGCGCACCAACATCTTCCGCTGAGCTGATAGCCTACTTGGAGGGCTCTCGACCTGTCTATCGGGACCTGCGGGTATAAAACACAGCGTCCCCAGGCAAAAGGGACGTAAGTACGAATAATGTACCGAGTATGTAAGGCACATAAATAAGTACATCAGAGATATGGAAGGCATATAGAGTACATGACTCGGCCTGTAAGTATGAATAACTTTGTAGATCATAGATTACTTTTAGCATCATGCATGTGCGTGTGAACGTCATGTCGTGCATAGGTACATGTTTCATAACGTCATCAGCCTCTGAGGGCATTCCATTATATCATACCGGCCACTATAGGAAAATCATCATCATATACCAGCTGATCAGGTGGTGGTGCGTATATAACGCCATAGCCTTTCCCATATCCCATATACATATATTTACATATATATGCGTATATAACGCCATTTAAGTACATACATATATATGCGTATATAACGCCGTTTGAATCATATTTTAGCCACTGTGGGCAACATCATCATCATATACCAGCTGATCAGGTGGTGATGCGTATATAACGCCGTAACCTTTTCCCATATCCCATATACATATATTTACATATATACGCATATATAACGCCATCTGGTCATAGGTCAGTGCACATGAATGTAGTGCATAAAAAGTACGTCAATAAAATCATTCGGAATGTCATAAGACCATTTTGACTCTGAGTAATATCATAAAGTAAACTCTTTTCAACTTTCGTATTTTTCTGAGACCCATGAACAAATGATAAAATATTATGACACATGGGAATTAAAGAATATAGATATTTCTGTTACTTCTATGAGTGGAGTCACTTATGGAATTTGTACATTTACACGTTTCGTTCATATCGTATGGATCATGCCAAAAGAAAGAAGGGATAGCCTTAACATACCTGAGCCGGTTCTCTTAACAATCTTTCAACACACGTTAATTGCGACAAAATATGTAATGCTGGATCATTGTAGGGAAAAATCCTTATGATATTCTTGAGAAAGATTACACCGTTCTTCCATAAGATACCACTCACTTTGTTGCTACTACAATATAGATTGACGTTAAGTTTCCGTCTTCAGTAGAGTATTTGAAGATGTTTGAGACTCTTGGCTACTACAATATGCAAATCAAACTTTGGCACTTGACTTTTATTATCCTTTGTATAATAAAATTGCCACTGAGGGTGTGGAATATAACAACAAGGAACGAACTGATTCACTCCATTCCTCTTTGACGCTATTGGACTTCCCAATATCATGGACTACATACCACCACAAGTTGCCATCTTTTTATACATAAACTCACAGAAATGCAATATATAGCTTCTCTTTTCTTAACAAATTGAAAGACTTGGTCTCAAAAGAAGAAATTTGATCGCAAATCTTGATTCAAGATTATTAAACGAAATAACTCACTTCCTCTGCCATTACTTGCCACATTTCAAGTATAGTATAAGAGTCATCATGGTAGATTAGTGGGCTGCCACGTTTTTGAGTTTAGTCCTTATCCAAAACATCAATTACTCCACCACTAATTATCAATTAACTAGATAATGTCCTATTACCCAATAATTAACCAATTACCCACATAATTGAGAATTATTCCCACTTACCTAAAAAATTACTCCCTTTTCAATAACTTATACACCTTACTATTATGGTCATGTGGTACCTCGTAAGGTACTAGTCCATAATTACCAAGTATTTTAGCTCGAGTCGTATTTTATCCCAATATGCCAAACTTGAACGAAAATTCATTTTCTTTGACTTGCTTCACCCTTCACCTTCATGAATTTACTAATCAGTTGTTTAATAACATAATCCTTATAATCCCCAAATAATTTTTTTTCCTTAGACTGATGTCAATTACCTTACGACAAACTCAATATAAAATACTGCAGGTGCAACACTGTCATAACTTATTACTGCAAAGCGCAACATCACGGGTTCAATACGGTCTTACTTTATTACTGCGAAGCGTAACATCTCCATAATGTAATACTGTTGGGTAGAACACTGTAGTAACCTTATACTGCAGGACTAACACCATCGTAATATATTACTGCAGAGCGTAACATTGTCGTAATATAATACTACGGAACGTAATTATTGCGGGGTGTAACAGTATTGATGTGTCATGTCACTAGAATAGTCGTGTTGGATGAGATGAGATCATTGGACCTAGAATGGATACCATCAGATTCGATTTCAGCATGTTGGAAGGATAATATTGAAGTTCGGCTTAGCAATTTACTATAGTCCTTGTCGAAGGAGAGGGAGCTCCATGATTGGTTGATCTGAGGAATGGTTATGATTTCTCCGTGTTTCTTTCATCATTGGCAGTATACAAAAGAGTTGAAATGAGTCTTCATTAGATAAGAGGTTTATTACCGGTATTGGGTTGTATGAGCAGCTGCTGAAAATAGAAGTTATCGCTATAAACATTTGAGTTGTGTGGTATATCATGTGATTTCATCTTCAGTTGCGGTTAAGACTTGATACAGCTTGTTCGTACTTATACAGTGCATAGATGCGAGATTCTGATGTTATGGATGATTTCGGAAGTGGGAATTTTTTCTAAGGATTATGGGCTAGGATGGATTGCAAAATTTAAGTTATGTTGTGCTATCGGACCGATATGGGATAGGGTGACGTGGGATCACCCCTGAGTATGTGCATGGTGAGGATACGTGGCGATTTGTTGGATTTTGGAACAACTCCGGGCACGTTCGAGGACGAATGTATGTTTAAGTGGGGGAGGATGTAATGACCCGACCGGTCATTTTGAGCACTTGCACTTCGCTCGCTAGTTCTCGGGCATGACTAGCCTCAAATGATATATTATGACTCATGTAAACCGTTGGTTTTGATTTTCAGGTTGATCAGAACAGATATGGGAGAATGATTCTCAGCTTGAAGCTTTAAATTTGAAAGATTTGACTTTTTAGTATTTGACCTCGGATTTGAATTTTAATGACTCTATTAGCTCTGTTAGGTGATTTTGGACTTAGGAGCGAGTTCAGAATGTAATTTGGAGGTCCGTGGTAGATTTAGGCTTGAATTGGCGAAATTGGAAATTTGGGGTTTTTCGGTCGGCAGTGGAAATCTTGATATCGGGGTCGGAATAGAATTTTGGAAATAGGAGTAAGTCCGTTGTGTCATTTGGGTAAATTTCAGGTCATTCAGAGGTGATTTGATAGTTTTTGTCATTGTTTATGGAATTTGAAAGTTCCTAAGTTCTTAAGCTTGAATCCAAAGTTGATTTGGTGTTTTGGTATTGTTTTGAGTGATTCGAAGGCTCGACTAAGTTTTAATAAAGTTATGGGAGGTGTTGGTATGTTTGGTTGAGGTCCCGAGGGCCTCGGGTGACTTTTGGGCGAGTCCGGGCATTACCGGGACTCAGGCATGGTTCTGGTGTTTAATTTTCGCTGAGAAGGAGGGCAATTTTCTGCTGAGGGCGGTGGATTTTCGTTAAGGCGGAATAGGGAGCGCGAAGGCGGAAAATGGGGCGCCGAGGCGCTCCAAGGAAATAATCCGCAGGTTCGTTATTCTGACTTCGGAAGCCTCTATCTTTTAATCTACAAGGAAATTTGAGATGATTCAAAACCAAAGTAGCCCATCGTGTCTAGTTTCCAGAAAAGTAAAGAAATCATAATTTGGATATTAGTAGAGAAACCTATTGCCAAAAATACTAAGGTTTGTCTGTGCAACCACCAGAAGCACAGTCAACGGTGATTTACCATGGTCAGTGGTGATTTACCATGGTTATCGGTGATTTTCCGCGCTCAGCGGTGATGGGAATCCGAAAGGTGCACTATAAATACGAGGTTTAGAGTTTTATTTCATATTTTAACCTAGAGAGCGAGGGCTTTGGCGATTTTTCGTGGATTTTCAAGAAAATCATCAGGGTAAGTGATTTTAACTCAATTTTGGCTAAAATACAAGATTATAATGTTGGATTCATCATTTGAGTAGAGATTTGGGGTGAAAATTTGGGGAAAAATTGTAGAACTATAAAATGAATATTTGGGATTTGAAAGTCAATTCGGAGTCAGAATTGAGTGAAACTAGTATGGATAGTCTCGTAATTGAATGGGTTATCAGATTTTAAGACATTGGTCGGATTTCGAGACGTGGGCCCAGGGGCCGAGTTTGAGTAATTTCGGGATTCCTGAGTTAATTTGATTATTTTCGCTTGGGCTTTATCCCTTTAGCGTATATTGATGATAATATACTGATTTTTGTTAGATTTGGAGCTTTTGGAGTTTGATTCGAGAGGCAAGGGCATCACGAGCTAGAGTTTGGACTGGTTTGAGGTAAGTAATAATTGTAAATATTTTCTTGAAGGTATGAAATCCCGGATTTCACATCGTGGTGCTACTATGAGGTGACGCACACGTTAGATGACGAGCGTGGGTCGTGCATCTTTGGGGATCATGACATGGTCTGTTCCGTATGACTATTAAGTCGCATACTTGATTGAAAACTATTTGATATCATTGTTCTTTGGAAAGTATTGCTATGTTTGGGCTGAATGCCATATTTTGGGCCTCGCGCCAAATGTTTTAGACCCTTCAGGGCTTTTTACTACTATTCCTCACTGTTTTGATTTTATATATGTACTCAGTCATGCTGTATTTTACTGATTTCATAACTCAGCCATATTTACTCTGTCTTGATATTTTAAATGATATTTTGGGTAGATCATTCTGTTTTACTATTGCCCAAGTGGCTTGAGAGGGTTCTGACTGAGTGAGGCCGATGACCTGTGTTGTGAGGATACTATGGGATCGAGCTGCATGCTGCAACATGTTGTGCTGATTCATGATATTGTGAGGCCGAGGGCCTGATTGATTTATGACACGAGGTGGCTTTTTGTTATGTGAGGATGAGGGCCTGATTGATTATGCCACGAGATGACTTGTTATAGCGCTTGGGCTGTAGGAGCCCCTCCGGAGTCTGAACACCCCTAGTGAGCGCGGGTACCCAGTGTGAGTGATGTGATCTAGCCCGAAGGGCTGTTGTTGATACATATTATTACCTGAGGGGCTGTTCTTGATCCATGTTTTGCTCGAGGGTTGGTTCTTGATTCATGTTATGCCCGAGAGGCTGATTACGAGTGATTGTGAGATAGCCCGAGGGGCTGGTTCTGTTGATATTGTGCTCGAGGGGCAGTTTATGGTACATATTTCTACCTGAAGGGTTGTTTACGTTTCAGTCATTTTTGCTCACTATTTTATCACTCGTTTGAAAACTATTGAAAGAAGTTTGTTTTAAAAGAAAAGATTTTATTGAAACTGAAGTTTGTTTTACGAGATAATTGATTTCTGTACTGTTTTGGAAACATATTGTACTCACTGTGGTGTTATGACCTGGATTGTATTTTTTTACTCTCAGTCTTTATTTACTTTTATTACTTTCTGAGTTGGCGTACTCACATTACTCCCTGCACCTTATGTGCAGATCCAGAAGTTGCGAGTCGTGATAGTGAGCACTGATCGCTCTTCCAGCAGGTCTTCGGAGTTGGCTAGGTAGCTGCTTGACATTCGCAGCCCTACACTTCTCCTTCTTACCTTACTCAGACTGTTCTTAGTATTTTTTTACAGGGCTATGATAGCCCTTCTTGTACTTAGTCGGATCTTGTAGTTGCTCATGATTTGTGACACCCCGATGTCTGTCTTGTGTTATTTTTCTTCCGCACTAGTTATTTAGACTTATACTATGAGATTTCTAGTTAATTAATTGCTTAAAAATGACTTTTATACAATAAAGGTTTGAATTTGGATTCGTGTCGGCTGGCCTAGTTTCACGATAGGCGCCATCACGATCAAATTTTAGGGTCGTGACAGATATGGTGCTTATACTTTCCTAAGCCAAGGGTCCATTGGAAACATCCTCTCTATCTTCACAAGGTAGGATAAGATCTGCGTACACACTACCCATCCCCAAATTTTACGGTGTGGGATAATACTGGATACGTTGCTTATTTGTTTGTTTGTTGTTAAGTCAACCATAGTATTCTTTATTAAAGTGGTCATGTACATACTTTTCTTTTAATATGCACAATCAAATATTATTTCAATTTACTACTAGCATTTTCGAATCAACATTTTCGATTTAATTCAAGTAATATGTCACAATATAAGCAGTATTATATTTTTGTTTTGCAAATGATGTAATTTATAGTCACTCTTTGCAATATATTGGCCTCTAGAATTGTTTGAGATAGTGTCTTTGTATTCTTAATAATTTATAAACTTTTTATATTAAGTCTTTCTAGAGATGATATTTGTAATAAATTTGTCATATTTGTCATTCTCTCATATTTCCAAAAAATACAATAAAACTAAATTTATAAAGTATGTTTTGGAATACATTACTCATAAAATACAATTATATGTGATTTATGATTGGTACTTTTGGAAAATGCATGTGAGCATCAGAGAAGATGTAGATCCATAGCACTTTTTATTTAATAATTGTAATTAGAATATATTGTTAAGTCAACCATAGTATTCTTTGTTAAAGTGGTCATGTGCATACTTTCCTTTTAATGCACACAATCAAATATTATTTCAATTTACTATTAGCATTTTGTCATCAACATTTTATTTTTATTTTAAGTAATATGTCTCATTATAAGTAGTATTATATTTCTTTTTTGCAAATGGTATAATTTATAGGCTCCCTCTGCAATATATTGGCCTCTAGAATTGTTAGTAATAGTTCAATAATGGGTTCGTTATATTTTTATGTCATGACCCTAAAACGGACCCGGTCATAATGGCGTCTATCATGATACTTGGCCAGCTGACACAAACCCCCAAACCAACCAAATAATTATAATAAGTCATTTAAAAGTCAATAATAAGCTAAAATTCCAAAATGTAAGGTGGAATAGAACAATGCGGAAACAAAACACAGCCCGACATCGGGGTGTCACGAGTCATGAGCAACTTCTAATCGTTTAGAAATATGGAAAAACAACATAGTCTGAATCAAGCTAATAGAAAACGGAATAAAGATAGGAAGGAGAAGCACAAGGCTGCGAACGCCAAGCAGCTACCTAGTCAACTCCAAAAGCCTACTGGAAGACAATCAGCACTCGCTAGCGTGACCCGAGACTCCTGGATCTGCACATAGGGTGCAGGAAGTAATATGAGTATACCAACTTAGTAAGTAATAAAAGTAAAGGCAGCTGAGCAGTAAGAAAATACGTAAACCACAGCATAATGCTACAGCTAAAACAACATAAGTCTAGAACAATGCAGTAAAACTCGTAAAAACATCTCAGTTCAATACAACCTTTCAAAACATTTTTGAATAGTTTCAAACAAGTGATGAATACAATGAGAAAAAGGATAGAAACATAAACAGCCCCTCGGGCAAAACATGTATCATAAACTGCCTATCGGGCATAATATCAGAAGAACCAGCCTTTCGGGTAACCTCACAATTACTTGTATCAGCCCCTCGGACAATAACATGAAACAACATCAGCCCCTCGGGCAATATCACATCTCACACTAGGTACCCACACTCACTGGAGGTATGCAGACTCTTAGAGGGGCTCCTACAGCCCAAGTGATATAACAAGCCATCTGTGGCATAATCAAACAGGCCCTCAGCCTCATAACAAGCCACCTCATGGCGTAACAAATTAGGCCCTCGGCCTCATAATCATGAATCAATACAACATTGTTGCGTTATGAAAACATTACAGCCCGATCCTATAATATCCTCACAATACAGGCCCTTGGCCTCACTCAGTCAGAAATCTCTCAAACCACTCGGGCAATAGTAAAACATGATGCTCATCCCAAAATATCATTTAAAATATCAAAACGGAGTAAATATGGCTGAGTTATGAAAACATTAGAATACAACATGGCTGAGTACAAATATGAAGTCAAAACAGTGAGGAATAGTAGTAAAAATCCCCTAAGGGTCCAAAATAGTTGGCATGAGGCCCAAATAAGGCATTCAGCCAAAAACATGATAATACTTTCCAAAAGACAATGATATTAAACAATTTTCAATCAAATACGCGACTTAACAATCATACGGGACGGACTAAGTCACAAATCCCGATGGTGCACTACCCTACACTCGTCATCTAGCGTGTGTGTCACCTCAAAGTAGCACAACTATGTAAAATCCGAGGTTTCATACCCTCAGGACAATATTTACAATCATTACTTACCTCAATCCGGTCCAAACTCTAGCCCGCGATGCCTTTTCCTCTCGACTCAGCATCCGGATGCTCCAAATATAACCAAAAACGGTACCATACCATCAAAATATGCTAAAGGAACAAAGCCCACTCGAAAATAACCAATTTACATCAAGAATCCCGAAATTGGCCAAAGCCGATCCCTGGGCCCACGTCTCGTATTCTGATAAAAATCACAAAACTTTAATCCTTACACTCTCACAAGTTCATACATATCAAATACATCAAAATCCGACCACAAACGATCATTCAAATCCTCAAATCAAAGTCTCCAATTTCAAGCCTTAACTCCCAAATTAGGCTTCAAATCCCACTAATTTCATGTTTAAACAAGTAAGAATCAACATAGGATCGAGTTTTAGGTTCAATAATCTTACCTACATAATATTGAATACATAAGAACATTCTCTCTGCTCTCTAACTCAACATATTCTCTTGATTTCACTACCTACATTTATTGCTTATATTCATAGTGTTCTATTTATTGTTCTTCATTTATTGCTCATTATTGGTCATAAAGGGCTTACATCAAGGTTGTCATAACTATTAATCCCCCATCGACTATCCTCGGCAGGGCATTCGATTCGATCTTGAGACCCCAAAAGCGCAAGCTCGAGGCCCCGATTATTAGCCATTCGGTTTGATTATCACATTGTTTTCAAGCTTTTATCTTGTTTCCAAGTCTTTTACTTAGCATCCATCGCCTAACAACTAGCATAAAAATAGATCATGTATTTTCAGAACCACAAAATCAAATATAATTATTATTACCATTTTCGCGGTAAACAGTTTGGCGCCCACCGTGGGGCTAAAAATAATAGTGATTGTTTTCTTGCTGGTTTACTACATAACACAAGTTATCTTTCACGCTTTTTCTTGTCCAAGAATCTTTGATTTCAGGTTAAAATGACTAACTCAGTAAATACATATGAAAACAACGGTCTTGAGGACCATGGAGAGAATGGTGTAGCTGTTCCAGGTGTTGACGCACCACCGCTAAACCCTGATGGCGTGCCGGAGACAATCCACATGGATGTGGTCTCACGCGATGCCCAACACGTCGATATAAGCTCCCATACTAACAGGAGCATACATCAAGGAGATCAACAAAAAGTCCAAAAAACTCCAGCTTGGAAGGAACAAGAGGTTGGCCTTCACGTCATTTTTGAGATGTTGCAGGCATAACAGCTGGCAATTGCTCAGCTACAAAGCTACCAAAAAACCCCAAGTATAGCGGCCCCGGGAACGTCCCCTTAGACCGAACAGGTACAAAAAACATCAAGCAACAACGGGTCGGAAGCCGACCCCGCCATCATAAAGATGCTCGAGGACCTCAGAAAGAGGATCGAGTCGGGTGAGAAGAAGATACAAGCCAACGACAAGAAGCTATAGACCTCCAATTCTAGGGTCTACCAAATACCAGGCGCACCCCCGATCCTGAAGGGTGTGGATTCGAAGAAGTTTGTACAGAAGTTGTTCCCATAGCGGCTCCAAAACCCATTCCAAAGAAGTTTAGAATGCCATACCTTCCAAAATACAACGCAACCTCGGACCCCAATGAGCACGTCACTGTTTACACTTGTGCGGTAAAGGGCAACGACCTCAAGGACAACGAGATTGAATTCGTCCTACTAAAAAGGTTCGGAGAGACGCTTTCAAAAGGGGCGATAATGTGGTATCACAACCTAGCCCCAAACTCGATAGATTCGTTCACCATGTTGGCAGATTCCTTAATAAAGGCACATGTTGGTGCCATCAAGGTAGCAACAAGAAAATCCAACGTCTTCAAAATCAAGTAAATGTAGAATGAGATTCTGCGAGGGTTCGTATATCGCTTTCAAATGGAACTACTACCAATCTCCGACGACTGGGCAGTATAGGCCTTCACTTATGTTTTGAACGAACGAAGCCCGATGGCTTTGAAACAGCTGAAGCAAAATTTGGTTGAGTACCCCGTTGTGACTTGGTCGGATGTTCACAACTGGTATCAATCGAAGATGAGGATTGAGGACGACCAACTAGGAGTCCCCTCGGGATCGGTATACCCAAGAAGACTTCTGGCAAAAGAGCCAAAGCCAAATAGAGAAAGGTACCACCCATATACCGAAGATAGGAGAAATGCCCCAAGATGTAACATACCATGAACTGATCGAGGAGTAGACTGAGGTCAGAACCCTCGGGGACTCATAAATAGAGTCAAATTCAATAAGCACACAGGACAAACAGAGGCACCACGTCTGTCGGAATACAGCTTCAACGTTGACGTGTCGGGCATCGTATTTGCCAATGGTAAAATCAGAGATGCCAGATGGCCAAGGCCCGTACAATCGGATCCATCACAAAGGAACCACAACTTAGTATGTGAATTCCATGTCACACACGGTCACAGGACCGAAGACTGCAGATAGCTCCGGGAAGAAGTAGCCCGACTACTCAGCAAAGGACACCTTCGAGAGTTACTCAACGACCGAGAAAAAATCAATTCCGGGAAAGAGAGGCGAACATAAAGAATGAAACAGATGAGCCGCAGTATGTCATCCACATGAACATAGGAGGAACGATGTCCCACAGGAACCCAATATCAGAAGAACAAAAATATCCATTACTAGGGAAAGGCGGGATCGATATTACATACCCGAGGACGCTCTCACATTCAACGACGAGGACATTGAGACCCTGTCTCATCCCCATAACGACGAATTGGTAATTTCTTTTCTTTTGAATACATTTCAAATTAAATGTGTACTTGTGGACCTAGGTATTTTGGCCAACATTATCAGTTCAAGGGTTGTGGAGCAGCTCGGACTGCTCGACTAGTTCATGCCCGCCTCTCGAGTCTTCAATGGATTCAATATGGCGAGCGAGACAACCAAAGGAGAAATAACCCTCCCGTTTAACATGGCCGGAACAATGTAAAAATGCCAAGTTTCATGTCATCGAAGGAGACATGAGGTAAAATGCCTTGCTCCGGAGGCCATGGATACACTGCATGAGTGCAATACCGTCAACCTTGCATCAAATGATGAAATTTCCTACGAAAAAAGGAATAAAAACCATATACGGTGAACAACATACAACCAAGGAGATGTTCGTGGTGCACGGTGTGGCACCAACATCAACGCCTTCGACATCGAAGGAGTCAAAGGATAAACAAATAGTAAAATAGTGCTCACGAGGCACATCCTCGGCTGCACCCGAATAAAATGAACAAAGAACCGTACCGCATCCCCTAAGCGAACATTGGGAGCATATCGAGGCTCAAAGCACCATCGCCACTAAGGTGTGGCCATTCTTTTTTTTTTGTTTACATCTTACTCTAACCTTCATGCAGGTGTTCGACCGCGACAGTCGAAGCATTATCTAGCTCGAAGACCTTAAGGTTTCAAAGAATACGTTGCACTCTTTTCCTTCGACCGTGTTTCCATCCCGAAAAGGGTTTTACCGGCAAGGTTTTTAACGAGGCAATACCCATATGCTACCTAAGGAAGACTCAACAAGTATTCAAGGCTTCTCTTCAATCAACCTCGAATACTGGGTGTCAGCCCCACGGAATGTCACCTCCCTAGAGAAGACAAGATGTGCTAAATAGGGTATCGATAGGAAAAATAATATACCTGGCCAAACGGTCAAATGAACCGTGTCTGTATAGAATGACTGAGCCCTTGACAGTAAAATCGTGTGTACTTGCACCAAGTAATCAAAGAATACTTTCCCCTATACCAAGCATTACAAAATGGCTCCATAGCCAAAAATGTCCCGAACACTCGGGGATTGACGTCAAAAACTCGAAACTGTATGACCCCCAGGTCAGGAGCTTCAAACTTGTAAGCCCTCAACGAGGCAATGCCAAGTCTACAATAATGGCCCCAGGGCCAAATAAACTTTCAATGTCGCATGGACTATCGAGTTCATAAGACCCCATATGGTCAACCTCGACCCCGTAAGACCTTTATAAGGCAACACAAGATTTGTAAGACCTCAAAGGCATGTAAAAATTATAAGACCTTACAAAAAAAGGCATTATCCCTACCTCGAAGTTAAGTCTACATATTCAACTTGTAAGACCCGTAAAAAGGCATACCCTCGATATAGACACCGAAACTACTTTATTCGGGGACTGAAAGGCTCTGGCCAAACATAATGACTGTGGTCACAAAGCTGTACTAGCCAAACTAACGCGACTCGGGGATGCCCGACCGTCGCTATAAAATCCCAGGCCTTCAAATACTTCGAAAGTACTTCGAAAAGAACTGGTTAAACAGGCTACCCTCGACATAGGCAAAAGTGCTTCGACCATGTCAGCTCCAAACAATAGGCTTTGAAACACTCATCCACTGAGCAAAACCTCCCAAGGTTTTTATCGACCGCCGAAAAGTCAGGAAAACACAAGTTCAAAAAGTCCTTAACGAGGGAAAAATAAAGCCCACATAAAATGTCATACTGACCCAATGCGTAAGAGCCATTGTCACCAGCCCACATAAAAGTTCGTACCGACCCAATGCATAATAGCCACTGTCGCTAGCCCATATTAAGAGTTCTTACCGACCCTACGCATAAGAGCCTAAGAGCCAGCTTAAACACTTTAGGACAACGAGCTCGACCCGCAATATAACTCGGAGACTAAGCCCAAAACAGTTAACTAAATACACGTGAAGGCAAATGCGTAAGAGCCTACGAGCCAGCCTAATGAGCCCCAGGGCCAGACTATAAACCTAAAGGTTTTTTCTCAAAGGCCAATTCGTCTGGCTAATCATTGACGAAACGTCAAAACTCAAAAACAAAGAATGCCATACACAAGTAAATATAAATTCATGGAAGGAGAAAACCTAAAGGTTTCTTTATATACGCACGTATGAAACTACACAAAGGTTACATTTGCAAAAGTTATCTAAAGAGCATTGTTAAAGAATCAAGAAGAAAAGGTCTAGTCTATGTCCCCCTTGGAGACTGTGGCCCGTCGGCCTTTTCCTTATTCATTCGCCTTGGCCTGCGGTATCTCCCCCGAGAGATTGAAGCCCCTGGCATGTATCTCCTCGAGGGTCTCCCTCCTAGATTTATACCTAACATACTCGTTGCTCCTGCTCTCCCGATTGAGAGCCTCCCTCAGCTCAGCACGAGCGTCGGCAACGTCCTACAAATAGATGACCACTTTCTTATCAGCCTTAGTTAGTACTGCTTCGGTTTCAGCCTGGGCATCCACAACTTCAGCTTTCGTCTTTAGAAGCTCAGACTTGAGCCTTGTAATCATGTCCATTCAGACCAAGTTGTTCTCATAAGCGTTGCAAAGTTGTACTTCGAGGGAGGAAGCCTTAGCCAAAGCATCCTTCTTAGCTGCAATCTGGGTGTCCACCCGAGCCTTTAACTCGTCACACTCACACTTGGCTTGACCAACTTCGCTCCAAAGGCGTTCCAGGCCATCCATCTTTTTTTGCAACTGAAGGAAATGGAATATTATCCTCAAAAGATAGAAGAAGAAGCACGCACCCCCTTGGAACAAAATTTACCTACTCCTTGAGGTAGCTTTCGTAGTTCAGACTTTGACTCGCCTCATACCGCAAGCATGCCAACTCGTCCTCCGTTTCATCGCAAAGAAGCATAAGGTATTTCTCCCCATCCACGACTTATCGCAGCATGACCTCACGCCAAAGCAGCTCAAACTTGAGCTTGTTAAAAGCCTATGGAAAAGAAGCTCGATAAGAGAGTGAAAATAGTAAAAACTATAAAACCAATACGACCGGCTAAGACTAACCACAGATTAGAGCCACTGAACTTCCTTAAAAGTCGAGCGCACATCCACTAGCCCGGCTCCATCAATCCCAGCGGAACCACTACCGGTTGGTATACGGTCACACGATATATGCGGCCCCTGGCTTCCGATGTCCCTCGAAATGCCTTCGATGGGAGAAGAAGTAGGCGGAAGAGAACCCTCGCTCCTCGAGGTACCCTCGATGAGAAAAGATGATGGCAGCGGAGGAGGGACCGCATTTCTAAAGCCAGATATCTCGGGCACTGCAGGCTCGGCTGATACATCCTATATGAGCTCCTGGCCTGGGATCATCTTGCTACAAGCACCGTCGCCTTGCGGAGGCCCCCTTTACTTGATATTGTCATTCCTCGGTCCTGAGGCCGACGATCCTCCTCTGAGAGGGAACGATCTCACCTTAAATAACTCCCCAATGCCTATAATGACGGGGTCAATATGCATAAAAAAAAAGTTCCTTTCAAAAAAGGGAGCAAATCACATAGCACTTACCGTGGTATATTGCCTCCCACCTACCCTTAGACAAGTCTCGCCACCTACGCCCATCATAAGTCAAGTGGGTTTCCAACTTCCAAGCCCAATCCATCAAATCGGGGACCTCATATGGCATCCATGGTATTGTTGCGAAAAGGGAAATAAAGACTCATTTACAGAGCCCGCCTCTGCCATAAACAAAACAACAAAGGAAAAAGTGTACCACTTACGTGTAAAATTCCATTCCTCAAGAAACGGCAGAAACTCCGCAGGGATAATGTCAACAGTTCATACTCAGACGAATCGGCTCATCCATCCCTGATCCCCATCTTCTTCATCATCGATAACTAAGGTCCTGGTGGATCAAACATTGTAGGGTTAGCATGCCTCTGTGGTAAAAAGGCCGATACAGCCTGATAAGATGGCTAAGGGTGAACTCAAGCCCTGATTCGTCCGCAAAAAATCTCATCATCAATACTATCCTCTAAAATGACAGATGAACCTGCACCAAGGTAGCCCGATACTTTCAACAAAAGTTGAACACAACCCTATCAAGCAGACCCAACGTAAAGGGGTATGTGTATACGTTCAAAAAACCCTTGGCGTGATCCATAATACTCTCCTCCGGGGAAGGTATCTGCAGTACTACCTTTTCCCCCCAGCCACAATCTTTCCTCACTGACTCAAGATGCCTCTTTCCTATTAAATAAATAAACTTCGTGGTATATTCCCAATGACCCTGAACGTTGGGAGGTTTTCCTGACGAAAAATCCCCCCTCGAAACAAAATGCCCCAAGGTCGGCTGGCCTAGCACCAATAGCACACCACCAACTAGGCGGGAACCAGAGGCAAAACTTGCTCCTCCATGCTGGGCGGATCCCGGCATAGTAACCATAACTGTGGTAAAACCAGAGAATTTGAGCGAGGGCTTCAAAGTCAAAGTGATGAAAGTTCTAACGCAGGAAAGAAGAGTTCTATGGAGGGGGATAGTTATTCAGGATTGCAAAATCCTCAAAGGAAGGAAGACAAACCTATATATATAGAGAAAGCGGTAACTGTCTGCCTGCCTCAAAGGCCAATTAAAAAATACTGACTAAGCCTTTACCGCTTTGGGAAGATATACTGGCGGGATCGCCTTGGTCGTTTTATAACCATGTCATACAATTGATGCTGCCATACGACATTTTGGGATCAAAGACCCCCGCATCAACCTAGCCTCGAGAAGGTACCCGATCTCGAAGACCTCCGTCAAAAAATAAGAAAGGCTATAAGGAGCCATCAATATCATTAAAAGCTTCTAAATGGTACCCGATCTCGAGGACCTCTGTCAAAAAAGAAGAAAGGCTATAAGGAGCCATCAATACCATTACAAGCCTCGAGGTGGTACCCGATCTCGAGGACCTCTGTCAAAAAGAGGATAGGATCTAATGAGCCATTTATATCACTATGAGCCTCGAGATGGTGTCTGATCTCGAGGATCCCTCCCAAAACGAAAGATAAGCTCTAAAAGAGCTACTCATATATAAGCCCAACCTCGAGGTAATATCCTTCCTTGACGATTTCTGCTATTGCGAATGCGGGTCATTCACCCAATTCCTTGGTCCTCCAGCTACCCGAGCTCGAGCCAGTTCACACTCAAGGATTACAAATGAAGCCTTAGGGCTACCTTCACTCTAAGTTCAAATTAAGTTTTTTAGGCCACCGAACTCAGGCTAAATCTCACTCGGGGATTATCTATGAAAGTCCTGGGGCTATCTTAATTCCCGGGCGTTTGAGTAAATTCTCCCCCGAAGACTACCAATGGGATCTAAATGGAGCTAAGTTTGTTCTAAAAATCGAGGCCCCATTCTCACTCGATTCAATGTAGCCAATTTCGGTAGTCTAAGTCTATACCGGGTTAACCCGGATTTGGTCCGAGAGACGTTAAAGGGTTTTAGGGAAAATCATATCGAGCGATCAAGAACCGAGGGAATACCTACACCCGGGTCCAATATTCGGGCCAATCAGTAGAGTCACATGCTCAGATGTTTCACAAATACACATAAAAGGGGATCCAGCATAAATCAGAGACAAATCGAAGAAACATCTTTGTATTAGTAAACCATGACTACAAAAGCCCATGTGAGGTCCTTACATATGATTACAAAGGCCCACAAGGGGTCCTTACACAGAAACAAATAAGCAAATAATAATAATAATAATAATAATAATAATAAAAGCTAAGAGTCTAATCTATTCTCAGGGGTGCATTCTCGGCGGCAGAATCTTCGAGAACTATCTCCTTGGGGGCCTCATCTCGATCTTCCAAATGGCATCTTCAAGGATGAAGATGAAGCAGAAAATGATGAAGAAGAATGTATGCGGTGAAATCGGAGGGTCCAATTTCTTGTCATCGAGGCACCTCAGAAGACCATCTCGAAGTCTCGATACTACAAGGTCATGGTTGAGTTTCCTCCCTCGAGGTTCGTCGAGGCCCGATCTTGGGATAAATTTGACCGTGGCTGTGATTGAAATGTGGAGTTCCCAAGGCACGTGGCCAGGACTGACAGGGCCTAGTGGACTACTCTAAACCCGAATCAGGGCGTCACCTAGCTGTCCCATTCCCATATCTTTGTAATTAATGAATTTTGTATTATGTTGGGTTTCCCTTCCTATATAAAGGGGATCCTTGTCATTTTGTAAACCTCTGTTGCTTCAGTAGCTCCACGCGAAATTATCAAAAGAACATTTCATTTGCTCTCTAACATATTCTCTTGATATTATTGCTTTCATTTATTATCTTCATAGTTGTTCTTCATTTATTGCTTATCATTGGCCATAAAGAGCCTCCGCAATCGAGCTCGAGGCCCCGAATCGACAAGCTCGAGGCTCCGATAATTGGCCTATCGGTTTGGTTATCACTTCGCTCCTTGCTCTTATCCCGTTTCTAAACTTCACACATAGCATCAACAGCTTACCAAACTAGCATAAAAATAGATCACGTAATTTTAGAATCCCAAAATCAAATTTAATTGTTATTACCATTTTCACGGTAAACAGTTTAGCGCCCACCATGGGGATAAAAATAATAGTGATTATTTTCTTGCTGGTTTAGCTACACAACGCAAGTTATCTTTCACGCTTTTTCTTGTTCAAGATCTTGTATTTCAGGTCGAAATGTCTAACTCAGTGAATGGAGGTGGAAACAAAAACCTTGAGGACTACGGATAAAATGGTGTGGGTGTTCCAGGTGTTGGTGTGCCACCACAAAACCCTAGGAATGCACCAGAACCAATCCCCGTGGATGCGGTCTCCCGCGACGCCCAACAAGTCGATATAAGCTCGCACACTGACAGGAGCGTGCATCAAGGAGATCCACAAGAAGCTCAGAGAACCCCAACTAGGGAAGAACGTGAGGTTAGCCTTCATGTTATTTTTGAAATGTTGCAGGCACAACAACTAGCTATTGCTCAGCTACGAAGTCACCGAAAAACTCCCAGCGTGATAGTACCGGGGATATCTCCCCCAACTCAACAGGTACCGGAGAGATCGAGCAATAACGGGTCGATGGCCGATCCCGCCATTGTGAAAATGCTCGAGGACCTTACCAGAAGGATCGAATCGGGCGTGAAATGATAGAAGCCAATGACAAAAAGGTCGACAACTCCAACTACAGGGTCAACCAAATTATGAGCGCACCCCCGGTCCTGAAAGGTGTGGATTCGAAGAAGTTCATATAAAGGCCGTTCCCAGAGGAAGCGGCCCCGAAACCCATCCCAAAGAAGTTTAGAATGCTAGAACTCCCAAAATACAATGGGACCTCAGACCCCAATGAGCACGTTACTGCTTACACTTGCGCAGTGAAGGGCAACGACATAAAAGATGACGAGATCGAGTCCGTCTTACTGAAGAAGTTCGGGGAAACACTCTCAAAGGGGGCCATGATGTTGTATCACAACCTAGCTCTTAACTCTATAGACTCATTTGCGATGATATTAGACTCCTTCATAAAAGCACATGCCAATGCCATCAAAGTAGCAGCGAGGAAATCCGACGTCTTCAAGATTAAGCAAATGGAGAATGAGATGCTGTGAGAATTCGTATCTCGCTTTCAAACGGAACAAATGGAACTACCACCGGTATTTGATGACTGGGCAGTACAGGCCTTCACTCAAGGTCTGAATGAGTGAAGCTCGGTGGCTTCAAGGCAGCTGAAAGAGAATCTGGTTGAATATCCCGCTGTAACCTGGTCGGACGTCCACAATCGATACCAGTCAAAAATCAAGGTCGAAGAAGACCACCTGGGAGCCCTATCGGGCTCAGTATTCCCAAGCAGGCTCTCGGCGAAGGAGCCAAAACCAAACAAAGAAAAATATCAACCATACTCCGAAGATAGAAGGAATGACCCGAGGCGCAACCCACCATGCAACGATCGAAGGATAGACCGAGGATAGAATCCTCGAGGACTCATCAACTAAGTGAGATTCAATAGGAATGCGGGGCCAATGGAGGCGCCTTGCTTATCAGAATACATCTTCAATGTCGATGTATCAGACATCATGTTCGCCAGCAGCAAAATCAGAGATGCCAAATTGCCCAGACCTATACAATCGGATCCCTCACAAAGGAACTATAATTTAGTATGCGAATTTCACAACACACACGGACATAGGACTGAAGATTGCCGGCAACTCCGGGAGGAAGTGGCCCGGTTACTCGACAATGGCCATCTTCGAGAATTCCTCAGCGATCGAGCCAAAAATCAGTCTCGAGAAAGGGAAACAGCCAAAAAGGACAAGGCACATGAGTCACAACATGTCATCAACACGATATTTTAAGATAGCAACCACGAGATGCACCCTCGACCGTATCCGAATAAAGGATCGTACTGCGTCCTCCAAACGAATACCAAGGATCAAAAGCGCCATCGCCGCTAAGGTATAACCATCTAACTTTTTATTTTATGTTTAATAATTAACCTTTATGCAGGCGGCCAACCAAGTTAGTCAAAGCGCTAACCCAACTCGAAGACCTTAAGGTTTCAAAGCATCCATTGCACTCTTTTCCTTCGATCGAGTTTTTATCCCGAAAAGGGTTTTGCCAGCAAGGTTTTTAATGAGGCGACCTCCACATGCTACCTAAGGAAGACTCAACAAGTATTCGAGGCTTCTTTTGCAATCAACCTCAAACACTAGGGGGCATCCCCCCGGAAGGCCATCCGCTTGGAAAACCCAAGAAACGCCAAATGGGGTCCCAATAGGAAAAAGATGTATCGGGCCAAATGGTCAAACGAACCGTGTCCGTATAGCCGGGCCCCCGATGGCGAAAACATGTACACTTGTACCAAATAATTGAAGAATATCTTTTATCAAAGCATCTCACACTACAAAAGAAGCTTGGAACCTCCGCAAAAATGACTTCTCCACCGAAAATGTTCCGAACACTCGGGGACTAGCGTCAACAATTCAACACATGAACGACCTCCAGGTTGGGACTCCAAGCTCATAATCCCTCAATAAGGCAACATGAAAATAATGAAACGTCTCCAAGGCCGAAAGTGCCCAGAATACTCGGAGTTCTGGCGTCAAAATCTCAAAAAATGCATGACTTCAGGGTCGGGATCTCCAAAATTGTATGCCCTCAATAAGGCAATACAAAGTTTGCAAGCAACGACTTCTAAGCCAAGATACACTCGATGAATCGGCGACGGTCACCAATTGCCATTCATTAAAAAACCCGAGGCAATAAGGCCCCGAGCGGGCAGATTCGGTCTCGTAAGACCTACTTAAGGTAGCAACTATATCTGTAAGACCTCAAGCATGGCATGAACCACACTTGTACCAAGTGACAATATCTGTAAGACCTCAAGAAAGGTATGAACAATACTTGTACCAAGTATCCAAAACTGTAAGACCTCAATGGCATGTAAAACTTGTAAGACCTTACTAAAGGCATAAACCCGATCTTAAAGTTTCAGCTATATATCGAACTTGTAAGACCCCTAAAAAGGCATACCCTTGATATAGATGCTGAAACTACTTCACTCGGGACTCAAAGGATCCGACCGAATAAAAGTGACTCTGGTCACACGGCTGTACCAACTGAACTAATGTGACTCGAGGACACTCTACCATCGCTACAAAATCACAGGCCTTCAACTACTTCGAATCTACTTCAGAATGAACCGGTTAAATAGACTACCCTCGATATAGGCAAAAGAGCTTTGACCACGTCAGCTCCTAAACATCGACTTCAAGGTACTCAGCCTCCAAGCCAAATCTCCTGAGGTGCTCGATCATCGCCATGTAATGACTCATAATCGAGGTTTTTTATTAAGCCATCGAAGAGTCAGGCAAACACTATTTCAAAAATCCTTATCGAGGGAAAAATAAAGCCCACATAAATCCTTATCGAGGGAAAAATAAAGCCCATTGTCACCAGCCTAATGAGCCTCAGGGAAACATACATAAAAGGCTATTTCGACCCAAGGCGTAAGAGCCACTGTCGCCAGCCCACGCAAATACATAACTTGAGGGTCGGATAAGCTCGAGTCATAACCCGATTCGGAGATTGAACACAAAATAGTTGACTAAATATGCCTATGAGCAAGGTGTAAGAGCCATTGTCTCCAGCCCATACTAAAAAAGGCCGCATCGGCCCAAGGCGTAAGAGCTATTATCGCTAGCCCCCATAAAAGGTCACATTGACCAAGTGCATAAGAGCTTAGGATCAAACTAACGAGCCCCAAGGCTGTATCACAAATCTAAGGATTCTTACCAACTCAAAGGTCGATTGATCTGGCTGAAATCTCAGCAAAGAGGAACCTAAAAGATACAAAAATCACGAGGTTTCCACCTTGTACATATATGTAATAAAATACAAGCTCCGTTTACAATGTACTATGAAAACACTATACATAAAGACAAAGAAAGAAAATAGACGTCCCCCTTGCAGACTAGGGCCCGACGGCCTTGTCCCCGCCATATTCAGCATCGGACAGAAGGAACTTGGCATCATACTCCTCCGCCTTGGCTTGCTCGATCTCCTCTAAAAGACCGAAACCCCTGGCGTGAACTTCCTCGAGAGTTTCCCTCCGAGATTTGCACTTTGCGTATTCTTTACTGCTGCTCGCATGACCATGAGTTCTCCTTAGCTCAGCTCTAGCAACGGCAGCACTCTTCAAATAGGCCACCACTTTCTGATCCGTCCTAGTGCTGCTCATCACAGCCTCGGCCCAGGAATTTACCACCTCGGCCTTCGCCTTCAAAATCTCAAACTCGAGCCTTACGATCATGTTCAGCCGCGCAGAATCACTCGCACGAGCGGTCCGGATTCACATCTCCAGGGTGGAAACCTTAGCCAAAGCACTCTCATTTGCCGCGACTTGGGAATTTACATGGGCCTTTAGCTTGTCGAACTCACGTTTGACCCGGCCAACTTCGCCCTAGAGTCATTTCAACTCCTCCGTTCTGTTGTCCAACTGAAATATCAAAACATTAACCTCCGAAAATGAAAGAAGGAGCATATGTCAACATGAAATACAAGATACCTATATCCCGAGGCACCTCTCGTGGCTCCAGCTTCGATCCGCCTCACACCGTAGGGATACCAGCTCACTTTCTATTTTCACACAAAGAAGCTTAAGGGATTTATCCCTATCTGAAGCTTTTTGCAGCTGAGCCTCATAGCGAAGTAGCTTGGATTTGAGCCTGTCAAAGGCCTGCGAAAGAAAATGCGATGAGAAAGAAAGAGTATGAAACCATAATAGTCCTATGTAGGTTACCAAACTTACCACAAAGCCGAGCCATTAAGCCTCACCAAATGCCAAGCCAATGTCCAATGGCTTAGTGTCCCCCAAATTGCCTTTGTTAAGAGAAGAAGAAGGCACCACATGCTCCTCATTCTTTGAAGTGCCATCAGCAGAAATGGGGAATGTTCTTTCAAGAACGGAAGCCTCTGAAACAGAATGATCAGTCGAATCGCCTCTCTTGAACCTCTGAGAAGGACTCGCCCCGCTGCGAGCCTCCTCACACGCCAAAGATTTTTTTTGTTTATCATCGACCCTCGACCCCGAGGTCAGCAGTCTCTCTTCCTCCCCCAGAGGACATGGCCTCGTTTCGGATAAATCTCCAATACCTGTGGCGGCTAAGTTAGTACGCAAAAAGAAAAGTACAATTTTGTGGAAATATGCTACCAAGCGCCTACCATGATGCTTTGCCTCCTAGGGTTGCAATCTATTGCTGCAAGTATGGTTGTCGTAACACCTATAAAGAGGAGAATACCATCAAGAACTCTAACGACGACCATGGAATGACCATATAGCCTATCACCATCCAAAGAGAATGACTTTTATCCCAAACATGTTTGCGCAACCAGAAAACGCATTTAGTTGGGTACATTTCTTCAGCAATCTGACTGATGATAAGGTACATTGGATGTTCGAGTGGTCCCTAGTAATGAATTCATCATCAGGTCGAGAGATACACCTCATCTAGTGCTAATCGGATTGAGGAGGATCTATCCTTATGATTCTATCAGGGTTATGAGGCAAGCTGGGAGAAAACAGGTTATACCACGAGTTTCCAAAATGGTTCAATAGAAAGAAGAATTCCAAAGTAACACCATTCCATTCAAGTTCGAGGCACAGCACATGTGGCATCAAAAGATCGTTATGGAGAAAGATACCATCGAGCCAAATCGGTATCATGCCGGCCATGTGTATATCTATCCATCATAGTTGGTAGATGATATAGCAGGGGATGTCAAGCCACTGATTAATCTGAAGAATAGGGTTAAAGGTGATGTTGTTGAAGCACAAGTCAAATACAGGATGTTGTGCAAAAGGGTTTTCGAGTCTGAAGCCAGGCATTTGGAACAACATAAAGTAGACATGGAAGCAATCAACGAGTGAAAACAAATCGCAATTAAAACAACAGAGAGGTTGGAATATTTGGAGCAGGGATTGATGGAGCTTTAGGGAAAGATTAGGAAAAAGATCTCGGACTGTCAGAATGCAAAGGGAAACGAAGGAAGGCATCTATCAAGGGCGTATTTGCTACTGGACATGCGTGACCTGGGGAATCTAATCGATGGAGCAAAGAAGGACAAGCATGGAGAAGTTCCCTCTAGGACCGAATAGATTAGGAATAATGTATTTACTTGCTTTCTAGACTCGTTTTAGACTTTCGTTGTAATAAGGCAAATGCCATTAATGACTCTTTTTATTATTGTCGTTTTAATAGAGATTTTGTTCATTTATCATATTAATGAAATGATGCAGTTAATGGCATCAATTTTCCAAATCTATATGTCGCTTAGGCCTACCCGGGCACAATGAGGTCCCCAAACTAGGACGCAAATTTATAATCCTGCAATATGTGTTTAAATACCGCAAATATCCTTTTAATACTACTTACTGACTTGTTTACCTTTTTATTTTCTCCTTTCTTTTTGTTTATTCCCATCCCCTAAGGTTGGTTCGTGCATACTGGCATCATCAGCATATCATACCAGATCTAGAGGTCCTCCACCTCCTCCTCCTCCTCCAAGTAATCCTAAAAGAAAGGGAAAAGCTAGAATGGATGATATGAGAGACAACGCTACGCATGCAGAGAATGTTGAGACTTTGGATGGTCGGAGTACCAGCACATAATGATTTGGTCTTACGGTTGTAACAGAAAATATTGGAGTTACAAGGGGAACTTGAGCAGGTCTGGAACTTGGCAAACCTTTCCCTTACCGTGAACGTCCCCAACGTTAGCCAACAAAATGACCAAAACCCAGTACCTCCCAAGAACACACAAAACCAGCAAAATCCTCCTCACCTCATCAGTATGCCACACCTCCTCAGAACCATAATCCTCTACCAGTACCGACCCTTCCACATAATCATCACCATCAGACCCAGTATCCACAAACCACCACCTACCACACTCCTCAAAACGCACTACAACCTACCCCTGATCCCCAAAACTCAACCAACGACCATCACTATGCCCAAATTCCTGGAGTCCATCAAAGCAACCCTATATACGTGGAAACCTTACCCCACACTCCACAACAGACCCTATACACAATGGATTCCAATGAGAAGGACCTGCTTATCAAGAATATGTCAGAGGAACTCAAGAAACTTACTAGTCGAGTCCAAGGTGTTGAAGTTAGCAAAGACGTCGAAGGTTTGAATTATAAGGATTTGTGTATCCAGTCATACGTAGAACTGCCTGAGGGTTACAAACCTCCTAATTTCGATTCGATGGGACAAGTGATCCGAAGGTATGCTTGGGAACATATTGTGACAAGCTCATAAGGGTTGGTAAAGATGAAAGAATCTGCATGAAGATGTTCATAAGGAGCCTCATTGGAGACGCCCTGTCCTAGTACATCAGTCAAAACCTGAAGAAATGGGTTAACTGGGTAAGCATGGCGTCAGATTTTTTGGATCGGTTCAGGTTCAATACAGAAAATGCACCAGACATCTTCTACATTCAGAATCGTAAGAAGAAGCCAACAGAAACATTTCAAGAGTATGCTACTCGATGGAGGTCTGAAGCTGCGAAAGTAAGGCTAGCATTGGAATAAGAACAGATGAATAAGTTCTTTGTCCGAACCCAGGATCCACAGTACTATGAGAGACTAATGGTTATTGAAAACCATAAATTTTCTGACTTTATCAAATTGGGAAAAAGAATGGAAGAGGGGATTAAGAGCAGAATGATGATAAATGTTGAGGCAGTCCATGCTACAAACAAAGTCTTGCAGTCAGGCGGTATTTCTAAAAAGAAGGAAGCATGGGCAATGATGGTGGCCCAAGGTCCAAAGTCTCCTCTCACATACAAAACACCCCCACTCATATATCAGCCTTCGCCTTCCAGATATCAACAACCTGCTACCGCCTACCATACTTATAACAACCGGCCAACATACTGCTACTCCCTGCCAACATGCCAAAATTACCAAAAACCCAGACTAAATTCCGACCGCAGACTTTCCAGACAATACACCCCGATTGCTAAACCCATCAACCAATTGTATGAAAGACTGAAGGATGCCGGTTATGCCATTCCCATTCCCGTCATTGACATGGAAAACTCCTCTCAATGGGTCAATCCAAACAATACATGTGCCTACTACTCAGGCATGAATGGTCATACTATCGATGAATGTCGCACTTTGAAGGATAAGATCCAGACATTGATTGATACCAAGGTTATACAAGCAAAAGTTTTTGCACCTAATGTTCGCAACAATCCCCTCCCGGATCATATGGGCGAGGGGGTAAATGTGATCTAAACTGGTGAAGAATGGGATCTGGAAGGATCAATCGAGCTCATTCGTGAAGGGGATGAACCTAAAATACCTCCACTTATTCGCACACCTATTGTGGTGCAGATTCAGTCATGAATTGAGGGTGAAGTAACCGCATCGACCCCGTTTGAGGTTGAAGTAACAACGCCCTCAGCTATGCCAACTCCGTTTGAGGTGGAAGTGACCACACCCTTCACCGTGACAGTAGCACCCACACCGTCCTTTAAGTCCAATGCCATACCTTGGGACTATGCTGCAGAGGCGAGAAGTAAAGGAAAGGGCAGAATGGAAGAAAGCGATGCAGCACAAGGTATGACTAGGACCGGTAAGGTTTACACGCCCGAGCATTTGGGAGGAACAAGTAAAAAATCCTCTCCCAAGAAACCTATCATTGAAACTGGCCCGGATTATCTTTTGAGAATGGTACAAGCAAGAGAGTATTATGTGGTTGATTATATGAAAAAAGCCCCTGCTCAGATATCTATTCTATCACTACTACTGAATTCTAAGGCGCATAGGAATGCATTGATGAAAGTGTTGAAAAAAGCTTATGTACCCAATAATATCACTAGTGAAGAATGGTAACATGGTGGGACAAGATTTGGAATGCCACGGGATCACTTTTCACGAAGACAAGTTGCAACCGGAAAGACTGAGTCACAATAGGGCACTACATATCACAATGCAATTTGAGGATAAATTCATCGACAGGGTCCTGATAAATGGGGGTTCAAGTCTCAACATTTGTCCATTGACTACTTTGAAGAGATTGGGTAAAGGTTTGCATGAGATACGAGCAGGAACTATGAACGTGAAAGCATTCGATAGGTCCCAAAGGGCTACGATTAGGGGGATCAACCTTTGCTTGCACGAAGTCTTTGCTGTGCGACGGAGAGTTATGTTATGGTTAGAGGTATTTGTCATGCGAGGATGATTGATAATGTGGGAACGAGGTGTCGTGAGTGTATGATTCTATTTGATGACTTATTGTCAGAACGAGACCTTTATTTGTTCTAAATGGTTATCGCTTAAATTGATGAGATTGCAATTATTTCTTTCTGTTATTATTTCTTTTTGCTAATTCTTGATATTTTATAGAGGTTATTTATTAATGAGTGACTTCACTTGAACCTCATCACTAATCCACCGAGGTTAGTCTTGATACTTAGTGGATATCGACTATGGTATAGTCATACTACACTTCTACAATTTTTTTTAAAGATCCAGGTGTTGGAGATAGCAGATCCAGACGGTGGGAATTTTCTTTGATCGTGAGGATTCAAGGTAGAGCTGCTTTGATTGTTGTAGTTCCTTAGAGTCATTTCCTTATATTTGTACAGTTAATTCTCTATATGAACAATATTGTATTTGAGTTATTTCTATATATTCAGTTAGAGTTTGTGACTCTGTACTACCTAGTCTTGGGGACTTATTGTGATTATCATTGTGCTGGTTTGCATCACCTTTATATTTGCATTTATATTAAACTCTGCTTCATAATATCATGTTTTATTGTTCTAAGTGTTATTAGTGATAATACCTAGTTTTAGGGACTAGGTGTTGTCACAATCCTAAATGTGGGATTTTGGGTCGTGACAAGTTGATATAAGAGCTCTAGGTTCATAGGTTTTACGAATCATGAACAAGTTTAGTAGAGGCTTGCGGATCAGTATGGAGACATCTATACTTATCTTCGAGAGGCTATGAAACTATTAGGAAATTCCAATTCTTTCATTCCTATCATGAGAATTTATTGATTTCGGAGTTGAGCCTTTGTATTTCTATTTTCTCATAAATGGTGAGGACACGCACTACCCGATCAGCTGAGCAGGCATCCCCGCCCCCTGCTAGAGCCGTGAGAGGCCATGGCCGAGGAGGGGCACATGTTGCTACTAGAGAACCTACCAGAGCAGCATTTGAGGGTCCACTAGTAGCTCCGGTTGGGGAGCAGACACCAGAGGGGCCTATTACTACTCCTGGACTTCAGGAGACTTTGGCACATTTTCTGAACATGTTTGGTACCTTGGCTCAGGCAGGATTGACCCCAATTGCACCAACTACTTCTCAAGTTGGGGGAGGAGCTCAGACTCCCATTGCCTATACTCTAGAGTAGAGGGCTCAAGTCGATCAGGCTTCAGGTGTTATGCCGGTGCAGCCCGTGATAGCAGTTCAGTCGGAGGTCATGTCAATGGCGTCAGATGAGGAGTATGTTGATACCTAATTTTTCTCTATATATTTTCAATATGCAAAATACTTTCAAAATAGAATATATATGCATATATAAGCTTGTCCAAGTGTTTAATTATTTTTCCCATAATTTTTAAGGTTTTTAAATTGATTTATTTCCCTTTACATCCATAAAATCCCCAATAGTTATTTCCAAAATTATTATTTTGGTAATTCATCTATTGGATTTTCATATTTATGCCAAAATATAGCTAGAATAATTTTTACATATTTTTGCAATTTCATTTAGTATTTTTAAAGTTAAATTGCATATAATTACAATATTAGCCATTTTAAGGTTTAATTGTGTATTTTATTCACAAAATTGAGTATTATATTTTTAAATTTTTATTTATGTGTTATAAATCATTTTAATATTTTTAATTAATTTTTAGAAGCTATTTACTATTTTTACATAAATTAAAGAGAAAAAGTGTCTATTTAAATTTTAGCCCAAATTGGCTTTCAATTTAACCCCAAATCAAACCCAATTCCCTGGACCAATTCTGATTTAAACCCGACCCCTAACCCTTCCCGGATCCCCGCCTACCCTTTTAATCTAGGCCGTTGATCTGAATATCAACGACCACCATTTCACCTTACCTTAATTAATCCCAAACGACCCCCAAAACCCTCTCATTTATTACAATCCACCACCCTTGAATCCCTCTCCTCTCAAATTCTCTCTAAAACCTAAGGCTAACCCTAGCCACCGCCACCCAAATCCACCCTAATCCCTTTCAATCCCTACCAAATCCATGGGCTCTCATGGCTGTTTGAGAGGTATACTGGTATCCTATGGCTCCTGGTTGTTTGTTTCCATGATTTCATGGACAGATCTCAAAGGGATCTAGTCTAGTCTTGGTTCAACTTCTATCTATGGCCTTTTTCTGGCCATCCATGGTTGTTCAAGTCAGATCCTTGACTTTTTCGACTAGATCGGTAACTTTTCAAAGTTTTTCTCACTTTCGCTGGGTTCTCTGAAACCCTTACTTTAAGAGCTTTTTGATTTTTCTTTTAGATCTGCCTTAGATCTGTGCATGTTATGAACTTCTTGATGTTTTCTCAAAGGTTCTTCCATTTTCTTTCAAAGTGACTCTTCGTTTTCAAATTAGGGTTTCTTAGACTCTTTTCAAAAGATCTCTTCTCCGATTTTCAGTGATGTTTTACTATGTTTAAATGATTTGCTTATATTTTTTCTTCCATCTGGTTCCCTGTGTTATAAACCCTAAGTGTTTTGGTTCTATCTGGGGTTCTGAAATTCTCTTTGTTTATTTTATATGTATGTTTGGTTCGATTAAGTTCTTTGTGTTTGAATACTTTTTTCTTGTTTGACTTATCTGATTTTGAGTTCTTACCATTTTTTTTACTCGACTATTATATGAACCCTAATTCCTTATAAATCTTTTCTTCACTTATTTCTATAGGTTTAAAGACTTTTCTTGTTTCTGTGTGTTGATCTCCTTTACCAGTTACTATATTTTCTTCGCTTTTGATTCTATGTGACTACTTGATTTTGTTGACTACTGTGCTCCAAGTAGATCTCTTTTACTACTGAATCCTAGCTTACTCCTGCTACTATTGTACGTTTATGTTGCTTCTTTTGGCAATATGATTGACCTTGCATGTCTGACACTGTTGTTCATCCTTCTCTATTTATATGGCAAAGTACAGAATCATATTTCCTTCTTTATTGATCTTGATTTCCTTAAGTGGCGGTTTAATTGCAAGGTTTTCTTATAAACCCTAATTTTACTTGCTGGTTTAAGTGATTGATTCCTTCCTTTATTTGTTGTTTTATTTCACCCTGCTGAATCCCTTTCCCAAAATTAAGTATATTTTTGTACTTAGACTCAATCATTTACTTTATACTTTTAATATCCTCTATATGGTCAGAAATCAATCTACCTCAAATTTATTTTCTTTCCTTAATTATCTCTATTGGCATCCATTAAGCAGTAATTCCTTAATTAAAGGGTAGTACTTGTGTTAATTGATTCTGATTGTGATTATTTCCATATTTGTGTTAAGAGTTTACTTGTTACCTTATTTTCTACTCGTTTTCAAAGTTATAAATATCCTACCCTCTCTTCTTTAAGCAGACGAACAATTGAGTTCAAAAACACACTCACACACTCAAAACTCTCTCTTTCTTTACTACTACTTGCACTACTGTTTTGTCTAGCCGGCTGAAAGCCAAGGCTAGACTGTGGAATCTTGCTTGCTTGACATTTCTGCACTTTGCTTTCTTGACTGGTATGTCCTAGTTAATATTAAAGCTTCAACAACAACATGCTTTAGTTTCTCTCATTCTTTTCTATTTCTGCTTATGGTTCTGTAGTCAAGTTACATTACTAGCATGTTATAAAGTCTCCCATTTACCTTTAGATTAATGCACTCCCCTATATGTGTTTCAAGGCATACTCTGCCAGTCACTTATTATGTACTTGCTACCTTATGAATCCCAAACCCCTAACCCCTATAATGTGTTTGTCTTCTTTTGGATGGTTTGTGATCATGCCAGTATCAGCTATTGTTGTGCATGTCCAAACCAGAACCCTGCTGGGGTCATGTGCTTACAGACAAGCGTATCCCCAAAATCCCCTGACCCCCTTGTATGACTACTGATTCTGTGTAGTTTTGAGTTTTACTACTACAATTGCTTTCAAATTACCTATGTTACTGATTACTTTCAAACAAACTCTTTTTCAAACTATGTCAAGCACTTCCACTATATTATTAGAATCTAGGTTCTGCCCGTCTTGTGTGAGTCTTGCCTTAGGACTCTTGAGCTCCCTCCGAACTTGGAAGTCAAGATCAAGCTTCCTTTGGTTGTAATTTCTTATTCTTGCACTTCTTTTGTAATTCAATAATTTGGTCTGTAATAATGTGTAAACAATTATGGGGTTGGCTAGTGAAAAGGGACTGGGAAATATACATGTTTTAGCTATCAAAATGATAGAAAGCATGTTACTAGGTTTACATTCCTACTTGCGTAATAGAATCCATGCTTAGGACTCATCTCATGCATAAGAGATCATGCTCCTCAGGATTTACACTTACTATTTTCTGCATGTCCATCATATCATTTAGAAATTCCTGCGCTAAATGTGTTAATAACCAGTGTTTCTGCAATCATGTTCCTACTGCCATGCACACTTAGAGATCATGTTTTAGGTTAACAAACATATCATCTCTGCATATTCTGGAAATAATGTTTTAAACATTGTAATATTGGTGCATAAAGAAATCTTGGGTTACATTCACTTATAGTCTCTTAGGCTAATTAGGATTGCATAAAAAAGGAATAAAGCAATTCTTTACTTAGTCTTTATAACCAACTGGCCTTAATTCTATGTGTTGAACACCTAGAACAACATGTTTTAGTTAATAATAATCTCTTAGCAACTCTGAATAACTACTGATACTGCATTCTCTTACGCCTAGGCAAGCCTTAGGCAATTACTTAAATAAAAACTTGAATTGACTCTGTTAATTATCAATTGCTACAACCAGCAGGCATGCCTGATTCAGACTTCTTTTCTAAGTTATATAATAAATCGGTTCTGTCTCAAACACCCCGCTTTAGGATTTTTAAAATTCAAACCTTAACTATGTTTAAGTCGTGCTATTTATATGCATTATTTGTGGAGGTATGTATGATCCTTCTAACTGCTTATATGTTTCTTCTTTAAATACAGTCCTACGTGTTTTGTATGTCGCCTTAGCCTTTTTACCATTAAACCTAAGAGCTAGCCTAAAACTTCCCCTTTATAGGAATAGTAGTCCGAAATTCCTCCGGCACTAATAGGAATGGGGCGGGTAATAGCATGCAATAGAGGTCGAGACCAATCCTCTCTTTAATACCTTCATGGGGTGGGAAGGGTAGGTATGGATATGATGACCGGTGTGCTAATATCACGTTTATCCCCTCTTCTTAGGAGTGCCATACCGGGTATTGTATTGATGTGATCCATATTATAAGCAAACCTAGGACCCCTTTATTTTTAGAAGCATGTTTAGCTTATAATCCTTTTCAAAATCTTGCCTTTCAATAATTGTTTTTAAACGCTTGTGTATTCAAACTTAAATCCCCTCTTATTTGAGCCTTATTTGCTTACTTGCTAATTTCACAAATTCACAAAAAACTATCTATCCGGGAACCATATTAGTGGATTCTGAGGGGTGCCTAACACCTTCCCCTAAGGATAATTTCAAACTCTTACCCTATATCTGGTTATCAAACGTAGTTGTAGTTAAACCTTATAGGTGCCCTAACGCACCATAATCCATTAGGTGGCGACTCTTCAAATACTCAATTCCTAAAAGGAAATGAGTCATTACACCCTATGGATGTCGAAACCCGGACTCCTCTCCGATAGAAGGGGAAAAAGGGAGGCGTGACAGCATGGCGACTCTGCTGGGGATTTTTAGGCTTTTACCATTTCAGATTGTTCTTGTGAATTTGTACCTCCCTTGTGTGTAATTACTTCTTTAAATGTATTTAAGCATTTAATTTCATTTTCAACTCCGAAACTGAAATATCTTCCTTGTTCCTTTTCTTTATTGCCGCTTTAAATTATAAAACCGTTTTATTTATCGCTTTCTTAAAGTGCAAATACATGTCAACATGTTTTTAATTATTGCATAAGCATGCTCAACATCATACTCCACTCGTGCCAAACAAATACTATAGTTACGCTTTTAATGAGTGGTTGCGCTCTTCCTACATCATTATCCCTAAATTAGGAAAGGCATATTTGCGGTAAAACTAGTCTATCAGCGGTGCAGTCGACAGTTCTGTGCCTTCCCCCTTGAGTTGTCCACTCAAGGGTACCATTCTAAAACCCCATAGAAACCTTACTCCGTTTAAATTGTGCATGCATCATGGTCAAACCTAGCCGGGTCAGTTATGTTGTCCATATAATGATCCTTTAAGATAGCCTTGTCCAAAGTCCACTGGGTTTCCCTAAACCCAAACGGACATCACCACATTCTGTGCATTTATTTGGAGAACTAAATGCTTCATGCTAATTGTTGATATTAAATAGTCGAGTCTAGTGGGGGTAAGGGACTAACCTTATTTGCCTTGCAAAAATATGAGACACGAAGTCCCCAGATTTAACATGGTCACCAACATCCACCCGCCACACCGTTTTAGGATTGTGAAAAGCTCGTGTTCCACTTTGGGGACATTGAAATGGCGCCCTTGCTAGAGGAGATAGGAGGACTGGCCGGTCTAGTATGGGAAACTCCGGGTTTGCTAATGCTTGAGAACCGCAAAGGCAGGGGTTTCCTTAAGATGATGGGTTTGAAGAAGAATACAGAATTGACATGCCTGAAGGAATCATACATCCCTTTCGACTACCTGTATGAAAGGTACGGTCACAGCAGATCCTACCTTACCTACCCTGACGAGTTTGCCATCACATCCTTGGGATACATCCATCATAAGGCTTTCTTCTTCATGTTTTGTTTCTTGGGTTTTATCGTGTTTCAGATGAACAAAGGGAGAATCCATACCAGGTTGGCTATGGTACCTAAGACCCTAATGGAAAGGATCAGTGGGCAACCATTCAACATCGTGCCCATGATTTTTATTAGTGATTTTTATTTCATACTTATTTAGTGTCGATTTGAAATTCGTCTATTTTTATCAATAAAATGAGGCTTCTAGCTTTCTATGTTCTCCAAATAAATTTGTCGCTAGGCCTACCTCGGGCACAAAGAGGTTCCCTAATTACGACACACTTTACATTCTCGCACTATGTGTTTAAATATTGCAACACTTTTTATAATCCCACTGACTTGATTGCCTTTTGTTTTTATTTTTTTTTATTAGTCCCATCCCCAAAGGTTAGTTGGTGCACTCTGGCATCATTATCTTATTCCACGAGATCCAGGGGCCCTCCACCCACTCCTCCTCTTAGTCCTATTAAGAACAAGAACAAAGGCAAGATAAAAATTTGAACAATGTCAGGAAGGAGAATCCAAATGAACGGGTTGAGGCCGCTGGTGGCCATGGTACTCGAGTTCCCAATAAGAATGTATCCTAACTTGAACAGAAACTGCTGAAATTCCAAGAAGAGCTCGATCAGGTTCGGAATCTGGCAAGCCTGTCATTTTCCCTCAGCACCACAGATATCAATTTCCCCAATACTCAAAACCCTACACCTCCTCAAAATATCCCAAAGCAACAGAATCATCCCGCTCCTCACCATCACACTGTTCCTCCAAAGAACCAATGTAACACCTGTCATACCCCAAACAACACTCCACTACTCATTACAGAACATCAAAACTCCACAAACGACCATTTCCACACCTATACACCAGGCTACCATAACACTTCTATCAATGTGGAGACCATGCAAAACTCCACCCAACCTATCTCAGGCACACCTGAATCTGAAGAGAAGGATCTACTTATCAAGAACTTTGCCGAGGAACTTAAGAACCTGACCAGCCGGATTCAGGGCATTGAGAGAAGCAAAGGAATCGAGGGGCTGAACTATGAGGATCTTTGAAATACAGCCTGATGTTGATCTGCTTGAGGGGTACAAACCTCCTAAGTTCGAAATGTTTGATGGTACAGGTGATCCAAGGGTCCATCTGAGGACATATTGCAACAAGCTGGTTGGAGTAGGGAAGAATGAAAGGATCCACATGAATCTGTTCATGAGGAGATTGAAAGGAGATGCATTACCTTGGTACATCAGCTAAGATCCCAAGAAATGGTCAAGCTGGGTAGGCATGGCGTCTGACTTTATGGATAGATTCAGGTTTAATACAGAGAATGCACTAGATGTGTTATATATACAGAATCTAAAGAAGAAGCCCACAGAGACGTTTCACGAGTATGCTACTTGTTGGAGGTCCGAAGCTGCTAAGGTCAGACTTGCCTTAGAAGAGGAACAGATGAACAAGTTCTTTGTTCGGGCTCAGGACCCGCAGTATTATGAATGGCTGATGATGATTGAGAACCACAAATTCTCTGACATTATTAAACTAGGTGAAATAATTGAAGAAGGTATCAAAAACGGTATGGTCATAAACTTCGAGGCCTTGCAAGCTACAAATAAGGCCTTACAGTCTGGTGGTGTGTCCAAGAAGAGGGACATAGGAGCTGTGATGGTTGCACAAAGGACCAAATCTCTCCTCAAATACCAAACTTACCCAACACCTCCACTCATATATCAGCCAACCCCAAATTACCAAGCATCCTCACCCTCTTACCAAGCTCCACTACTAACTTATCAGTCATCTCCACCTCCTACATATCAACCTATCTTACCAAAATACTCCTAACCCGCTCATGTTTACCAACCTATAATGATCAACCATCCCATTACCAGTCACCCCCTGCATGTCAAAACTTCCCTAGACCTCGACAAAATTTTGATCGCAAACCTCCAAAACAATATACAGCCATCACTGAACCTATCAACTAGATATATTAGAGACTCAAAGATATTGGTTATGTCACCCCCATCCCTACTGAAACCCCTGAGAACCCTTCTTAGTGTGTTAACCTAAACAAATCCTGTGCATACCACTCCGGCATGAAAGGACACACCATCGATGAGTGCCGCTCCTTGAAGGACGGGATACAGTCCTTGATTGATAACAAGATTATTGTGGCAAAGGAACCCACTCCAAATGTCCGCAACAACCCTCTGCTAGACTATAAGGGTGGAGATCCACATGATTGAAATAGAAGATGACTGGGATCCCGAGGGATCAATCGGGTTGATTGCAGAAGGTGATGACCCAAAGAAGCCAATAATTAATCTCAATCCAATCATAGTCCAGATTCAACCGTTTGAGGATGCTGAGGTGAATATGTCTGTACCACTTGAGTTTCAAGCAACATCATCCACAAAGACACCGGCACCAATTGAGGTTGAATTCGTGTCTCCAACAAATGCACCCGCACCATTTGAGGTTGCAGTTTTGCCACCCAAGACACATTTTCCGTTCGGAATAAGGGTAGCCACACCGATTCCAGTGGTGATGTGAACCATGACATCATTCCATACGAAGGTTGTACCCTGGGACTATCCAGTCCAGGCGAGGAGGAAAGGTAAGGTCAGAATTGAGAAACTGTCGCAGCACAAGGTATGACAAGAACTGGTAGAGTTTATACCCTTGAACATCTAGCTGAGTCAAGCAAGCAGGCCTCCAATCGGCCACCCATCATTGAGACAGGTCTAGACGACCTTTGGAGGAAAATACAAGCCAAGGAGTATTTGGTCATAGACTAATTAAACAAGGTGCCAACACAAATCTCAATCCTCTCCTTGCTGCAAAACTCCAAGGCACACAAGAATGCTCTATTAAAAGTGCTGAGTGAAGCATATGTACCAAGTAACATTACTAGCGGGGAAATGGCTAACATGGTAGGACAAGTGCTGGAGAGCCATAAGATTACCTTTCATGAGGACGAGCTTCCACCTGAAGGGTTAGGGCACAACAAGGCACTACATATCACCGTGCAATGTGAGGACTATTTCATCACCAGAATCCTGATCGATGGAGGCTCCAGTCACAACATTTGTCCGTTGGTAACACTCAAGAAGCTGGGAAAAGGACTGCATGAAATAAAAGACGGACCAGTCAATGTGAAAGCCTTCGATGGTTCTCAGAGGTCCACTATTGGTGAGATTATTCTATGCTTGCAGATAGGACCAACATGGTTCGATGTCGATTTCCAAGTGATAAACGTGCCAACATCTTACAACTTACTACTGGGACGGCCATGGATTCATGCTGCTAGGGTCGTAGCATCAACACTGCATCAGGTAGTAAAATTCGAATGGGATTACTAGGAAGTGATCATTCACGGCAACGGTAGCAACCCCATATACAGTCGCCAGACCATTCTGGCAATCGAGGGAAGAAGGAAGCTAGGTGGAGAGACTTACCACCACATCGAACAGTTCAATGCTATCGACAAAGACAAGTGGTGGGATAAAAAAATTGAGAGTATACTGAATTTGAGTGGGTACGAACCTGATAAAAGGCTCATCAAGAACCTCCAAGGAATCTCTAAACATATAAAACTCAAGAAATATGGCACTACCTTCGGTTTAGGATATGAATACACTTGGGAAGAATTTTACAACTGGTTGCCGCCATGGCTTGGTCCTTACTATCCACTAGAGCAGCCAATACCGTATCTGGAGCAAACTTTCCAATAGGCCGACATTGTTTATGGGTCAGATAAAGAAGAAGCACTTATAGCGGTGAAAAAATTGTTCCTAGAAGACAATGACATGGACTGTTGTGTTATTCTCGAGGAGGATGGGGAGGAGGCCCTTCCATAAAGGCCTTGAGCAGAGGGGCACATCTCGATAATTGGACCATCAGGACAACCAGAGCCCGGCGAGCCTCGGGGTAGCAAGGCTAAAACAAGCATTATCCATTATTTTTACTAAATGATTTTCTTTTGGCATTTTCAATTCCCGAAATAAGATCTTCAGTGTTCAAAACAGTTAAGCAAGTTATAAAAGCATTTTGACTTTTCTTATGAATCAACACTCATTATCATTTTCTCTCGTTACTTTACTTATACAGCATTACTATTACTTATCTTGATGAACAAATGACTGTGACATGCGATGAACAACGCACAAATGGACATTGATTTAGAGGAGGATGACATTCCTGGTGAAATTGTCAAAGAAGTTGAGAACTTTGAAAAAAGACCTAAGTCCAACCTGGACGAGACCAAAATTGTCAACCTGGGAGATGTAGAGAACGTCAAGGAAACATGAATCAGCGTTCACTTATCACCATCGGAAAAGGAAGAATACACAGAACTTCGAAAAGAATATGAGGACATATTTGCCTGGTCGTACGATGACATGACTGGTCTAAGTACATCTATTGTGGCTCACAAACTGCCAACCGATCCAACATGTCCACCGGTAAAGCAAAAGCTCAGAAAGTTCAAACCTGATATGAGTCTGAAAATCAAGGAAAAAGTCACCAAGCAAGTCAAAGCTAAGGTTCTCAGGGTAGTAGAATACCCGACATGGTTAGCTAACATTGTGCTAGTGCCAAAGAAGGATGGGAAGGTCAGAGCCTATATCAACTACCGGGATCTCAACCGGGCCAGTCTGAAAATTGTGCCAAGCATGAGCTGCAATCATTTGTAGATTGCTTCTCTAGTTATCATCAGATCAGGATGGATGAAGAAGATGCTGAGAAAATGGCTTTCATTACACTGTGGGGAATGTACTGCTACAAAATGATGTCATTCGGCTTGAAGAATGCAGGGGACACCTACATGAGGGCCATGACTACCATTTTTCATGATATGATACACAAGGAGATAGAGGTATATGCAGACGATGTTATTATCAAGTCCAAGAAGGCCACTAACCACATGGAAGATCTGAGGAAGTTCTTCAATAGACTGCGGAGGTACAACCTGAAACTAAACCCTGCAAAGTGCACATTTGGTGTTCCTATTAGGAAATTTCTTGGGTTTATCGTGAGTCGCCGGGGAATAGAACTGGAACCATCGAAAGTCAAAGACATTCATGAACTACCACCGCCAAAGAACAAGAAGGATATGATGAGTTTCTTGGGGAGGCTTAACTACATCAGTCATAGCACAGTCTATAGTTATCTGTGAGCCAATCTTTAAGGTGTTGAAGAAGGACGCCGCTACCAAATGGACTGATGACTGCCAAAAGGCCTCCGACAGAATCAAGGAGTACCTATCAACACCACCAGCCTTAGTCCCGCCGAGCCAGGTAGATCCTTACCACTCTACCTTGCAGTGTTGGATGCAGCTTTTGGCTGCATTCTGGGGCAGCATGATGGAACGGGGAAGAAGGAGCAAGTCATTTATTACCTCAGTAAGAAGTTCACCTCGTACGAGGCTCGGTATTCTCTATTGGAGTGCACATGTTGTGCTTTGACTTGGGTAGCTCCGAATCTGAGACATTACTTTTGTGCCTATACTACATATCTTATATCAAAAATGGATCCTTTGAAGTAAATCTTTCAGAAGCCCATGCCCACCAGCAAGCTAACCAAGTGGCAAATCCTGTTGAGTGAGTTAGACATTGTTTACGTAACTAAGAAAGCGATCAAGGGACAAGTAGACATTGTTTACGTAACTAAGAAAGCGATCAAGGGACAAGCACTAGCAGACCACCTCGCTGAGAATCCCATAGATGGAGAATGCAAACCCCTAAAAACGTATTTTCCTGAAGAAGAGGTATCATTCATAGGAGAAGACATAGTAGAATCCTTTGATGGTTGGAGAATGTTATTCGATGGAGCGGCAAACTTTAAAGGAGTTGGCATAGGAGCAGTCCTAGTATCAGAAACCAGTCAGCAATATCCGGTTTCTGCCAAACTCAGGTTCCCGTGCACCAACAATATGGCCGAGTATGAAGCCTGCATCTTAGGACTCAAAATGGCAATTGACATGAACGTTCAAGAGTTGCTAGTGATTGGAGATTCAGACCTACTTATACATCAGGTGCGAGAAGAATGGGAAACCAAGAACTCCAAGATACTCCCATATATGCATCATGTACATGAACTGAGGAAAAGGTTCACGAAGACGGAGTTCCAACATGTTCCCAGAGTCCAGAATGAGTTCGCCAATGCATTGGCTACCCTGTCATCTATGATATAGCATCCAGACAAGAATTTCATTGATCCCATTCTAGTAAAGATCCATGATCAGCCAGCTTATTGTGTCCATGTTGAAGAAGAAGCAGACAGAAAGCCTTGGTTTCATGATATCAAGGAATACTAGGCAAAATGAGAGTACCCAGAGCTTGAAAATCCTACTCAGAAATGAACACTTCGAAGATTGTCCAACAACTTCTTTCATAGCGGAGGAATCCTATATAGGAGGACTCCTGATTTGGGGTTATTAAGGTGTGTCGACGTAAAGGAAGCATCTAGGCTACTAGAGGAAATTCATGTTGGGACTTGCGGTCCACATATGAACAGTTTTGTCTTAGCAAAGAATATACTCAGGGTTGGTTACTTTTGGATGGCTATGGAAACGGACTGCATCTAGTATGTCCGAAAATACCACCGCTATCAGATACATGCAGACATGATAAAGGTGCCTCCAAGCGAGCTTCACACAACAAGCTCACTATGGTCGTTCTCCGCCTGGGGAATGGACGTTACTGGACCAATCGAGCCTGCCGCTTCCAACGGACACAGGTTTATCCTAGTAGCCATCGACTATTTCACCAAATGGGTCGAAGCAACATCATACAAAGCAGTGACTAAGAAAGTCATGGCAAACTTTGTCCACGACCGTATTGTTTGTCGATTCGGAATTCCAGAGTCAATCATTACTGATAATAGCTCCAACCTCAACAACGACTGGATGAAAGCTATGTGTGAAACTTTCAAGATGAGACACAAGAATTCCATAGCCTACATGCCTCAAATGAATGGAGCTATAGAAGCCACCAATAAGAATATCAAGAAGATATTGAGGAAAATGATAGAAAAGCATAAACAGTGGCACGAGAAGTTGTTATTTGCTCTTTTGGGGTATTGCACCACAGTCCGCACATCAACCGTGGCAACCCCCATATGCTTGTTTACGGTACAGAGGCTATCATTCCCGCTAAATTAGGAATTCCTTCCCTAAGGATCATACAAGAAGCTGAGCTCAATGACGCAGAGTGGGTAAAAAGTTGTTATGAGCAACTAGCCCTTATAGACGGAAAGAGAATGAATGCAGTTTGCCATGGTCAGCTCTATCTGAATAGAATGTCCAGAGCCTTTAACAAGAGAGTGATGCCAAGACAATTCATACAAGGGCAGCTGGTATTACAGAAAAAAATTCATATCAAGATGAAGCCAAAGGGGAAGTTCTCTCCCAATTGGCAGGGTCCATACCTGGTCCACCGGTTTCTGATAGGAGGAGCCCTCATACTTCTAGAAATGGACGGAGAAGTCTGGTCAAAGCCGATCAATTTAGATGCAGTCAAGCGCTACTATGTGTAATCTTTATGCTTTCTTTATGTGATGTAAATTGAACTACGCCCGACCTGATTCCCGTTTAAGAGGGGATACGTCGGCCGCCCTTTGGGTTCGGTCACAATTCTATAAAAATTTCATTTCCCCTACAATTGGAAACTGGGGCAGAATTTTAGGGAGGACCATCAAAATTCCGAAGTAATTTCAGCCGATTGTTGCACAAGCAACAGTCAGAAACGTCAACCTATCAAACTGGGGCAGAATTTTGAGAAGGACCCTCAAAATTCCGTAGCAAGAGAGGTTGCAATGTCCCAAATCAGATCACAGTCATCGATTCATCTAAAATATATTTTTATACACTTGTGTCACACTTTTACAAAAAATAATGCATGTTTATTATCAAAATTGCTTTATTTAACAATGCTACTCCAACAATACGGACAATATCACCAGATCAAAGCCGAGCAGGTCAAGCACAACCAGCAGGGATACGAACTAACCTTCCCCCTTACAAAACTCACGGTTTTTCTTTGGATGCACACACTAGGATTGCGAAATCTTTAAACATACTGTACGCCCATGAGTACGACTCTCTGAACCGTTGCAATTACCGACATTTGCTATCAGTACATACCAGTAATCACAACGCTGCAATCTGCTATCAGCTAAGAAAACTGTACTATCATTTGTTATTTTATTTCTTGCATAAGGCTACTATTCTGCCTTCCAATTTGCATAAGGCTACTATTCTGCCTTCCGAGACTAAACGATATCTCCATCCACATTTGCATTGCATAAGGCTACTATTCTGCCTTCCAATCTGCATAAGGCTACCATTCAGCCTTCCGAGACTAAAAGTTGTTTCCATCTACATTCTTGCATAAGGCTACCATTCTGCCTTCTAAGACTAAACGTTGTCTCCCTCTGCATTCTTGCATAAGGCTACCATTCTTCATTTCGAGGTTAAGCTCTACCTCCATCTGCATTCACATCTTTTCATAAGGCTATCATTCTGCCTTCCGAGGCTAAGCTCTGCCTCTCATTTTCTTCGAAACTAAGCACTATCGCAAGCACTGTTTATTTTTCTTTTCTTACGGGCTAAGCTCTTCCCTTCAACTCACAAGACTAGGCTCTGTCTTGTCCACATAATACTACTGCATTTTTCATGGGCTAAAATATCGCCAACTCATCCAAAGGCATCATCGTTCGGAGGAACCATATTCATAGCCCGAGAACACCATGTCATGGCCTGAGGATCCCTTTCAATCTTTTGCATATCATTATTCAAAAGCACCATCCTCATAGCCCGAGAGCATCATTTCATGGCCAACGAATCTTTTATCATACGCTTCATGGCCCAGGACATCATGGTCTAAAGAGGTCATCCTAACCGTCAAAAGACAACATTCATAGTCTAACGGGAATTTGCATCATGTTTAAATTTATGCACAATATATGCTCGTATAGTTTCTAATTGCAGGTGAACCGGCGAGCAACAACCATCGCAGTAGGAGCGACTCCACTCCAGTTCCCGCAGCCATATCGAACCTTGATCATTGCCGTAAAACTACCACTCACCCCGCCCTGGATATTGCATCCGTTCTTGAAATTGCTTCATCGGTATAGTCCATCGGTGGATCCTGAACTACATATGGACTGATTCCTAGAAAACCAGGGATATGTAGGTAGCTCAAAAGCTAGGGTGCGTCCTAAACCTCTTCAAAACCGATTAGCTTGGTCAAAATTGGCCATCATATCTTTACCCGACAACTCTTTCATCCTTCCTGGGTAAAAAAGGACAACTGTTGATACCCAATTTTTCCTTATATATTTTCAATATTCTAAATACTTTCAAAATAGCATATATATGCATATATAAGCATGTCCAAGTGTTTTATTATTTTTCCCATAATTTTTAAGGTTTTTAAATTAATTTATTTCCTTTTTCATCCATAAAATACCAAATAATTATTTCCAAAAGTATCATTTTGGTAATTCATCTATTGGATTTTCATATTTATGCCAAAATATGGCTATAACAATTTTTCGATATTTTTAAAATTTCATTTAGTATTTTTAAAGCTAAATTGCACATAATTGCAATATTAGCCATTCTAAGGTTTAATTGTGTCTTATATTCATAAATTTGAGTCTTGTATTTTTAAATTATTATTTATGTTTTATAAATCATTTTAATATTTTCAAATTATTTTTAGAAACTATTTACTATTTTTAAATATATTAAAAAGGAAAAAGTGGCTATTTAAATTTTAGCCCAAATTGGCTTTCAGTTTAACCCCAAATCAAACCCAATTCCCCAGCCCAATTCTGATTTGAACCTGACCCCTAACCCTTTTAAACCAACCCGAACCTGGATCCACACCTACCTTTTTAATATAGGTCGTTGATCATTTAGATCAACAGCCACCATTTCACCATACCTTAATTAATCCCAAACGACCCCCAAAACCCTCTCATTTGTTACAATCTGATGCCCTTGAATACTTCTCCTCTCAAATTCTCTATGAAACCTATGTTTAACCCTAGCCTCTGAGTAGATCTCTTTTACTACTGAATCCTAGCTTATTCCTACTACTACTGTACGTTTGTGTTGCTTCTTTTGGCAATATGATTGGCCTTGCATGTCTGACACTCTTGTTCATCCTTTCTATTTATATGGCAAAGTACAGAATCATGTTTCCTTCATGACTGATCTTGATTTCCTTAAGTGACGGTTTAATTGCAAAGTTTTCTTATAAACCCTAATTTTACTCGCTTGTTTAAGTGATTGATTCCTTCCTTTATTTGTTGTGTTATTTACTCAATCATTTACTCTATACTTTTAATATCCTCTATATGGTCAGAAATCAATCTTCCTCAAATTTATTTTCTTTCCTTAATTATCTCTGTTGGTATCCGTTAAGCAGTAATTCCTTAATTAAAGGGCAGTACTTGTGTTAATTGATTCTGATGGTGATTATTTCCATGTTTGTGTTAAGACTTTACTTGTTACCTTATTTTCTACTCATTTTCAAAGCTATAAATACCCTACCCTCTCTTCTATAAGAAGACGAACAATTGAGTTCAAAACACACTCACACACTCAAAACTCTCTCTTTCTTTACTACTATTTGCGCTACTGTTTTTTCTAGCCGACCGAAAGCCAACGCTAGACTGTGGATCTTGCTTGCTTGACCTTTCTGCACTTTGCTTTCTCAACTGGTATGTCTTAGTTAATTTTAAAGCTTCAACAACAACATGCTTCAGTTTCTCTCATTCTTGTCTACTTCTGCTTATGGTTCTGCAGTCAAGTTACATTACTAGCATGCTATAATGTCTCCCCTTCCCCTTTAGATTAATGCACTCCCCTATGTGTGTTTCAAGGCATAATCTGCGAGTCACTTATTGTGTACTTGTTATCTTATGAATCCCAAAACCCTATCTCCTCCAATGTGTTTGTGTTCTTTTGGCTGGTTGTGATCATGCCAGTATCAGCTATTGTTGTGCATGTCTAAACCAGACCCCTGCTGGGGTCATGTGCTTACACACAAATGTATCCCCAAAATGCCCTAACCCCCCTAGTATGACTACTGATTCTGTGTAGTTTTGAGTTTTACTACTACAACTGCTTTCAAATCACCTCTATTAGAGATTACGTTCAAACAAACTCTTTTTCAAACTATGTCAAGCACTTCCACTATATTCTTAGAATCTAGGTTATGCCCCTCTTGTTTGAGCCTTGCCTTGGTACCCTTGAGCTCCCTCCGAACTTGGACACGCAAGAGCTGGCCCTTCCACACTACACTTATTTTGTCTGGTTATGAAAATCTTGGTATGAGCACTGCTTGGGATCCCTTGAGGTTCTTAGGGAACTCTGACATACCTAGATATGAGAAAGGCCTTGGAATAATATTGGCTTTGAAGTGGTTCATTACATAACTCAGAGAGAAAGTCAAGATCAGGCTTCCTTTGGTTGTAATTTCTTATTTTTGCACTTCTTTTGTAATTCAATCATTTGGTCTGTAATAATTTGTAAACAATTATGGGGTTGGCTAGTGAAAAAGGGCTGAGAAATGTGCATGTTTTAACTATCAAAAGGGTAGAAAGCATGTTACTAGGTTTACATTCCTACTTGCATAATAGAATCCATGCTTAGGACTAATCTCATGCATTAGAGATCATGCTCTTCAGGATTTACACTTACTATTTTCATCATATCCATCATATCACTTAGAAATTCCTGCACTAAATGTGTTAATAACCAGTGTTTCTGTAATCATGTTCCTACTGCCATGCATACTTAGAGATCCTGTTTTAGGTTAACAAACATATCATCTTTGCATATTCTGGAAATCATGTTTTAAACACTGTAATATTGGTGCATATAGAAATCCTACTTAGGATTCTGCATATATGTCATTCTGCATCCCTGTGTAATAGATACCATGTCTTTAGGATTTCATTCACTTATATTCGCTTAGGCTAATTAGGATCGCATAAAAAGGAATAAAAGCAATTCTTTACTTAGTCTTTATAACCAACTAGCCTTAATTCTATGTGTTGAACACCTAGAATAGCATGTTTTAGGTAATAATAATCTCTTAGCAACTTTGAATAACTACTGAATATTGCATTGTCTTACACCTAGGCAAGCCTTAGGCAATTACCTAAATAAAAACTAGAATTGCCTTTGTTAATTATCAATTGCTACAATCAGTAGGCAGGCCTGATTCAGACTTCTTTTTTGAGTTATATAATGAATCTGGTTCTGACTCAAACACCCTGCTTTAGGATTTTTAAAATCAGACCTTAACAGTGTTTAAGTTATGATATTTATATGCATTATTTGTGGAGGTATGCATGAGCTTTCTAACTGTGTTTCCCTTTTAAATGCAGTCCTACGTGTTTTGTATGTCGCCTTAGCCTTTTTACCTTTAAACCTAAGAGTCAGCCTAAAACTTCCCTTTTATAGGAATAGTAGTCCTAAATTCCTTCGGGACTGATAGCAATGGGATGGGTAATAGTACGCAATAGAGGTCGAGACCAATCCTCGCTTTAATACCTTCACGGGGTAGGAAGGGTAGATATGGATATAATGATTGGTGCTCTAATATTACGTGTATCCCCTCTTCTGAGGAGTGTCATACCAGATATTGTATTGATGTGATCCATATTAGAAGCAAACTTAGGACCCCTTTATTTTTACAAGCATGTTTAGCTTATTATCCTTTTCAAAACCTTGCCTTTCAATAATTGTTTTTAAACGCTTGTGTATTCAAACTTAAATCTCCTTTTATTTGATCCTAATTTGTTTACTTGCTAATTGCACAAATTCACAAAAAGCTATCTGGCCGGGAACCACATTAGTGGATCCTGAGGGGTTCCTAACACCTTCCCCTTAGGATAGTTTCAAGCCCTTACCATATCTCTGGTTATCAAATGTAGTTGTAGTTGAACCTTATAGGTGCCCTAATGCACCATAATCCGTTAGGTGGCGACTCTTCAAATACCCAATTCCCAAAAGGAAATGAATCATTACACCCCATGGATGTCAAAACCTGGACTCATCTCCGATGGAAGGGGAAAAAGTGGGGCGCGACAGAAGAGGTTAGAAAAGTTGAAGAAATATTTCCCTCCTACTTCAGTGGTGCATATTTTGAGGATGTACATGATTTTCTAGAACAATGTCACCCTATTTAGCATGATATGGCATAATGGAGTTGAGTGGGGTCGCCCTTACCACTTTCCAGCTGACGGGGCAGGTGCACAGATGGTAGCAGTCTTATGAGGATAGTAGGATATCCGGTGCAATGTCACTTAATTGGACTTAGTTTTTCGATCTATTTTGAGGTTGTTCGTTCCATAGACCCTTAAAGATGCGTTGCGCATAGAGTTTGAGCAGTTCTGCTAGGGGACTATGACTATGTCCGAGTATGCTATGAGGTTTGTTGAGTTATCTTGTCGCGCATCTGCTTTGGTTTTACTTTTGGGGAGAGAGCCCACAGATTTATTGAGTGACTCGGTTATGGTCTTAGATATTGGATGGTGGGGGAGTTAGAGACTGATAATCCATTTCATCGGGTTGTGGAGATCGCTACGACATTAGAGTGTATCCTCGATCTAGAGATGTAGGATAAGGCATCTAAGAAGCCTCATGGACTTGGAGGATCTACTAGTCCCATAGTCAGGTTAGCAGAGAGGTTTCTTTGAGTGTGGGGATATTAGGCACATGGTGAGAGATTATCCCAAACTCTAGGTGGGTGCACCCTAGCAGATTACTCAGGTTATGGGTTCCGCTCCAGTTGCTATAATGCTTGCACAGCCAGTTAGAGGTTGGAGAGAGGCATGTGGAGGGCATCCTAGTGGGGGAGGCCAGGCTCGTTGTTATGCTTTCTCTGGTAGGATGGAGGCTGCCGCACGACAGGATGTCATTATTGGTACTGTTTTGGTTTGTCATAGAGATGCATCAATATTATTTGATCGTGGCCCTATTTATTGGTATGAGTCATCCTACATTTATTCATATATGGATATACTTCGTGATTCCTATACACTGTTTATGTGTCTACACCTGTTGGGGGATGTTCTATTGTGGTAGACTGTGTCTATCGTTCTAGTTTGTTCACTATTGAGGGTTATGAGACTAGGATGGACTTTCTATTACTTAATATGGTAGGTTATGACATGATTTTTGGATGATCTGGCCATGACTTGTGGTTGATATGCTCTACAGGCATGGTTAGCCCATTACGTGTTGTGGTTTTGTACTGCAGGGTGAGTCAATGAAAGGGTTTCGGTTGATGTGATGTCTAACCTACTTGTGATTCAGAGTTGAGGATGGAATCCTTGTGTTTCAGATGGATTGGTATGATTGGACAGGGCCACATGCCACGGTGGAGTTAGGTTAGGCTGAGGTTTTTTGTAATTAGTTCGTGTATTATGCCTTTTCCTAGTAGGATGAATTTATAGTATGGCGGCGATGATGAGTTGTACCTATTTGACTTGTCGGATGGTTACCTCATGTGTTTCTCTTTCTATATTCCGTTACATTTGAGCTTTTGCTTGTTGGGTATGGATTGCAACGCGTGTGACTAGGTAGTGTTTGGTGTGGCTTATCGGTCAGACATCTTGTATTGGATGAAATGAGGCCATTGGACCTGGGCATGATCGGACTGGAATAAGGTATGTTTGGATTAGAATGTCACTGATTAGCTTGGAGCTTGGCATTGGTTCTTATCGAGTGAGAGAACTTCATGACTTGTTTATTGGGTGAGTGGTTATGAGATCTATATGTTTCCTACATTTGTATTAGTGTGGTGAAGGTTTTTAGTTGTTATGAGGTTATTTAGCGGTACCGGGTTCGATTATGGACAACTACTATGGTTGGAGATGTTGCTATGGGCGTATGAGCTATGAGCTACGTTGTGTGGTTGTACTTTCTGGCTGTATGCATGAAATTTTGCAGCTGGTTGGGGTCGAGACAGTATGTATATGTGAGGGTCGAGTTTTAGTAGGAGTCTTGGGTGATGAGATTGGGATCTAAGGTTTCTGGACTAAGGTTGAAGGAAGGATCATCGCTTAGGTGGTGTTGACGAGTTTATATGGATTGAGGTGACATGGGATCACTGTGGGTATATGTATGATAAATTTATATAGTTATCCGATGCCTCTGGAGCGACTCTTGGCACATTTGAAGATGAACGTTTATTTAAGAGGGGGATAATGTAATGACCCGACCGGTCATTTTGATCGTTTGCATTTTCGTTCAGTGGTTCGAGGCCGCGATATCACGCCCCAACATCGGGAGGCGTGACCGGTGCTCAATCGAATGACCCCAACTGAGCAAGCTTTTTTAACACTTCCTACCCAACTCAATATAATTAAGGGAGCCATGCTTTCGTTTACTTAGGCAATAGGAAAGATTAAACATTCAACATTGATAGACCATTTCATATCACAACCTTAAGTCGTAGTAAAGTTTCCAAGATTACATACAGTTACAATTTAGAGAAACAAGAGTTTAAGATTACAACCTAGTTTATAGACCCATCCAACACTCGTACATAACCCACACAAACATCTACGGAGCCTCTAAGGATACAAAAGACAATTATGACAATGCCGACAACAAGGCCCCGGATATACCTCAAAAGTGGAAGTCCACGACAAAAGATGTGCAATATAACCCCTTGACGGAGAAAGGGGGTCACCAAGACTATAAGAGAAGTACACTCTGCTACGCGCGATCGATACTGTCTGTTATGGAGCCACGTACATTCATTAAAAAATGTAGCGCCCCCGACAAAAGGGACTTTATTACCATGGAATAGTACTAGTATGTATAACTAAACACCATCTTATTAGAAAGAACTGTCATACAAAATAAGAAAATCACAAGAGACAATCAAAAGCTTTAACCGAGCATCACATCATCAAATAAAAGAATCATATAACTTTCACATCATTTCCATAGCCTTAGTTTGGGCATTTCATATTGTTCATCATTATTCACAATACCACCACTATCTTGAGCGGAGTCCTATCACGACCCGATCGGTTAGGTTGTCTCATTTGAGACATATACCTCAATCATAATCTCATTCTCCTTTTCAGGAATTCAATATCAGCACATTACCACCATGTGTGCGGCATCGTGTCCGATCATGGCCTGATTGTGTTACACCCAGCAATATTACGTCAATATTATGTCCCGCAGTATTATATTACGACAATCTTATGCTCATAATAATAAGTCACGATGATGTTGCACCCTGCAGTATTTTACGTTGAATTTGTCGTAAGGTAATTGACATCAGTCCAAGGAAAAAATTATTTGAGGGTTATAAGGATTATGCCATATCATAAGTTATGAGTAAAGTCGTGAAGATAAGAGGATAAGTAAAATCGAAGAAAACGATTTTTTGTCGAAGTTTGGCAATTTGGGATAAAATACGAATCAAGTAATAATACCCGATAATTATAAACTAGTACCATGCAAGATATCATATGACCATGGTAGTATAATATATAAAGTATATATGAAGTACTTTGAAAATAAATAGAATTTTAAGTAATTTGTGATAATTTTAAAATTATGCGGGTAATAGATTAATTACCGGATAACGAAACATTACCCGATTAACTAATAAGTGGATAACAATTTATAAAGTCATACCCCAAGAATCGTGGAAGCCCCTCCCTTTATGTTTAAGGTGACTCATTAGTCACCTTTACATGTGCCATACAAGGATTAAATGCCTAATACACAAGTCTTATCTAATTAAAGACTTTTGTAAGGCATTTTAAAATGGGTAAGCACTTCTTGCAAGGTCAAAAAGCCAATGCATTATGCCTTAGAACTAGAAAAAACGTGAAATAGCTACAATGTTAGCCAATTTTGATTTCAACCAAAAAGCCGAACCATTTCTTTCGTTCACCATGCTAGCCAACGTTTCAATTTCAAGAGCTACCAAGTTGTTTCTGAATTTTGAGAGTTTCAAAGCAGAGTTTCGTCCATATTTCGCAGAAGCATATTCGTTCAAATGACTCTGGGAACAGGTATGTTAAGGCTATCCCTTCTTTCTTTTGGCATGATCCATACGATACGAAACAAACGTGCAAATGCACAAATTCCATAAATGACTCTATTCATAGAAGTATTAGATATATCTATGTTCTTGAATTTCCATGTGTCATAATATTTTATCATTTGTTCATGGGTCTCAGAAAAATATGAAAGTTGAAAAAAAAGTTTACTTTATAATATTGCTCAAAGACAAAATGGTCTTATGAAATTTCAAAAGATTTCATTAACATACTTTTCATGCATTCCACACATGTGCATTGACCTATGACCATATGGCGTTATATACGTGTATATATGTAAATATATGTATATGGGATATAAGAAAAGGTTACGGCGTTATATACGCACCACCACCTGATCAGCTGGTATATGATGATTATATTGCCCACAGTGGCTGAAATATGATTCAAACGGCGTTATATACGCGTATGTATGTAAATATGATTCAAACGGCGTTATATACGTGTATATATGTATGTATATATATGTATATGGTATATGGGAAAGGTTATGGCGTTATATATACACCATCGCCTGAGCAGCTGGTATACGATGTTGATTTTGCCCACAATGGCCGATATGATATGATGGGATGCCCTCAGAGGCTGATGATGTTATGAAACATGTACCTATGGCACGACATGACATTCATACACATATGCATGACGCTAAAAGTAATTTATGATTTGCAAAGTTATTCAGACTTACAGGTTAAGTCATGTACTCTATATTTATTCCATGTCTCTTATGTACTTATTTATGTGCCTTACATACTCGGTACATTATTCGTACTGACATCCCTTTTGCTTGGGGACACTGCGGTTCATGCCCACAGATCCCGATAGAGAGGTCGAGAGCCCTCCAAGTAGGCTATCAGCTCAGCGGAATATGTTGGTACGCTCCATTTGCTTCGGAGTTATTTGTTTGGTTAGTATGATTTAGACGTGTATTGTTTGGTATGGCGGGACTCTATCCCGACCTTTATGAAATTTATGTACTCTTAGAGGCTTTTAGACATATGTCGTATACGTGAAATATTGTACATCCTTGTCGGCCTATGTTTTGAGTTTATAAATGATTATGTTGGCCGATTAGGCATGTATGACCCGTGTATATGATGATGTATTAAGAAAGATACGTTACGTTGGTACTCGGTCAAGTAAGGTACCGGGTGCCCGTCGTGGCCCATCGGTTTGGGTCGTGACAGATTGGCTAGGCTGCCTTGCCTATGCGTTGTTCCTTTCTCTTTAATCATCTCATTTGAATCTTTATTTTACATATATCATATCAATTCATTGGCACTTAGAGCCACAATTATCACATCATTTCCACTTTCAATGTCAACCTTGCAACTTATGATCATAGGCACATACAAAAGCAATTCAAGTTATAAGCATAGGTAAGTTTTCATATAATTAGCATGACAATCTCAGTTTTCAATCTTGACGTGAAGTCTAGGCAATTTCAACACATGGTTCATATTCTTTGCACATCTTTAAATATCTAGAATAGTACTTTGCACACATTGAGGCACACCTTTTATGTATATATATACAATTTCAAAACCAATTCATGTAAAATAACAATCAATACATCAATCAAGTTTACAGTCTTACCACATTTGCACATACACATACCAACGGAGCTCAATTTCTAATAGGATGGACTTTTAGCCATACATACCTTAATAGAGCTTTCCGTAAATTCTTACAAAATTCCGGGACTCTTACCAACTTCAATCTATTTAATGAGAATTACAAATTGAACCAAGAATTAGAGACATGATTAAGACTCAATCTCATTTGAGCATATTATCAAGCACTAATTATGCATTATGATTTTACGACCCTTTTGTGAGAGATTTTTTTCATTTTACACCCCATTGCTATCTTTTTAGCTCACAACCTCCCAATACTCTATTATCTCTTATGCATGCAAGAAATCTATTTTTATACCCATGAACCCCCAAGCTAATTACTCATTCTAGTGTGAATTTCGAAAGCAAAGGTTAGGAATCAAGTTCTTACCTCTTGGGGTGAAGGCCAAGGAAATTTTAATTGAAAGTCTTCAAATATTTGGCAAGGATTGAGAGTTAGTTTCTCCCTCTATAGCTCCCTCTAGAGCTCTATTTGCAGTGAAAAATAACATAAAAGAGGTCTATGGGTGTTTTTAATGGGATGGGGTCGGGTTTTAAGAGTTAGAAAATAGGGGACCCGACACAATCTGCGATCATATATGCGACCGCATAATGGACATGCGGCCCGCAAAAATGGTCCCAAAACCTGAACAAACTATCCGGGTATGCGACAAAAATGCGGTCTGCTTACCTATTCTGCGGTCGGATAATGCACCGCAGAACTGCCTCTCACAAATATTCCAAGGGGATTATGCGATGACTATGCGGCTCGCATATTGATTATGCGATCGCATAGTTGACCTCAAAATTAACCATCAAACTGCCTGACTCTACAGCGACTATATGGTCCGCATAGCTATTATGTGACCACATAACAGACAACAAAAATGCGCTTTTCTGGAAAACATAATTCCATAACTTTTAATACACATATCAATCTGAAGGGTCCGAAGAAGAATTTTACGAATTTCTAACACATTATCCTAATTTGGCACTACGAGATTTCGGGTTCTGAGCATAAATTTCATGGGGCCTTACACGCGAGTGGTTTCACGCCTACTAGGCGAACTAATCACACAACAACCGAATAAACAAAAGAAATGAAGTAATATATCTAGTCTAGTAGAAGTTTATAGCATAAATAAGTCTAAAACCTGTAAGGACCCGTACTAGTCTACCTAAAAACCTCGAATTTCGTGGTGCCGAGATTAGGCTTATGTGTCAAGTTTACCTATGTGGCGGCAGAATCATTTTGCAGGCTGCAGAATGGCCGCAGAGTGAGGCAGTCATTTGGGCCACTTTTTGTGTCATTTTCGTGGCCCGTTGTGTGACCGCAGAACCATTTCGTAGGCAGCACACTTATCGTAGATCCTACATGGAAGAATTGTCGAAGGGAGGTTCTGCGGCGCATTATGCATCCGCAGAATAGGTCTGCGAACCGCAGACTGGTCGCAGACTGAATCATAGAATATTTGTTCCGAAAGGCCAATTATGCGGCCCATTTTGCACACCGCATAAGCACATGCGATCTGCAGATCTGTGTCGGGACTCCAATTTTTATAATTTTTAAACTCGGTCCTATTTAGTTAAATTGTATGCCATAGCCCATTGTGAGTATATTTCTGATACTTTAGAGTGAGAGAAAGAGCCCTAGAGTGAGAAAAAGTGGCCTTCATCAAATCTCTTCAATTCTTGCTTAAAACTTTAAAGATTATCAAAGAAAGCACCCTAGGTCTTCATCCTAAAGGTAAGAATCTATACTCTAGCCCTTAATTTTGAAAATCAACTAGAAGTGGGCAATTTGTAAGATGTTTCATGGGTATGAGAGTTGTTTATTTTGCATGAATGTGTGATAAAAAAGTGTAGGAAGATTGTGTCACGACCCGAATTTTTCACCGTCGAGATCGTGATGGCGCCTAACTCTTGAATGCTAGGCAAGCCAACGGATACGGTTCTATCACATTAATCATTAACCAAAACAGTAATAAATATTAATAAAAGCTGAACAGATATGAAGTGCGAAAATTTTATAACAGTTCAAAATCTTAAACATGATTACCCCCAATGATCTAGTGTCACAATCCACGAACATCTAAGAAATTCTACAAATATTGGTACAAAGGAATAATACATATGTTTTTCGGAATGAAAGAAAATAGGAACTAAGATACAGGGAAGGGGACTCAAGGGTATGCGAACGCCGACAGATCTACCTTGGGTCTCCTATGGACTGAAGGCAGCAACCTCAAACTCTAGTCAATATGGTCTAGTACCGGGAACTGCACAGATAATGCAGAGTGCAGTATCAATACTACTGACCCCATGTACTGGTAAGTGCCGAGCCTAGCCTCGGCGAAGTAGTGACGAAGCTAGGACACGACAAACAACATAAACTTGTGCAGTCAAACAATATACTAACAGAATAACAAGTAATAAAACTAACCAGAAATGAATGGGAAGGGGCAACATGCTATGGGGGGTTCCAACATACAGAATCACAGCAGTAAAGGAATCTAAACAGCTAGTACACTTGAATCGATAACTACAAATAAACATAGCAAACAGAAAATGCACGGCATCACCCTTCGTGCTTTTAGTCTCAATCCTCACCATGCAATCAATAATAGAAACGTGTACGGCATCACCCTTCGTGCTTTATCACTCTTCATCACCATATGAATAATAGAAATGTGCATGGCATCACCCTTCGTGCTTTAGCACTCTTTCTCACCATATAAATAATATAAATATGCACGGCATCACCCTTCGTGCTTTATCACTCTTCCTTACCATATGAATAATATAAATGTGTATAGCATCATCCTTCGTGCTTTATCACTATTCCTCACCATATGAATAATATAAATGTGCACGGCATCACTCTTCGTGCTTTATCACTCTTCCTTACCATATGAATAATATAAATGTGCACGACATCACCCTTCATGCTTTATCACTCTTCCTCACCATAAGAAAAAATAGAAATAATAATAACCCGTCAAGGGCATCACAATCAAACAACTTTGTTTCATCACTTAATTTCACAACAGAAATCTATACTGAAGCCAATACTCAACCAATATCCAAAACCAGGAAAAAACATGATAAGACTTGTTTAACATGAATAATAACTAGTTTAAGCAGGAACAATACATGCCAAGTAACACAACGGTCACAAGTATAAGACTCACTCGCATGCTATGACCCGACAACGACGTATAGATACTCGTCACTACACTTATATGCCGTACTTAACAACTAAACAAGTAGCAAATAAGGCAACAACACCTAATCCCTCAAGCTAAGGTTAGCTACCACCCTTACCTCGATTCCACGGCCAAACTCAAGCCTCAAATACTGTGTTTCCCTTAGTTTCCACTTCCAACCCGCCCGAATCTATTCATAACTTATTATCATCAATTAATGCCAAAGAAACAAATTCTAATGAATATTATAGATCTCCCAACATTCTTCCCAAAAAGTCAAAAATCGACCCCGGGCCCACTTGGTCAAAACTCAATGTTCGGACCAAAACCCGATTACCTATTCACCCCCGAGCCCGGATATACAATTAGTTTCAGAATCCGACCACAAATCTAGGTCTAAATTCCCAAATTTTCAAAAAATCCCCAATTTTCCCAAAATCCCTTATTCTACCAAGAAATAACAAGATTTACGCCTAGAAACTAATGGGTGATGATGGAAATTGAAAGAAATGAGTTGAATAACACAAACCTATGAATTGGTGTTGAAATCCCTCTTAAAATCGCCCTTAGGTCGAGTTATTATGAAAGAGTTATGAAATCTTTAGAAAATCACGATTCTGGTTTGTTCTTAAAAAGACTGGAAAGGCCTTCACATTCGCGAGATACCGTACGCGTTCGTGAAGGTATACCTCCCAACTATCGCATTCACGAGCCGCTTGCCGCGTTCGCGTAGAGTATTTTCTCCCCTTCCTTAGGTCCCTGCCAAAATTCCCTTCGCGTTCGCGAACGGTAATGCCCCCAACACTCTGCGTTCGCAACCTGTGTCTCGCGTTCGCGTAGAAAGAGTTCTCCCTCAGACAAATTTACTCTTCGTGTTCGCGAGAGTTCCTTCACGAACGCGAAGAAGGATATACCAGATGACAGAGGAAGCCCAAAACACCAGAAATTTCAAGTCAAAAACATCTCGTAGCCTATCCGAAACTCACCCGAGCCCTTGGGGCTCCAAACCAAACATGCACATAAGTCTAAAAACATCATACAGACTTGCTCGTGCGATCAAATCGCCAAAATAACATCTTAAACAATGAATTTAACTCCAAAACTCATGAAATTTTCAAGATAGCTCAAACTTTCTATTTTCTCAACCAAAGATCTGAATCACGACAAATTACTTCCGTTTTTTACAAAATTTCACAGATAAGGTTAAATTATTATAACGGACCTGTACCGAGCTCCGGAACCAAAATATGGGCCCGATACCAACAAGTTCAAGCATTATTCAATGTCTAAAACCATTGTATTTTTCAGTTAACCATTTTCTTCAAAAATTTATTTCTCAGGCTAGGGACGTCGGATTTCGATTACGGGCATACGCCCAAGTCCCATATTTTACTACGGACCCTCCGAGACCGTCAAATTACGGGTCCGGGTCCATTTACAAAAAAAAGGTTGACCGGAGTCAACTTAAATTAAATTATTAAAGGCAAACTCAATATTTTCCTTAAATTTCACATACAGGCTTTCCGGAAACGTGCCTGGACTGCGCACGCAAATCTAGGGGAAGGAAATGAGGTTTTTGAGGACCTCGGAACCCCGAATTGGATCCTAAAACATGAGATGATCTTTTGGGTCATCACATTCTCCACCTCTTAAACAACTGTTCGTCCTTGTATGAACATAGAAAAGTACCTGAGTCGGTGAAAAGATTAGGATATCTGCTCCGCATATCGGACTCGAACTCCTTGGTAGCTGCCTCAACAGGCTGACCTCTCTACTGCACACGAACTGAAGGATAACTCTTCTATCTCAACTGACGAACATGCCGGTCTAGAATAACTATCGGCTCCTCCTAGTATGTCAAATCCTTGTCCAACTGGACAGTGCTAAAGTCTAACACATGGGATGGATCGTCATGATACTTCCAAAGCATGGACACATGAAACACTGGATGCATTGCTGATAAACCTGGTGGCAACGCAAGCTCGTAAGCCACCTCACCCACTCTCCGAAGAATCTCAAAAGGCCTAATGAACCTAAGGCTTAACTTGCCCTTCTTCCCAAATCTTATCATTCCCTTCATGGGATACACCAGAAGCAATGTAGACACCTGATTTTTGACCCTCCCCGAGAATTTTCACATTTTTAGCATAAATATGTAATTTAGGCCTAATATAGCTATTTTGACTATTTTTGCTTTATTTCGTCGCAAAAGAGGAAAATTACAAAAATATATATATAAATTTTAGTTTATGTATTTCTCATAAACTTGAAAAAATACAAAATTGTACTTTATTTTTGTACTTTATATAATTTCGAAAATTACCAAAAATATAGTTCTATTAATGTTTTATAGTCATTTTAATTTTGAAAAATACAAAAATGTTACTTTATATTTTATCTTTATATTAAAAACGAAAATTACCAAAAATATAGTTCTATTAATGTTTTATAGTCATTTTAATTTTGAAAAATACAAAAATGTTACTTTATATTTATCTTTATATTAAAAACGAAAATTACAAAAATAGTTTTATTAGTATTTTGTAGTTATTTTAATCTTGAAAAAATATTAAAAAAGATCTAGTTTTGTGTTAATTATCAGTCTTATTTTTGTAGTTATTTTGCTTACATAATCAGTTGAGCAACGTCGTGTTCCTATTTCTCGGGTCCGGGCAAAAGAATAATATTCGGGTTCAAACTACCCGGTTTTAGGCCTAATTTTCGGACCTAGCCCATAATAATCCGAGTCCGCCACACGTGGGGAACACGGACGGAATCCCATACACGGAGAACCCCACCACGCGTGGGGAACACAAGCCTCGAACCCCACCACGCGTGGGGCTCATTTTCTGGACAAATAGGCTAATATACACAGACAGAAAAATTGAAAAGGGAGGACTTTAAACTTTTTAAAAAAGGGAAGGATCACTGTGGATCTTTTTCCTCTTTTGAAAGAACAAGGGTGAAAACCCTACTGTGAGGGAACAAAAACCAGCCAAAGCTTCCCCATCCTCACGTCCGGAACACCACCTCCATCGTCGACAACCACCCGACCAGCTCCCTCCGTCGTCGTCGCGACCAACTCCCCCACTGCCCAAAACCACCACCAACACCCCAAAACCACCATCAACAACCCTACTGTCACTCACCGGCGAACACCACCAAACGACCACTCCGTCACCTTCCCCAGCATCCCTACTGTCGCAGCCAGCACCCTCGTCGTCATTTTCCAGTCGACCACCAAAACAACCCTTCTAACGTCGAACCATCATAACTGGCCGGAAAATGAACCAGAAAACCTCCATCGTCGACGACCACACGACCAGCTCCCTTCGCCAACGTCCGAGCACCACCACAAATAATGACCAGCTCCCTCCGTCGTCAAAGCCCACGACCACTCCTTCTCCTCCAATCTCCATCGACACCACCAAACAGACCTCAACACTTAAACAAAACCAAAACGCACTGTTCACCCCCCTTCATCCTCAGAAAAACCTAGAAAAACTCTCACCTGCGTCCGACTTCCGGATACCCAAACACCACAACCAACCTGCTACGTCGAGAAAATCCAAAAAGCAGCCAATATCTCGTGCGTTGACAGTATTGGGTCGAGCTTTCAGTCTCCATTGAGGTCGTCTTTGGTTCGGCGAGGTCCGGTACGTCGAGGTTGTTGCCCGAGGTTTCGTCGCAGGTCCAACGCATCGGACGATAATACCAAGTAGGTCATCTCTGTCTGTGTCCTTCATATTTGCTGTTTAGTAACATGTACATGTGTTTGTTGAATTACAATCATAGTTCATGCGAATAGTATGCAAATGAGCGAGACATATTCATATGATGTTTGTAAATCGCTATTTCTTGTTTAATTAACTCCGTATGATATTGAAATTTGGTCGTGAATGCATTTCCTTTGTTTCGTCATGTTAAGTAGTTATTCGGCATTTTGTTTCTTCATGCTCAGATTATTGTTATCCAAATGTTTGTCTTAATAGTTGTTTGTACATGTAGTAGTAATGTTAAAATCATAGTAGTAATTTAATCCCGCGGAAAAATATTCGTTTCGACAAATAAGTTTAATCTACAACCCATGACCTCGCGAAGTAGCAAAGAAATGTAGTCATTTTAGCCTTGTCCTTTTTCTAAAAAAAAAGAAATAAATAAATAAATAAAACGAGACTAGCTTCGCCAAAATAAATGTACAGATTGCGGAGCCCCCTCTAAATGTATATATTAAAATAATTAGAATTCGGGACATGCCGTTTAGCGAATTTTACGGTCTTCCCCAAAATAACAATGCGCTAGTTGCTTTAGGCGCGCCTTTAATAATTTATTTTCTTAAACTCGGGTGCACATTTATGTGACCCAAATCCAAATCTCAACGCAGTTGAAATGTGTCTCTAAATCGCGGGTACATTGATTGTTACGCGGGTCGAGATGCATGTCCACGACGTTGCAAATTCCTTTAAAATAATAAATGGGACGAGCCTCGACAAACAAAAAATGCAAATTGTGGGGCCCTCAGTAAATACTTGTTTTAAATTTACTTAGAATTCAGGAGGGCCGCTTAGCGAATTTCGTGGCCTTCCCAAAATAATAACACGATAGTCTCTTTAGGCGCGTGCTTAATAATCTACTTTCTTAAAACTTGGGTGTGCATTTCATGCGACCCAGATACAAATCCCAAAACATCAAATAAAATATGTTCCGGATTGTGGGTGCATTTCATGTGATGCAGTCCAAAGACATGTTTTAAGCGATGTTAACATTCATTTGAAATAATAATAATAAAGCGGTAAAAAGTTAAAATTGGCACATTGGTTCATAATTGTATTTAAAATCAGATAAATAAGCCGAATATGACAGTTGAGCGACCGTGCTAGAACCACGGAACTCGGGAATGCCTAACACCTTCTCCCGGGTTAACAGAATTCCTTATCCGGATTTCTGATACGCAGACTGTAATATGGAGTCATTCTTTTCCTCGATTCGGGATTAAAATTGGTGACTTGGGACACCCTAAATCTCCCAAGTGGCGACTCTGAAATAAACAAACCAATCCCGTTTCGATTGTCCTTTAATTGGAAAAACTCCCTTGTACCCCCACGGGTGCGGAAAAAGGAGGTGTGACAGCTCTGGCGACTCTGCTGGGGAGTTCCACCCAGAACCACTGGTTCAGGGTTAAGAATTCGAGCTTAGAATAATTGTTATTATTTGGCTTTATTTATTATCTGATTTTTACATGTTTGAGCCTAATGTGCTAAATGTTGCTTTTACCGCTTTGATATTATTTGAACTGTATATAAATTGTGCCGAAACCTTTCTCTTCTTACCTCCGGGGATGTGCTTACTGGTTGAGACTCCCTATTCTGTTAGTGTCATACCCTGAATAAAAGAGGCTCGGAAAGTTTCTAAGCCGGCTGGCCTTTTGGTTCCCGGAAAGGAGCTCCTTCCTCAGCTCGAGTTGTCCGCTCGGGTACACTGTCTAGAACACCGACCCAGGTTTTTGAACATAGAATAACGTGACTTCATGCCGGATCCCTAGTAGGAACGCTTATTTGCATCACGTTGCATTTGACTCAGGGGACTCAACACAGGGGTTGGGTCCGTCTAGGACTAGCGACCTGATATGAAAAGGCCATCCTGATGCATCCTATTTGTTTTCCGTGCATTTATTTGTCTCGTACCCGCATGCTGACCGGTGTTTGAATATTATGAATTTTGTGAAATTGAAAAAAAAGGGAAATAACGGTTAAGGAATTGATTGTTTATTTTTGAAAAAAAAAACAATACCCAAATACTGTCAAAACTCTGCCGAAATTTTGAGAAAATGAAAAAAAACGTCTTATTAGTTTGTTTTATTAAAAGCAAAGAAAAAATAGAAAAATCTTTGTTCTGTTTTGTTTTTCAGAAAAATATAGAAATATATAGTTTGTCTTGTTATAAAAATAAAAATTTTAAAAAAAAAGTCTTATTTTAAAATGTTTTTTTTATGAAAATTCAAAAAATAATAATAATAAAAAAGAGTCTTTCATTATTTGTCACAAATATATACATGTATATATATATATATATATATATATATATATATATATATATATATATATCCAAATGTTTTTTTTATTTCCAAAATATATATATATGTCTTTATTTGTTGCAAAAATATTTGTCTTGCCAAAAAGTTTAGAAAAGTTTTTAGACTCCCAATTTTCAAAAACAAAAAAAAGATCCAAAAATATTTTCCATTATTAACTTTTTTAGAAAGTCTTTTAATTATTTTTTTTTTTTTAAAAATGTATAATAAGAAGAAAAAAAATCCGAAAATATTTTGATTCTTCTTTCAAAATTGAAAAGAAAATTCAAAATTCAAAAAAAAAAATATTTTTAGAAGCATTTCTTTTATTAAAGGTAAAATTCCGAAAAATATTTTCTTCTTCCTTTAGAATTAGAAGAAAAAACAAATGGAAATGAGAGAAAAAAAAATATCTTAGAAGTCTTTCTTTTAAAAAAGAAAATCAATCAAAAATCCAAAAAAAAAACAAAAAAAAATACTTCCTTTCTCCTTTTAAAGTAGTTCTTTCACACATACAAAAAAAAAAGGAGAAGTTAGTTCATCTACTTATTCTTGATTACCCGAACTACGCGGGTTTGATTCTCACCGGATGTGAGATATGTAGGCAACCCTCATCCGGTCCAACCCCACCTTTTGCTAAAAATCCAAAAACAAATATAAAAAAAAAGAAAAAACAAAAAAAAAACAACATGTCAATGATTTTTAATTTTGTCGTAAATAAGTCTAGCGATGTAACTTCCCCCTTTTACAAAAAAAATAGCAAAAACAAATATGTCAAATTTTAATTGTCATAAAGAAGTCGGGTGCCGCTGTTTTATCAAGACATAGCCGAATGTTTCCGAAAGGGACGCCGGAAGGCTGACTTTGCATAAACAGCCACCTTTTGGTCATTTTTAAGACTTGGTCCAGTCGACCTACATAGCCTTAAAGATCTTCGTCCCGAGGCATTGAAAGGCCGTGTTTGCAATGTTGAATTTTCTATTTTTGAGAAATGATAAAAGAGTCATAAACAAGTCCGGGTGATGCCGCTTATATCAAAAATAGCCACATATTCCCGAAAGGAACTCCGGAAGGCTGCCTTGGTGCAGACGGCCACCTCGTTTTTTTTTCTCACACAACCTTAAAAATCTTCGTTCATGAAGTGCTGAGAGGTCGTGTTCAGAAATCCTTTTGAGAAAAATCACATATTTTTGTTTTTATCAGAATAAGTTTCGTTTGTTAAAATCTTATTAATAAATGTGCAGAATGAGCACGACTCCAAATGAACCCTTTTCAATCATGAATAAAATCCCCCTCCAATTGCGGCTCTGGTGGAATGATTTAGGCAAAGAAGGGCATGACGAAATCAAGAAGTATCTGAAAGGCCTCACGAGTTTGTTGGATATCAGGCCACGGGGAGATATCATAAGGGCACTAGTCCCCCACTGGGATCCTGCGCACAATGTCTTCCATTTCTCGGACTTTGAACTTACCCCAACTTTAGAAGAAATAGCAGGGTATATCGGCAGCGCTGAGACTCCTTTGAGGCACAAATATCTGATTGCTCCAAGAGCTGTAGCAATACACCGGTTTCTGGACTCCTTAAAGATAGTCAGAACAATTCATAACCCTGACTTGGCAAAAGGTTTTTGCAGCATGAGTTTCATATATCAAAGATATGGTCACATAGGAGGATTCGACAAGCCAGAAAACCAGTTGTGCAGCAAAAGTAATCGTCAAAAGTGGGAAGAACATAGACGGATTGCTTTCATGATAACTTTCTTAGGACTACTAGTATTCCCAAGAAAAGACGGGAATATTGACATAAAGATAGCAGGGGTCGTCAGTACGTTGCTCACACAGAGAGATAGTACGTTGGCGCCCATGATAGTATCTGATATGTTCCGGGCTCTCACGTCTTGCAAAGCCGGAGGAAGCTTTTTCGAGGGTTGCAATTTGTTGTTGCAAATGTGGATGACCGAACACCTATGTCACCGAGCCCAGTTTCTGAGCCATGGATCCGCTGAAAAGACCTGCATAGAGGAGTTCTATACCAGAGTTAATGAGACCTACCTACCGGAAGGAGTCACAGCATGGACCTCATATTTCCATACCCTCAACGCCAGTCAAATACAGTGGGCGCTAGGATGGTTACCGATCGACGAAGTCATATACATGCCAGCAGCCAGGCCCCATTTTCTCTTAATGGGACTTAAGAGCATTCAACCATACGCGCCGCATCGGGTTTTAAGGCAACTTGGGAGGTGTCAGATAGTGCCGAAAGACGAGGATCTAAGCACCCAGGTGATTGAGATCAGTCCCGACGGCCAGTTTCCTGAAGCAAGGGTTCGCCAAATTTGGAGCCAATGTCAATACTTAGAAGCAAATACTTGTGTAATGAATCGGGCAAAAGGGGAAGTTTCGCCCGGGTATCAGGCCTGGTACAAAGGGGAGACATCATCTGGAAGGCCGACCAAAAGACCTCACCTGCAAGAATTTGCCAAATCTTCACAAGAGCAGTGGGGCTGGTTGGCCAAAGAGCGGGAATATCTTGCCGAAACAGGCAAACTGAAGCAACAAGTTCAGGATATGAGGTTTGAATGCCAATTACAGTCTGCTGCCCACAAGGGAGAAAAGAACAGATTAATTAGAGAAGGCGATATCCTCAAAGCTCAGATCCGGAGGATGAAAAAGGAGGCTGATAACCAGCTGAGAAGCCGGGCGGATAAAAGATTGATAGCGGGGTTAAAGGATCAGGTTGCGGAATGCCAGGAAGATTTGGAAAGAGCCAAGGCTAGCACAGCAAGATTGCGGACCAAGTGGGCAAAGGGTACAATGGCCCGGAGGCAGCGCCTGCAACAAGTCATAAGGGATTATGAACTGAGCATCGGGACATTAAGGGAAACGAATTCCACTCTTCAAGAGAGGATCTTCAAGCAAACACGAGATGCCCAAGCCGACAGAAGGCGATGTTACGATGCAATGACCAGAATGGAAAGACAAATGGAGATGTTCCAGGATCAACTTGCCAACAATGCGCAAACACTAGGATTGAAGAACCGACAGATAAGGCAGTTGTTCGCAGAAAGGGACAACATTCGAGGAAGGATCGACGAGATTGGGCATTACATCTACATGAGATGCCTGGCATGCGAGCAAATGCCTCGGAAGACCCTCCTTGTTTCCATCATGGGTTGCGTCCACCGAATCATGAATGAGTTGAAAAGCCTGCAGAGGGACCTCACACCAAGGGCCGCGAAAAGGCCGAATGATGCCTCGCGGGCCCCTAATTTGGAAAATTAATCTTTGGTGGAGTCTTGTTTATTTGGCTTTGTTGATTTTCCATATGTTGTTTTCTTTTGTTTTAGTCAAAACGGGTTAAGAACTGTGGAGTCTGTACTATTGCTATTCCTTGCTTGAAGTAATTTGTAATAGCAAAATTTTGAGAATGAATTTAATGATTTCACAAGAATTTTGTGTTTCTTTACTTTAAGGCAGAACTACGCCTGGTCTGATTCGCGCGGGGACGTGATACGTAGGCAATCCCCATAAGATTCGACCGCTTTTAATAAAGAAAGAAAAGAAAATATAAAAATAAAATAAAATAAAAACAAGAAAAGGGGATAAATGAGCAAATCGGGATGACGCATGTTGTTTAAAGCAAAGCATGTAGAAACGGTTAACTGCCTAGGAGCATTGCATCCTCTATGTGTTGAGATTGAATCCGTTAAACTCTAATGCTAACGAAGTTTGTTGTTGTCTGATCAAGACAGTTAGTTGTTAAAGAATTCTGGCAACACACCCTTACCAAACCAGATCCAAAGGACCGGTAGCAGTAAGCATGACTACTTCAGAGAATAGTAACGAGGAAGAAAGGCCGATGAGCCAGTTGTTAAAAGAAGCGATGGAAAAGATTGAAAGGATGGGACTAGAGATGAATGCAATGCAGCTAGCTTTAGCCAAAGCACAAAAGAGTCCTGAGCCATTGGGGCGCATGCCGGAATACCCTCATTCCGGCCCTTCCACAAGCCACCCGAATCCCCGTTATCATCAAGAAAGAAGCCCTCATGATTCCCAAGCCCATCAACCTCTCAAAACACCAAATATTCCCACTTTTGTGGGACCCCCATCAGCCACCTTGCAAAGAACGACCAGTGAGCCATTGTTTCAGGCCCACGATACGCAGTACTACCCCCTGAGCCTACATTCCATGCCCCCGAGCCCCAGGCCTACAATCCGCACTTGGAGGTACCGACAGAGATTGAAAAGCCGGTTAAAGCCCCTGAACAGGATGAGGTATTGAGAAAGTTCAAAAGCCTGGAGCAGTCCTTCAGGAACCTGCACGGTTTGGGCAACCAAGTCAGCGTAGCTTACAAAGATCTATGCCCTTTCCCGGACGTCCAACTCCCGGCTGGGTTCAAGATGCCTAAGTTTGATTTATATGAAGGGCACGGCGATCCCATGGCACATTTGCGGGGATTCTGTAGCAAAATGAGAGGGGCAGGCGGCAAAGATGAGCTGCTGATAGCTTATTTCGGCCAAAGTCTGAGCGGATCTGCACTAGAATGGTATACCAGGCAGGATTCCAGTAGGTGGTACACTTGGGATGATCTGGCGCAGGCTTTCGCAGGTCATTTCCAGTACAATCTCGAGATAGTCCCTGACCGTCTCACATTGTTGAGGACTGGGAAGAAACCCGGGGAAAGTTTTCGTGAGTTCGGTTTCCGCTGGAGAGAGCAAGCGGCCAGAGTCGATCCTCCCATGAGAGATGGAGAGATGGTGGACTATTTCTTACAAACATTGGATCCAACCTACTTTGGTCACTTGGTGACAACAGTTGGAAAATCCTTCAACGAGGTGGTCAAGATAGGGGTCATGATAGAAGAGGGTCTGAGGTCTGACAAAATCCTGAACTACTCGGCACTCAAGGCAACGACCCAGGCTATCCAGAACGGCACGGGAGGTGCGCTGAGAAGAAAGAAAGAAGAAGTTGCCTCGATCGAGGCAGGCAGTTGGTCCGGATCTGGCAGGCCACACTACAACCAACCCAGACCTCACAGGACAAACTAACAATACAACCCACCACATCACTACTACCTACCCCAAGAACCGCATTTCACCGTCCATCAAGCCCAGACATATGCCCAACCTCCGGTTCGCCCACAATGGCGTGCGCCGGCTCCCCACACTACATACCCAGCTCCACATAATACCTACCCACCACCACAAAATACTTACCCTCCACCCAGAGCACACAGGAACCCTCCAGGGACAGGTTTTCGAGGGAGTCAAGTGGCTAAAAATGATAGGCTACAGAAACATAGAGCCTTTACTGAGCTGGGAGAGTCCTATACCGCCGTATTCCACAAGTTGAAACGATTGGGTTTGGTAACTCCTGTCGAACCCAGAGAGCAAACCCCCCCCCCTCAAAATATGAACAGGACGATAAGCTGTGAATATTGCTCAGGGATGCTGGGACATGAAACTGAAAAATGTTGGAGATTGAAGCAGGCGATACAAGACCTCATTGATACTAACAAAATTGAGGTCCAAACACTGGAGGTTCCCAACATCAACCAGAACCCACTGCCAGCACACCACGAGACTCACATGATTGTGTTGGTGTATGAGGGAGGAGAGTTGAGAAAACCCTCACAGACAGTGATGATGATTCAAGCCGCCCCGAAAAAAGAATCAACCAGTGGGGGAACGAGGGTACAGTCGCAGAGGGAAGGCGTCAAGCCAGTAGTGATATTGGGGAAGAGCCCGTCCGCCATAACAAGCAAACCCGAGCCAAACAAGTTGGTAATATTAGGGACTCCGCCCACACCTACGGTTGCGTTGAAGGGGGTATACAGAGAATTGGTCACTATAAAGCCTATAGTCTAGCTGCCAATGATTGATAGCAAGGCTGTACCTTGGAAATACGAGAAGGCAGTAGTGATGTACAAAGGAAAACAGGTGGAGGAAGTTAGTTGTGAAGCACAGGGGCTGACTCAATCAGGTCGGTGTTTTGCTCCGGCGGAGCTGAGAAGAACCAACCCAGCTGCAACCAAGAAACCTGTATCTGAAGAAGAGGCTGAGGAGTTCCTGAGAAAGATGAAGGTACAGGACTACTCCGTGGTCGAACAGCTGAGGAAGACGCCGGCCCAGATCTCGCTGTTGTCATTACTGATCCATTCTGAGGAGCATCGTCGGGCCCTGATGAAGATATTGAACGAAGCTCATGTGCCCAACGAGATTTCTGTAAACCACCTGGAAACCATTGCCAATAATATTTTCGAGGTGAACAGGGTAACATTCTCAGATGATGACCTACCGATGGAAGGTATAGAGCATAATAAAGCTCTTTACCTGACTGTCAAATGTGAAAACTCGGTAGTTACTCGGGCATTGGTGGATAACGGTTCAAGTGCCAATATCTGACCATTATCCACTCAGAACCAGTTAAAGGTCGATCACGGAAGAATTCGCAAGAATAGCATCTGCGTCCGAGGATTCGACGGAAATGGAACAGCCACGGTAGTGGATGTTGTACTTGAATTGACCATCGGTCCAGTCCTGTTCACCATGGAATTCCAGGTGCTAGATGCCACAGTATCTTATAACCTTCTGTTGGGATGACCATGGATTCATGCAGCCAAAGCAGTGCCCTCCACCCTACATCAGATGGTGAAGTTCGAGTGGGAAAGGCAAGAGGTCGTGCTACACGGCGAGGACACGGCGTGCACCATGGGTGGCGCCATTGTACCTTTCATAGAGACCGATGATGACAAAGGTCCGTGGGTCTACCAGATTTTCGATACAGTGTCGGCAAACAAAATTTCTGAAGGAGAAATCATCCCGCACCCTAGGGTAGCTGCCGCGACAGTCATGATGGTCTCGGAAATGCTGGGTAATGGATTTGTGTCGGGAAGAGGCCTGGGAGTCAAGCTTCAGGGGATTGTCCAACCTGTCACCCTGCCTAAAAATCTGGAAACTTTCGGATTGGGGTTCAAACCAACCGCAGCAGATAGGAAGCAAGCGTGAAAAATGAAGAAGAGGGTCTGGTTTCTGCCCAAACCGGTGCCACGTCTCTCAAGGTCCTTTGTCAGAGCCAGTGCCAAGGGGTCGCCAGTCCCGAAGATCCTAGGACCATTGATTGGTATGGATGGGGACCTGAATCAGAGTTTCGAGAGGCTATTCGCTGATATCAGTATGGTAGAAGCTGGAGAAGGTTCCAGCAGAGCAGAGATACAGTTTGTGGGTCCTAAGGCCAAAACCAACAACTGGACGGTTACTCCTCTTCCTGTCCGAGGGGAGTCTTGGTAGTAGGCTTTGATTTATGTTTTGTTTGTTTTGTTTTGTTAGGATTATTCCAGGGTGTAATCCAAATTTTACTTTTGTTTTGTAAAAGTGTGAACGCCTTTTATCCCGCAAGTTGAATAAAGTTCTCTTCTTTTGCCCATTTTAATTTTGTTTTGTTCTTTTTTTTTTCTTCTGAACAGTTCTCTTTTTACTGGTTCTAATGACATGGCATGCACAGAGGATCGTCAACCTAGTCTAATAAATCAATCTGAATCCGACTTAATGACACAAGAGGTCGTTTGCAACGATGAATCTGAATATGACGAAGATAAAGCCTTCGAAGAGATAAACCGAGAACTGCGCCAATTTGAAGAAAAACCCAAACCTAACCTAAATGACACTGAGGCTGTGAATCTAGGGGACGCTGATAATGTCCGAGAAACCAAAATCAGCATCCATATTGAGCCGAATGTCAGGGAAGAATTGATCAAAACCCTCATGGAATTCAAAGATGTTTTTGCATGGTCATATGATGATATGCCAGGATTAAGCACCAATTTAGTGGTTCACAAATTGCCCACTGACCCGGCATACCCTCCGGTCAAGCAAAAGCTAAGGAAATTTAAAACAGAAATGAGTGTAAAGATCAAAGAAGAGGTGATTAAGCAGTTGCAGGCGAAGGTCATTCGGGTCACTCGATATCCCGAGTGGTTGGCCAATGTGGTACCAGTTCCAAAGAAGGACGGAAAAATCAGGGTGTGCGTCAACTACCGCAACCTCAACAAAGCCAGTCCCAAGGACAACTTTCCATTACCCAACATCCATATCTTGATCGATAATTGCGCTGGGCGCAAGATCGGATCATTTGTGGATTGCTATGCGGGTTATCATCAGATCCTAATGGACGAAGGAGATGCGGAAAAGACAGCATTTATCATGCCATGGGGAACTTACTGCTATCGGGTAATGCCGTTCAGACTAAAGAATGCTGGGGCAACGTACATGCGAGCAATGACTGCTGTGTTTCACGACATGATACACAAAGAAATTGAGGTGTACGTCGATGATGTGATCATAAAGTCTTGGCGTCAGGAAGACCATGTAGCAGACCTAAGGAGATTCTTCCAAAGACTCCGAAGGTATGATATCAAGCTTAACCCGGCCAAATGCGCATTCGGGGTTCCATCAGGAAAGTTGGTAGGATTCATCGTCAGTCGACGGGGGATTGAGTTAGACCCATCCAAAATCGAATCCATCCGAGATCTGCCACCGCCAAAGAACAAAACAGAGGTAATGAGTTTGCTGGGTAGACTCAATTACATCAGCAGGTTCATCGCTCAACTCACGGCAACTTGTGAGCCCATATTTCGGTTGCTGAGAAAAGATGCTGCGGTAAGTTGGACGGCAAAGTGTCAAGGGGCTTTCGACCAAATCAAAGGGTATCTGTCTAATCCACCCATATTGGTCCCGCCTCAGCCAGGGAAGCTTTTAATTCTTTATCTGACGGTCCTGGAAAATTTTTTTGGTTGTGTACTGGGCAACATGATGACACGGGAAGGAAGGAGCAGGCCATCTACTATCTTAGCAAGAAATTCACAGTATATGAAGTCAAGTACACTCAACTCGAGAAAACATGTTGCGCCCTAACTTGGGTAGCTCAGAAGTTGAAACACTACCTGTCCTCGTATACTACTTATCTCATATCCCGTTTGGACCCATTGAAGTATATCTTTCAGAAACCTATGCCCACAGGGAGGTTGGCAAAATGGCAAATTCTGCTCACAGAGTTCGATATCGTCTATGTGACGAGGACAGCCATGAAAGCCCAGGCGCTGGCCGATCATTTGGCAGAGAATCCTGTTGATGAAAAATACGAGCCTTTAAGAACGTATTTCCCCGACGAAGAGGTAATGCATACAAATGAGCTGGAGTTACCCGAGGAACCGGGTTGGAAGCTTTTCTTTGATGGAGCTGCAAACGCAAAAGGGGTTGGAATAGGAGTAGTACTCATTTCTGAAACGGGACGCCATTATCCTGTTACGGCTCAACTACGCTTCTATTGCACCAATAATATGGCCGAGTATGAAGCTTGCATTTTGGGTCTACGATTGGCTGCGGACATGGATGTCCAAGACGTCTTGGTCTTGGGAGACTCGGACCTCTTGGTACATCAGATTCAGGGTGAATGGGAAACACGGGACTTGAAACTCATACCTTATCGACAATGCTTGCACGATCTGAGCAAGCAATTTCGATCGGTAAAATTCAAACATATCCCGAGAGTTCATAACGAGGTTGCGGATGCATTGGCCACCTTAGCATCAATGTTGCACCACCCTGACAAAATGTATGTTGATCCTCTGCACATCCAGGTCCGTGATCAGCACGCTTATTGCAACGCCGTAGAAGAGGAAGCAGATGGCGAGCCCTGGTTTCATGATATCAAAGAATACCTCCGAATGGGGATATATCCGGAACAGGCCACTGGAGACCAAAAAAGAGCCCTTTGGCGTTTGTCAAATGGTTTCTTCCTCAGCGCAGGAGTGCTATACAAAAGGACCCCAGATTTGGGATTGTTGAGATGTATAGATGCCGGTCAAGCCACGACGGTTATGGCAGAGGTACATGCTTGGAGTTTGCGGGCCACATATGAGCGGATATGTATTGGCAAGGAAGATCCTTCGGGCAGGGTTTTATTGGCTCACCATGGAACATGACTGTATCACTTTCGTGAGGAAATGCCATCAGTGTCAGATACATGGAGATCGGATTCATTCTCCGCCAACAGAGTTACATACGATGTCAGCACCCTGGCCGTTTGTGGCATGGGGCATGGATGTCATTGGACCTATCGAGCTAGCAGCATCCAATGGTCATAGGTTCATTCTAGTAACCATTTATTACTTCACCAAATGGGTTGAGGCTAAAACCTTCAAGTCGGTAACTAAAAAGGCAGTGGTGGATTTTGTCCACTCCCATATCATCTGCAGATTTGGGATCCCAAAAGTAATCATTACGGATAACGGTGCGAATCTTAACAGCAGCCTGATGAGAGAGGTATGCCAACAATTCAAGATTACACACCGCAATTCCACCCCATATCGTCCCAAGGCGAATGGAGCGGTCGAAGCAGCCAATAAGAACATCAAGAAGATACTGCGAAAGATGGTGGAAGGGTCCAGACAATGGCACGAGAGATTACCCTTTGCTTTGTTGGGTTACCGCACTACAGTCCGGACTTCCATAGGTACAACTCCTTATTTGTTGGTGTACGGAACTGAGGCCGTAATACCGGCGGAGGTCGAAATTTCGTCCCTCCGGATTGTTGTTGAAGCCGAGATCGATGATGACGAATGGGTCAAAGCTCGATTGGAACAGTTGAGCTTGATAGACGAGAAAAGATTGGCAGCGGTGTGCCATGGTCAGCTGTATCAGAAGAGAATGGCAAGAACATATAATAAGAAGGTACGCCCCAGGAAGTTTGAAGTAGGGCAGCAGGTATTGAAGAAGATCCTCCCACACCAGGTCGAGGCAAAAGGCAAGTTCGCCCCAAATTGGCAAGGGCCTTATATCGTGACCAGAGTATTGTCCAATGGAGCTTTGTGTTTGACGGATATCGAGGGAAGATGTGTTGACATGGCTATCAATTCGGATGCAGTCAAGAGATATTATGCGTAATTTCTTTTGATTATGGCAGTTGTTGGTTCGTTCGTTTGTACTTGGTACTTATTGGATAATGAAATGACGGAGGCAATTCTTTCTTCTATCCAAACACTTTTACCCTTGTTTTCCCCTTTTGAGCTTTAAGTTATTCTTTCATACCCCTCTTTTGGAATCACTAACGGAAAAGATATGAAAAGAGAAAGAAGAAGAAGAGAAAATTTTAAGAGAAAATGAAAAAAAGAAAAAAAAAGAAGAAAAAGGAAAAGAAGAAGATAAAAACCACAAAACAGCGGGAACTACGTTTGACCTGATTCCTCAAAAAGGATACGTAGGCGCCTCACGGCTCGGTCATAGTGTGCATTATAGAGTACACAGTGTGCATAGTATACACAAGTACGCATGATAGGCACAATGTGCGAACGCACATAATTCAACATAGAGTAAAAATAAAATCCCCCAAGCAAGAAAAACTGGGGCAGAGGTTATGTTTTACGGTTCCAACAAAGTTTTGATTCCAAAAGTTGTAGCGTATCACCCATCAAGTTATTTTATTTTGATAGCCTTTCTTTTAGCCCACACCGAAACCAACATCGACGTCCGAAAGACCTCCCGATCAATATCCAAGAGGCGCCAAGTCAGGCAAATAAAGCCGAGAGTAATACACTGATCCCCGGCAAAGAAGAGGAGCATAAAACGGGAAATGAATTGATCTCTAGAAGAGAGGGTCACATCGACAGCACTCCCATCCTCCGTGAAAATATATGATAAAATGAGAGAGTCTTGGCGGTGAAAACCTTCGTAGGAACCACAAGGCGACGAAAGATGAGGGATATAAAACGAGAGAGTCTTATTGGTGAAAACCTTCACAGGCACCATAAGGCGCCGGGAGCTGAGAGAAAAGAGAGAGTCTCATTAGTGAAAACCCCTCAAAGGGCACAATGAGGCGACGAGACAGATCAACAAAAGGGATCCGCGTTCATAGAGAAATGGACGCCCATTTATCCCCAGCAAGTAAGGTCATCTGGCAAGTTGATTGATTCAAATAGACTGGGTCGGGAATCTATGGTGCACGTCATGATCACAAGCACCTGTCCTGTTGTCCAGATAAGTTTTTCTCTTTTCCTTTTTATCCACCAAGTATTGGTTCAGAAAGATTTTCTTCTTTTTTCTATTTCTTTCGTTTTTCTTTCTAAGAATTCGTGTTGAAAGAGATTTTTCAAAGTTTACTACCAGTCCAAAGTGGTCAGACGCCACAAGAAAGGGAAATCAATCCAGTGCAAGATACCCCCAGGAAATGCAATTCTATGCCTCACAATGCCGGGGGAAGTGAACTCCTGAAGGGGGGTAATTTCGGGATTAAAAGCAGACTCCCACGGCATGTCCTAAAAAGAGAAGCAGAAATGGGGTTAAATGGAAAAACCACCCCAGCATGCGACGTCGTCCACCAACCAGTTATTGGTGCATAGAGCAAGGAAAAGAAAGGGAGAAACCATCCCCCAAAGGAAAGATCACCGTTGCCCCACCATGATTAAAACTAATTAAGTCTTTCTGTCTGCTGCAGGAAAATAAAGGTCGATGAAGGCAGAGGAACGTGATACCAGAAAGGTAACCAAAACAGGGGCAGAAAATTTTCTGCCATTGTCAAAAAATTTCTCGGAGGAACGGGAAAACAAAATTTTCAGTCTTAGTTTAAATAGGCGCCCACCTGTATAACGAGAGGAATAAATTTCATGTCTTAGTTAAAATAGGCGCCCACCTGTATAACGAGAGGAATAAATTTTCATGTCTTAGTTAAAATAGGCGCCCATCTGTATAACGAGAGGAATAAATTTTCATGTCTTAGTTTAAATAGGCGCCCACCTGTATAACGAGAGGAATAAATTTCATGTCTTAGTTTAAATAGGCGCCCACCTGTATAACGAGAGGAATAATTTTCAGTCTTAGTTTAAATAGGCGCCCACCTGTATAACGAGAGGAATAAATTTCATGTCTTAGTTTAAATAGGCGCCCACTTGTATAACGAGAGGAATAAATTTCATGTCTTAGTTTAAATAGGCGCCCACCTGTATAACGAGAGGAATAATTTTCAGTCTTAGTTTAAATAGGCGCCCACCTGTATAACGAGAGGAATAATTTTCATGTCTTAGTTTAAATAGGCGCCCACCTGTATAACGAGAGGAATAATTTTCAGTCTTAGTTTAAATAGGCGCCCACCTGTATAACGAGAGGAATAATTTTCATGTCTTAGTTTAAATAGGCGCCCACCTGTATAACGAGAGGAATAATTTTCAGTCTTAGTTTAAATAGGCGCCCACCTGTATAACGAGAGGAATAAATTTCATGTCTTAGTTTAAATAGGCGCCCACCTGTATAACGAGAGGAATAATTTTCAGTCTTAGTTTAAATAGGCGCCCACCTGTATAACGAGAGGAATAATTTTCATGTCTTAGTTTAAATAGGCGCCCACCTGTATAACGAGAGGAATAATTTTCATGTCTTAGTTTAAATAGGCGCCCACCTGTATAACGAGAGGAATAATTTTCATGTCTTAGTTTAATAGGCTCCCACTTGTATAACGAGAGGAATAAATTTCATGTCTTAGTTTAAATAGGCGCCCACCTGTATAACGAGAGGAATAAATTTTCATGTCTTAGTTTAAATAGGTGCCCACCTGTATAACGAGAGGAATAAATTTCATGTCTTAGTTTAAATAGTCGCCCACCTGTATAACAAGAGGAATAATTTTCAGTCTTAGTTTAGATAGGCGCCCACCTGTATAACGAGAGGAATAAATTTTCATGTCTTAGTTTAAATAGGCGCCCACCTGTATAACGAGAGGAATAAATTTCATGTCTTAGTTTAAATAGGCGCCCACCTGTATAACGAGAGGAATAAATTTCATGTCTTAGTTTAAATAGGCGCCCACCTGTATAACGAGAGGAATAAATTTTCATGTCTTAGTTTAATAGGCGCCCACCTGTATAACGAAAGGAATAAATTTTCATGTCTTAGTTTAAATAGGCGCCCACCTGTATAACGAGAGGAATAAATTTCATGTCTTAGTTTAAATAGGCGCCCACCTGTATAACGAGAGGAATAAATTTCATGTCTTAGTTTAAATAGGCGCCCACCTGTATAACGAGAGGAATAAATTTTCATGTCTTAGTTTAATAGGCGCCCACCTGTATAACGAAAGGAATAAATTTTCATGTCTTAGTTTAAATAGGCGCCCACCTGTATAACGAGAGGAATAAATTTCATGTCTTAGTTTAAATAGGCGCCCACCTGTATAACGAGAGGAATAAATTTCATGTCTTAGTTTAAATAGGCGCCCACCTGTATAACGAGAGGAATAAATTTCATGTCTTAGTTTAAATAGGCGCCCACTTGTATAACGAGAGGAATAAATTTTCATGTCTTAGTTTAAATAGGCGCCCACCTGTATAACGAGAGGAATAAAATTCATGTCTTGGTTTAAATAGGCGCCCACCTGTATAACGAGCGGAATAAAATTCATGTCTTGGTTTAAATAGGCGCCCACCTGTATAACGAGAGGAATAATTTTCAGTCTTAGTTTAAATAGGCGCCCACCTGTATAACGAGAGGAATAAATTTCATGTCTTAGTTTAAATAGTCGCCCACCTGTATAACGAGAGGAATAATTTTCAGTCTTAGTTTAGATAGGCGCCCACCTGTATAACGAGAGGAATAAATTTTCATGTCTTAGTTTAAATAGGCGCCCACCTGTATAACGAGAGGAATAAATTTCATGTCTTAGTTTAAATAGGTGCCCACCTGTATAACGAGAGGAATAAATTTCATGTCTTAGTTTAAATAGGCGCCCACCTGTATAACGAGAGGAATAAATTTCATGTCTTAGTTTAAATAGACGCCCACCTGTATAACGAGAGGAATAAATTTTCATGTCTTAGTTTAAATAGGCGCCCACCTGTATAACGAGAGGAATAAATTTCATGTCTTAGTTTAAATAGGCGCCCACCTGTATAACGAGAGGAATAATTTTCAGTCTTAGTTTAAATAGGCGCCCACCTGTATAACGAGAGGAATAAATTTCATGTCTTAGTTTAAATAGGCGCCCACCTGTATAACGAGAGGAATAAATTTCATGTCTTAGTTTAAATAGGCGCCCACTTGTATAACGAGAGGAATAAATTTTCATGTCTTAGTTTAATTAGGCGCCCATCTGTATAACGAGAGGAATAAATTTTCATGTCTTAGTTTAATAGGCGCCCACCTGTATAACGAGAGGAATAAAATTCATGTCTTGGTTTAAATAGGCTCCCACCTGTATAACGAGAGGAATAATTTTCAGTCTTAGTTTAAATAGGCGCCCACCTGTATAACGAGAGAATAAATTTCATGTCTTAGTTTAAATAGGCGCCCACCTGTATAATGAGAGGAATATTTTCATGTCTTAGTTTAAATAGGCGCCCACCTGTATAACGAGAGGAATATTTTTATGTTTTAGTTTAAATATTTCAGGTTTTGAGAGCAGTAACCCCACTGGAAGGTAGAAGGTTACAACAGGAATATCCAGCAGGTAACAATAAAATTCCCCAACACCGGGAAGGAGAGGGCGGCAAACTCAGGCACACGAGTCAAAAGGACGCGTAAGGACGCATTTTGAAAGAAGCAGCTTGTGAACATTGAGTCATGCCCAGCGTGGCAAATCTGATGAAGAGAGCCATACCGCCGAAGGAACCATTGAAAGGTTTGATGAAGAAGGCCATGTCCCCAGCGGATCAAGCAAAATGAAAACTGGTACTTAGAGGAGCAAAAGGCCCGTACCATCCCTCAAGTTCACAAAATAAAAGCATCGGAGGAAAACGCAAGCCGACGAAGAAGAAATCAGGCGTCCACCTGGAGAACAAGGACAAAGAAAGGAAGTAATCAGGCGTCCACCTGGAGAACAAGGACAAAGGAAAAGAAATCAGGCATCCACCTGGAGAACAAGGATAAAGAAAAGAAAAAGAAATCAGGCATCCACCTGGAGAACAAGGACAAAGAAAAAAGAAATCAGGCGTCCACCTGGAGAACAAGGATAAAGAAAAGAAATAGAAATCAGGCACCCACCTGGAGAATAAGGGAATATAATTGAAGTATTGAAGCCAAAATCCCGCTCATATGAGAAAGGAGCACATTTAGAATCAATAAAGCAGAGGAATACAACAGGAATCCCCTGCAGGAAACAATAAAAATCCCCAGCACCGGGAATCAGAAGGCTACGGCTAAAATCCCCAGCATTCAACCAAGTCATAAATAGCAGAAGCTCGCCTCAAGAATGCGAGTCAACGGTCTGAGATGGTCAACAAAAGTTGGACACAAAAAGGGTATCAAGGTCTGCTCAAGGATATCTAGGCAAAACAAATATGGTCTGCTCAAGAACTAGCACCTGCAACTAGCAAGTAGCAAGGTTCGAATCCAAAGTCTGTGTGAAGCACCATTCAAGACTCAAGATCAAGTTTCAGAAGACTTAAAGATAGGAATCCTTGTAACTAGTAGCTGATAGGCTTAGTTAGTCTTTTTCAGTTTTCATTTTTGATGTAATGACAGGACCACGGACCGGAACCTCAACGGAACGGCACCTCGATCGGCTCTACACCTCGGTACACTTAACCATCTCTCTCATTTCCGAACTGCACGTGGCCTGATTCCTGTATAACCAAGGATATGTAGGCAGCTCAGATACCAGGGCTCGGTCACATCCCCTTCCTTTCCGTAGTGTAGTCCCTCCAAGTAATGGTCGGGTCAAAAACATGTCTAGTCGTTCTTTGTCGGAAAACTCTTCGTGTTTCCAGTCAAAGAGGGGCAGCTGTAGACACCTGATTTTTGACCCTCCCCGAGAATTCACATTTTTAGCATAAATATGTAATTTAGGCCTAATATAGCTATTTTGACTATTTTTGCTTTATTTCGTCGCAAAAGAGGAAAATTACAAAAATATATATATAAATTTTAGTTTATGTATTTCTCATAAACTTGAAAAAATACAAAATTGTACTTTATTTTTGTACTTTATATAATTTCGAAAATTACCAAAAATATAGTTCTATTAATGTTTTATAGTCATTTTAATTTTGAAAAATACAAAAATGTTACTTTATATTTTATCTTTATATTAAAAACGAAAATTACCAAAAATATAGTTCTATTAATGTTTTATAGTCATTTTAATTTTGAAAAATACAAAAATGTTACTTTATATTTTATCTTTATATTAAAAACTAAAATTACAAAAATAGTTTTATTAGTATTTTGTAGTTATTTTAATCTTGAAAAAATATTAAAAAAGATCTAGTTTTGTGTTAATTATCAGTCTTATTTTTGTAGTTATTTTGCTTACATAATCAGTTGAGCAACGTCGTGTTCCTATTTCTCGGGTCCGGGCAAAAGAATAATATTCGGGTTCAAACTACCCGATTTTAGGCCTAATTTTCGGACCTAGCCCATAATAATCCGAGTCCGCCACACGTGGGGAACATGGACGGAATCCCATACACGGAGAACCCCACCACGCATGGGGAACACAAGCCTCGAACCCCACCACGCGTGGGGCTCATTTTTCTGGACAAATGGGCTAATATACACGGACAGAAAAATTGAAAAGGGAGGACTTTAAACTTTTTAAAAAAGGGAAGGATCACTGTGGATCTTCTTCCTCTTTTGAAAGAACAAGGTGAAAACCCTACTGTGAGGGAACAAAAACCAGCCAAAGCTTCCCCATCCTCACGTCCGGAACATCACCTCCATCGTCGACAACCACCCGACCAGCTCCCTCCGTCGTCGTCGTGACCAACTCCCCCACTGCCCAAAACCACCACCAACACCCCAAAACCACCATCAACAACCCTACTGTCACTCACCGGAGAACACCACCAAACGACCACTCTGTCACCTTCCCCAGCATCCCTACTGTCGCAGCCAGCACCCTCGTCGTCATTTTCCAGTCGACCACCAAAACAACCCTTCTAACGCCGAACCATCATAACTGGCCAGAAAACGAACCAGAAAACCTCCATCGTCGACAATCACACGACCAGCTCCCTCCGCCAACGTCCGAGCACCACCACAAACAACGACCAGCTCCCTCCGTCGTCAAAGCCCACGACCACTCCTTCTCCTCCAATCTCCATCGATACCACCAAACAGACCTCAACACCTAAACAAAACCAAAACGCACTGTTCACCCCCCTTCATCCTCAGAAAAACCTAGAAAAACTCTCACCTGCGTCCGACTTCCGGATACCCAAACACCACAACCAACCTGCTACGTCGAGAAAATCCAAAAAATAGCCAATATCTCGTGCGTTGACAGTATTGGGTCGAGCTTTCAGTCTCCATTGAGGTCGTCTTTGGTTCGGCGAGGTCCGGTACGTAGAGGTTGTTGCCCGACGTTTCGTCGTAGGTCCAACGCATCGGACGATAATACCAAGTAGGTCATCTCTGTCCGTGTCCTTCATATTTGCTGTTTAGTAACATGTACATGTGTTTGTTGAAATACAATCATAGTTCATGCGAATAGTATGCAAATGAGCGAGACATATTCATATGATGTTTGTAAATCGCTATTTCTTGTTTAATTAACTCCGTATGATATTGAAATTTGGTCGTGAATGCATTTCCTTTGTTTCGTCATGTTAAGTAGTTATTAGGCATATTGTTTCTTCATGCTCAGATTATTGTTATCCAAATGTTTGTCTTAATAGTTGTTTGTACATTTAGTAGTAATGTTAAAATCATAGTAGTAATTTAATCCCGCGGAAAAATATTCGTTTCGATAAATAAGTTTAATCTACAACCCATGACCTCGCGAAGTAGCAAAGAAATGTAGTCATTTTAGCCTTGTCCTTTTTCTAAAAAAAAGAAAGAAATAAATAAATAAAATGAGACTAGCTTCGCCAAAATAAATGTACAGATTGCAGAGCCCCTCTAAATGTATATATTAAAATAATTAGAATTCGGGACATACCGTTTAGCGAATTTTACGGTCTTTCCCAAAATAACAATGCGCTAGTTGTTTTAGGCGCGCCTTTAATAATTTATTTTCTTAAACTCGGGTGCACATTTATGTGACCCAAATCCAAATCTCAACGCAGTTGAAATGTGTCTCTAAATCGCGGGTACATTGATTGTAACGCGGGTCGAGATGCATGTCCACGACGTTGCAAATTTTTAAAATAATAAATGGGACGAGCCTCGACAAACAAAAAATGCAAATTGCGGGGCCCTCAGTAAATACTTGTTTTAAATTTACTTAGAATTCAGGAGGGCCGCTTAGCGAATTTCGTGGCCTTCCCAAAATAATAACACGATAGTCTCTTTAGGCGCGTGTTTAATAATCTACTTTCTTAAACTTGGGTGTGCATTTCATGCGACCCAAATCCAAATACCAAAACGTCAAATAAAATATGTTTCGGATTGTGGGTGCATTTCATGTGATGCAGTCCAATGACATGTTTTAAGCGATGTTCACATTCATTTGAAATAATAATAATAAAGCGGTAAAAAGTTAAAATTGGCACATTGGTTCATAATTGTATTTAAAATCAGATAAATAAGCCGAATATGACAGTTGAGCGACCGTGCTAGAACCACGGAACTCGGGAATGCCTAACACCTTCTCCCGGGTTAACAGAATTCCTTATCCGGATTTTTGGTTCGCAGACTGTAATATGGAGTCATTCTTTTCCTCGATTCGGGATTAAAATTGGTGACTTGGGACACCCTAAATCTCCCAAGTGGCGACTCTGATATAAACAAACCAATCCCGTTTCGATTGTCCTTTAATTGGAAAAACTCCCTTGTACCCCCACGGGTACGTAAAAAGGAGGTGTGACAAGCAACACTCGCTCTCCGGCCATGAATGCCACATTATGAATCTTACGGCTGGCATAACATTTTTGTCTGGACTGAGCTGTACGAAGTCTATCCTGAATGATCTTTACCTTATCCAAGGCATCCTGTACTAAATCTGTACCCAGCAACCAAGCCTCCCCCGGCTCAAACCACCCAACTAGCGATCGACACCGTCTACCATATAATGCCTCATAAGGAGCCATCTAGATGCTCAACCGATAGCTGTTGTTGTAGGAAAACTACGCTAATGGCAAGAACTGATCCCAAGAACCTCCAAAGGTAGTAACACAGGCACGTATCATATCCTCCAAAATCTAAATAGTACGTTGGGACTATCCTTCTCATCTGAGGATGAAATGTTATGCTCAACTCTACCCGTGTACCCAACTCACGCTGCATTGCCCTCCAGAAATGCGAGGTAAGCTACATATCTGGGTCATAAATTATAGACACGGGCATGCCATGAAGATGAACGATCTCCTGGATATAGATCTCAGCTAACCGCTCTGAAGAATAGGAAACTGCCATGGGAATGAAATGCATTGACTTAGTCAGCCTATCCACAACAACCCATACTACATCGAACTTCCTCTGAGTCTCTATCTGTTGGAGAAAATCACCAGGTCTCTTATGTTCGTACTTTACCTGCTGACAATTCAAACACCGAGCTATATACGCAACAATATCCTTCTTCATCTTCCTCCACCAATAATGTTGCCACAAGTCCTAATACATCTTAGCGGCGCCCGGGTGAATAGCATACCGGGAACTATGGTCTCTTCTAGAAACAACTCACAAAGTCCATCTACATTAGGCACACAAACACTACCCTGCATCCTCAAAACCCAATCATCTCGAACCGTAGAACCACCGTGCCACACTGTGTCCCCAAGGACAAGCAAATGAGTGTCATCATTCTGCCGATCTCTGATATTCTCAAATAATAAAGACCAAGCGACTATACAAGCTAAAACATGATTGGGCTCAAAAACATCCAACCTCACGAACTGATTGGCCAAAGCCTAAACATCCAAAGCAAGTGGTCCCTCACCGACTAGAATAAACACAAGGCTGCCCATACTAGCTGATTTCCTGCTCAAAGCATAGGCCACCACATTGGCCTTCCCGGGATTATAGAAGATGGTGATATCATACTCTTTCAATATATCCAACCACCTCATCTGCCTCAAATTGAGCTCCTTTTGCTTGAACAAGTACTCCAAACTCTTATGATCTATGAACACCTCACACGACATGCCAAATAGATAATGCCTCCAAATCTTTAGCGCATGGACAATGGTTGCTAGCTCCGAGTCATGAACTGGATAATTCTTCTCGTGAATCTTAAACTGCCGCGAAGCACACACAATAACCTTTCCATTCTGCATCAACACTGCACCAAGTCCAATACGAGATGTGTCACAATATACTGTATATGGCCCTGAACCTGTGGGCTATACCAACACTAATGTCGTGGTCAAAGTTGTCTTGAGCTTCTAAAAGCTCACCTCACACTCGTCCGACCACCTGAATTGGGCACCCTTCCGGGTCAACTTGGTCATCGGGGCTGCTATAGACGAAACCCTTCCACAAACTGACTATAATAACCTGCCAAACCTAAGAAACTCTGGATCTATGTAGATTATGTGGGTCTAGGCCAGTCCTTGGCTGCCTCAATCTTCTTAGAATCCACTTGAATACCCTCTGCTGATACAACATGACCCAAGAATGAAACTGAGCTCAAACAAAACTCACATTTCCAAAACTTAGCATATAACTGGTTGTCTCTCAAAGTAAGAAGAATAATCTGAAGATGCTGCTCGTGCTCCTTTCGGCTGTGGGATTAGATCAAGATATCATTAATGAATACAATCACAAATGAATATAGGTAAGGCTTGAACACCCGGTTCATCAAATCCATAAATGCTATTGGGGCATTTGTCAACCCAAATGACATCACTAGAAACTCATAATGCCTGTTCCGAGTGCGAAAAAGCTATCTTTGGAAAATTGGATGCCCTAATCCTAAACTGATAGTAGCCAGACCTCAAATCAATCTTCGAAAATACCTTGGCACCCTGAAGCTGATCAAATAATTCATCAATCCTCAGTAATAGATACATGTTCTTGATCGGGATCGTGATGGTGCCTAACTCTTGAACGCTAGGCAAGCCAATGGATACAGTTCTAACACATTAATCATTAACCAAAACAGTAATAAAAATTAATTAAAGATAAAAAGATATGAAGTGCGGAAATTTTATAACAATTCAATCTCTAACATGACTACACCCAATGATCTGGTGTCACAATCCACGAATGTCTAAGAATTTCTACAAATACTGGTTTAAAGGAAACATACATATGTTTTTCAGAATGAAAGAAAAAAGAACTAAGTTAGAGGAAAGGGGACTCCAGGGTCTGCGAACACCGACAGATCTACCTTGGGTCTCCTGTGGACTGAAGTCAACAACCTCAAACTCTTATCAGTATGGTCTAGTACCGGGATCTGCGTAGAAGTTGCAGAGTGCAGTATCAGTACAACCGACCCCATGTACTGGTAAATGCCGAGCCTAACCTCAGTGAAGTAGTGACGAAGCTAGGACACGACAAACAACATAAACCTATGCAGTTAAACAATACTAACACAATAACAAGTAATAAAACCAAGCAGAAATGAACGAGAAGGGGCAAGATGTTATGGGTTTCCAACATACAGAATCACAGCAATAAAGGAATCTAAACAGCTAGTACACTTGAACCGATAACAACAAATAAACATAGCAAACGGAAAATGCACGGCATCACCCTTCGTGCTTTTACTCTCAATCTGAACCATGCAATCAATAATAGAAAAGTGCATGTCATCACCCTTCATGCTTTATCACTCTTTCTCACCATATGAATAATAGAAATGTGCACGGCATCACCCTTCGTGCTTTATCACTCTTTCTCACTGTATAAATAATATAAATGTGCACGGCACACCATTCATGCTTTATCACTCTTCCTTACCATATGAATAATATAAATATGCACGACATCACCCTTCGTGCTTTATCACTTTTCCTCACCATATGAATAATATAACTATGCACGACATCACCCTTCATGCTTTATCACTCTTCCTTACCATATGAATAATATAAATGTACACGGCATCACCCTTCGTGTTTTATCACTCTTCCTCACCATAAGAAACAACAGAAATAATAATAACCCAACAAGGGCATCACAATCAAATAACTTCATTTCATCACTTAATTTCACAACAGAAATCTCAACTGGAGCCCATACTCAACCAATATCCAAAACCAGGAAAATAACTTAATAAGACTTGTTTAACATGAGTATTAACTAGTTAAAGCAGGAACAATACATACCAAGTAACACGGTGGTCACAAGTTTAAGACTCACTCGCATGCTATGACCCAATAACGATGTATAAATACTCGTCACCACACCTATATGTCGTACTTAACAACTAAACAAGTAGTAAATAAGGCAACAACACCTAATCCCTCATGTTAAGGTTAGCCATGACACTTACCTCGATTCCACGGCCAAACTCGAGCCTCAAATACCATTTTTCTCTTAATTTCCACTTCCAATCCACCCGAATCTATTCATAATTAACTTATTATCATCAATTAATGAAAAGAAACCAATTCCAACGAAAAATTATAGATCTCCCAACATTCTTCCCAAAAAGTCAAAAATCGATCTTGGGACTGCTTGGTCAAAACTCAAAATTCGGACCAAAACCCAATTACCCATTAACACCCAAGCCCGGATATACAATTAGTTTCAGAATTTGAGCCCAATTCGAGGTCTAAATTCCCAAATTCGCAAAATCTCCTATTTCTCCCAAAATCCCTAATTCTACCATGAAATAAACAATACAAACCTATGAATTAGTGTTGAAATCCCTTTTCAAAATCGCCCTTAGGTCGAGTTATTTGAAAGAGTTATGAAATTTTTAGAAAATCCCAATTCTGGTCTATTTTTAAAATGATTGGGTAGGTATTCTTCGCATTCACAGGAGGCCTATCGTGTTCGCGAAGCATTGGCCAGAAGGGCCTTTGCGTTCGTGAGATATGTATACATTCACGAAGGTATACCCCCCCCCTCGACCTTCGTGTTCGCGTAGAGTATTTTCTCCCATCCCCAGGTCCCTGCCAAAATGGCCTTAGCGTCCGCGATAGCCAGGTCGCGTTTTCGAAGGGTAATGCCCCCATCGCTCTACGTTCGCGACCTGTGCCTCGTGTTTGCATAGAAGGAGCTCTACCTCATACAAATTTACTCTTTGTGTTCACGAGAGTTCCTTCACGAACACGAAGAAGGATATACCAGATGACAGCAAAAGCCCAAAACTCCAGAAATTTCAAGTCTAAACATCTCGTAGCCTATCCGAAACTCACCGGATCCCTCGGGGCTCCAACCCAAACATGCATACAAGTCTAAAAATATTATACAAACTTGCTCGTGCAATCAAATCGCTAAAATAACATCTTAAACAACCAATTTAACGCCAAAACTCATAAAATTTCAAGATAGCTCAAACTTTCTATTTTCTAAACCAAAGGTCCGAATCACGTCAAATTACTTCTAGTTTTTACCAAATTTTATAGATAAGGTTAAAATATTATAACGCATTTGTACCGGGCTCTGAAATCAAAATACGGGCCTGATACCAATAAGTTCAAGCATTATTCAATTTATAAACAATTGTATTTTTCAGTTAACATATTTCTTCAAAAATTCATTTCTCGAGCTAGGGACCTCGAAATTCGATTCCGAGCATATGCCCAAGTCCCATATTTTAATACGGATCCTCCAGAACCATCAAATCTTAGGTCCAGTGTGAGGCCCGTGAAAGATTTTTACTCTAAACCCAAAAGCTCGCAGTGGCAAATTAGTGATATGTGTTAGAGATGCGTAAAATTCTTCTCCAAATTAGGGTTGGAGAAGCTGAATTGATAGGGCCAAACCTCGTGCATCATTCCATAAAAAAAGTCAAGATTATTCAAGAGAGGTTGAAAACTGCTCAAAGTCATCAAAAATCTTATTTAGATGTTCGTCGCAGAGATTTGGAATTCAAAGAGGATGATTGGGTATTTTTGAAGGCTTCCCCCATGAAGGGGATCATGCGATTTGGAAAGAAAGGTAAATTAAGTCTGAGGTATGTCTGACCGTACAGAATCATTCAGAGGATTGGTCAGGTAGCATACAAGCTCGAGCTGCCACCCGAGCTGTCATTGGTACATCCGGTCTTCCATGTGTCTATGTTGAAAAAGGTAGTAAGAGATCCATCCACTATCGTGCCAGTTAAAACTATTGAGGTCAATGAAGAACTGTCTAATGAAGAAGTTCCAGTTGCCATTCTTGACAGGCAGGTCCGGAAATTGAGGAGTAAGGAGATTGCTTTCGTAAAGGTGTTATGGCAAAATTAGCAGGTTGAGGAAGCCACTTGGGAAGCCGAGGAAGAAATGAGGAGGAAATACCCACATTTGTTTGTATAGCCATGTAATAGTTTTCATCCATTTGGTCCCTATGAACTCTGTATCCTTGATTTGATCTATATAAAACTGTTATGTTTCGCTTTGGTTATATGATTGCCTATGCGGCCATGGTTGGTATTGTACTGGTTATGTTGTGTCTACAGAATATGTATATGCTGTTAGGATATGTTTCTGGGGCTCTTCAACATGTGGATAGGCCTATATACAAAGGAAACTCTGGCGAAAGTTTTAGTAATTTAGGGAGTTAGCCAAATTCGGAGCTATTGAAGTATTCCATGATTGTGAGAAACTGGGATTTCATAAGAAACTGCTAGTAAGTGAACCTTGACCCTCATTCGAGGACGAATGATCCTAAGTGGGGGAGAATGTGAAGCCCGTGAAAGATTTTTACTCTAAACCCGAAAGCTCGTAGTGACAAATTAGGGATAATGTGTTCCAAAAAAGTGTGATTCTATGGTTGAAAATGTGGTTGCATAACAGCTATGCGGAATGCGTAGTCGCCGCAGAGTGAAGTAGTGTGTTGGCCAATTTGAGGTCTACTATGTGTCCAATTGTGCGATCGCATAATCGATATGCGGACTGCAAAGTAGTCGCATAATTCCCTTGGGATTTTGTAAGGGGCAGTTCTACGGTGCATTATGTGATCACAGAACGGGTATGAGGACCGCATTTCTGCCGCATACCCACACAATGTGTTCAGGTTGGGACTCCTATTTTCTAATTTTTAAAACCCGACACCATCCCATTAAAAACATCTCGTTCGACCTTCTCTATGTTATTTTTACTGAAGATAGAGTGAGTAAAGGAGTTCTAGAGAGAGAGGGAGTGACCTTCATCTAATCCCCACCCAACTCTCACACCAAAATCTTGAAGATTGTCAAGAGAGTTGCTAGGTCCTCACACTAAAAAGGTAAGAACTTGTTACATAATCTGTAATTTTGAACTTTCTATGTAAAATAAGTGATTAACAATTGAGTTCTTGGGAAAATGGCTAATAATCTTGCATGCATAAGATATAATGGGGTATGGGGAGGATGAGAACTAAGGAGACAACAATAGAAGTATAATATTGAAGAAATCTCTTTCAAAAAGGGACCTAAGATCACCATGCTCACTTGGTTCTTGATAGTATACCTGAACGAGCTAAAATCTTAACCATATCACTAATTCTTGGTTCAATTTGTAATTCTTATACTATAGATTGAAGTTCTAAGAGTCGTGAATTTTTTTAAGAATTAAGGAAAGCTTTATTGAGGTATGTATGGCTAAAACCCCATCTTTTAGGAATTGAGCTTCATCGGCGTTTGTGTAAGTACGGTAAGATTAAAACTGAATTATTTCATTGCTTGTTATTTTACATGAATTGATGTTGTAATCGTATATGCGTGAAAGGTGTGTCTCAGCATGATCAACGTGCTATCTTGATAACTTGAAAAGGGCAAGGATATGAATTACGTATTGAAATGCTTGGACTTTAAATTTAGATTGAAGTTGCATTGTTGTGCCACCTACGGGAAGTCTTATCTATGCTTACAATTTAAATTGCTCTTGTGTGCACCTACTGTCCTAAATGGCAAAGCTAATATTGAAACTGGGAATGATGTGAAATATGGCCTAGTGCCAAATATATGACGTGATAGTTGTGGCCCCAAGTGCCTATGGAATGATATATGTGAAACAAAAATTGAATTGAGATGATTGATGGAAAAGGTAAACGCCTTGGTAAGGCGGCCTAGCCGATCGGGCCAAGATCGGACACCATGCCGCACACATGATGGTAATATGTTGATATTGAACCCCGGATAAAAAGGGAAGTGAGATTGTGATTGAGTGTATGTCTCAAATGAGGCAACCTAGCCGATCAGGTTGAGATCGGACTCCGCTCAAGCTAGCGGTAATAAAGCGAACAAGGATGAATAGTATGAAATGCCCCAAACTAAAGGCTATGGAAATATAATGTTAAAAATTGCATGATTCTTCTATATTAATAATGTTGTGATCGTTTAAAGCTATTGAGTTATACTTGTGATTTCTTTATGTTTGGTATGAAAGTTCTTTCTAACTAGATGGTGTCTAGTTATACATACTAGTACTATTCCATGGTACTAACGTCCCTTTTGCCGGGGCCGCTACATTTTTAAATGAATGTAGGTGGCTCCATTGCAGATAGTGTCGATCACGCGTAGCGGAGTACCTTCTTCTCGAAGTCTTGGTGAGCCCATTTCTCCTTCAAAGGGTTATATTGCACATCTTTTGTTGTAGACTTCTACTTTTGAGGTATAGCCGGGGCCTTTTTGTCGGCACTGTCATACTTGTCTTTTACATCCTTAGAGGCTCCGTAGACATATGTGTGGGTTATGTACGGCATTGGATGAGTCTATGAACTATGATGTAATTCTAATTCTCACTTTTCTAAAGTGTATTTGTATGGAATCTTGGAACTTATCGACGGTTTAATGTTGTGATTTAAAATGAAATAACATTGTAGAATGCACTATCTTTCCTCGTCTAAATAAATGAATGAAAGCAAGGTATACTTATTCGTATCGAGTTGGGTAGGAAGTGTTTGATAAGGCTTGCTCAGCTGGGTTTTCTAGATTGAGCGCCGGTCGCACCTCCCGAGGTTGGGGCGTGACATCCAGATCTGTTTACTAAAAATGTTGACCGGAGTCAACTTAAATCAATTTTTTAAAGGCAAACTCAATATTTTCCTTAAATTTCACATAAAGGCTTTCCGAAAACGTGTCCAGACTGCGCACGCAAATCGAGGGGGAAAGGAAATGAGGTGTTAAAGACCTCAGAACCCCGAATTGGGTCCTAAAACATGAGATAACCTTGTGAGTCATCACAGATTGTGAGATAAAATTGTAAAATATGGGTTTTGGGATCATGGAATCCTCCATAAAAAGGGTCTTCAAACCTTAATACACACTTAGTGTTTGATAAAAAGCTCAAGTAAGCTAGAACTATGATCGTTTTCCTAATTTTTGGTTCAATTTGTTATATTGCTAAAATAGATTGAAATTGCTAAGAGTTCCGAAATATTGTAGAGTTTAAGGAAGCTCTGTTGAGGTATGTATGGCTAAACCCCCTCTTCTTAGAATTGAATCCCATGGTGTTCATGCAATCGGTGTAACTCCCAAATTGATCGTTATAGAAATTGCTATTCTGAACGTGCTTGTGTTGAAAAATATATGTGCAATAAGTATTCCAATGCCCTCATCATGTTATCTTATCATTTGAGAATGTGTTCAAAATATGAAATATGTGGTAAAAATGCCTAGACTTCAAGTCAAATTCGAATAAAGATTGTTATGCCAAATTGTGTGAAAAGCCTTTATATGATTTAGATTCTAAATTGCTCATGTGTGTAATCAAATTTTTGAATGAAAAGTCTTGTTGTGGAATTACGATATATGGCCAAGTGCCAAATATGATATAACAATTGTGGCCACTAGTGCCGATGAATTGAATGACATGAAAGAAGTATGAAATGACATGATTGATAGAAATTGGTAATGTTTCGGGCGAAGCGGCCTAGCCGATGCCGCACACATGGTGGTGACTATGCTGGAAATTGAAACTAGAAATTGAAATAGAAATTCTAATTGTGGTAGATGTCTCAAATGAGACGACCTAGCCGATCGGGTCATGATCGGACTCTGTATAAAGGTACGGTGGTATTGTGAATGGTGGTATAATGGTGTTAAAAATCTTCCAACCTAAAATCATGAAAATTACTTGAAACCTTATGTGATTATCAAGTTGAGTTTGTGGTATTGTTTAAGGTTTCTATTAATTTCATGATAATTCCCTCCTGTATTATTGCTCATTCTAATGAGATGGTGTTTAGTTATACATACTAGTACCATTCGACGGTACTAACGTCCCTTTTTCCCGGAGGTGCTGCACCTTTAAACGGATGCAGGTGGTTCCACAACAGGTAACATTGGTCAGTGATAGTGGTACATCCTCCTCCCAGCAGTCTTAGTGAGCCTCGTTTCATTTCGGGGTCATGCATCTTTTGTACCTTATGTATTGTACTTGAGGTATAGCCAGAGCCTTATTGACGGCCCTTTTGTAGTACTCTTTTATATCTATTAGAGGCTCCGTAGACATAGTGTAGATTATTTGTATATGGGTGTTGGGAAAGTCAAACGAGTTATGTTATGTTTGAATCATCTATTCTACTTTAAATTATGAAAAATGTGTATTTTGGAGACTTTAAAATGAATAACTAAGCGAGCTCTGTATCGCTTAGTTAATGAGAATGTGTCTTTTCTTTATTTAGGAGTGAGTTTGGGTAGATAGAATCTAACAGGCTTGCTCGGCCGGGTTCACTCGATTGAGCATTGGTCATGCTCCCCGAGTTTAGAGCATGACAAAACCAACATCAATATATGAAGCAGAAACACAATCATCCTAAAACTGGTATCAATGAGTACATGAGCTCTAAGAGTGTCGGAACCACCCATCCCCGCAAGTCACATATCATCAAATAGACCTACGCAAAGTATCAAACAGGGGAACAATGTACTAATTGTTGCGACCAAAACACTCACGCAAGTGCACGTGATCGTCAAGTAATAGAGTAGTGAGTAGAGTATCGTTCCCACGAAGACTTATGATTAACTGTTGACTGAATCAAACCCAATTCTTTATCTACCCAAGAGATTGTTCACTAAAGAAAAATGTAATTGTTTTACTACATAAACTATAAAGAATTAATCTAACTAACGCAAGTACCCAAACGAATAGCAATTACGAGTAACAAACAGTAGGAGAAGATATTCCAGGGTCACGGTCATAGTCAACAATCGTGTTGTGTTCTTGGCTCAAAATGACTAATCAATTTATCTGGGTTATTGATTGACAGGGTTGATATTACTCATAAGAATCTGTCGAGTTCTTACTCGCCTATTCAAGTCAACTCAACACTTATATGTCTATGGTATTAAAATTAACAAGAACGCATTTACAATTCCTGTATTTCAACCAAACAAGGCAATTGGGTATATGTCTATCCCAATTGCAAATCCGTTCCCCGAGGCCCGGGTTCAAGAACTTGCTCTATTTAATTCTATATGCAATCTAAACTTCCCGCTTTCAAGTTCAACTAAAGATTCGTAGATAGTACTTCACTGTTAGCTACTCAGCAAAATGATTAAACGCAGAATTAAATAAACAACCCAATATGATAAACCAACTTTGTAGAATTAAACTTCAAACAACAACATTCATGTTTCACCCATGACCCCAGAATAATGGGTTTTAGCCACTCATACTAGTGTTCATCATAAATAAGTTCAATTTCATCACAAAAAACAGCAAAACAAGAGAAGAAAAGAAGAACTTGATGGTCAAAACTCCTCCGTGCCTCTTGCCTCTCTATTTCTTCCACTAAACTATGAAAAACTTGATACTTTAACCTTGGGCGAGCTTGACTTTATATAGGTTAAGTGGGTTTCCCTCCAGATTTCCAATTTTACCCCTAAAAAACATTTTTCCAGACCGGACACGCGCGAGCTCGCGCATAACTTCGCGCGTTTCTTCGAGTATGATTCTGCCTCGGCCTTTCTTACGGGCGAACTACTGCGCGACTTCGTGCGTTTCTTCGTGCACCTGGAGCTTGATTTCGTCCATTTTTTCGTCTCGTCCTTGCACGCACTCGACTCCGAGGGGTTGTTCTTGCTCATAAATCATTCCAATATCCTCTTGAAAGCATAATATAGGATCCTCATCCTGCAATGTATACATGTCACTATTAGAGCCTATTTGTCATCAATTAACCATAATATGTCATTGGAATATATTCAAGCGGAAGCATAAACAATAGCTAAATCACCTAGATTTCGCCTATTATCAACACCCCACACTTAATTCATTGCTAGTCCTCGAGCAATCAACTATACTCTCTAGAGAATCCTTCACTCAACCATTTCCCTTAACGCATTACACTTAGAACAATGTACATGTATTACGCCTAGCATTGAACAATCCTAGCCTCAAAGTCGACTCTCAAGTGCCATGCAATATTCACACTTCCTCAAAGTACTCTACACAGAAGTCAAGACTTGCTTTTCCTTCACGAATCATATTCTCTCACAATTACATCAACAAAAACTGAGTTCAATCCACCACATTCAATTCATATACTCACATATATCAAGGAAATCACTCACTCTCACAAAAGAGGTCACATGCATGCAATTGGTACCATAAGCTTGCCCTTAATGTAAATCTCTACTAATGTAGGCTAGCTCGATCCAAAATCAATTAGGACTTTTCATGGTTGTAATGTGGGCTAAGGGACGGGTAGGATGTATTTAGGAATAGTGACTCAACCCCTAAGCACTTTAACACATCACATGAGCAATGTTTTAGCGCAAATTCTTCAACTCACTTCTTATTCACACACAGTATCATCCCACAAATACACCCTTCTTCTTTAAGCACTCTATTAATTCATTCCCACTAGCTGGAACAAGACACAATGTAATCATCTCTTTTTTTTTCCTTTTTTTCTTGTCACTCAATTTCTTCTAGTGGTGTATTCGTTTATAACTTAAGTGCACCTTTCACCCTTGTATTGGTTCCACTCAAAAGCCACCCCACACTTATTTCCTTCTTACTTCTTTTAGCGATCCTCTCACAATTAAAGTGCTTTAAGAGGTAAAAGGATCAAAACAATGTCAATTAAGAACAAATGGGTATAGGCTTGTAATGCGGGTGGAAACAAAAGTCTACAGGCTCAAAAGGATTAACTAGGGATAAATTTTATTTTTGATAAGCAATTAAGCTCAAAAAAGGTCAAAGAAAGCCTAACATCATTTTTTTAAACCGAGCATCACCTAAAATTTTGCTTCAACTCACATACCGGGCAAGTTCTAGACATAAGTACACAACATGGACTACACAAATACTCACCACACATGGCATATGACTCATTCAGATCAGCTCATCAAGATGCTCCATTACGAGCATTCAATTCAGTAACAAACATACAAATTAAGGCACTTTCAGTGATATTCAACAATTACGACTAAGCGTTACACTCTAGGGTCTATTGTGTTCAGGTGCATCAACGCTATGGATTCTCTTTCAATTTTTATAGCTCGTAGCCCATTACCCTAATCTACAAATCAAAAAGAAAAAAAAATAAAAACTACCTATGCCCGGTTCAAGCTAAACCCTTGAAAAATAACCGCGGCTTAATGAAAAACCAAGGAGGAATTGCTACACTACCTAAGAAAAAAATAAAAAATCTTTTTGTTGTTTTCTCTAGACTCACTTCCCTCAAGAAAATTATCTAAAAGATCCGTCATCAGGAAGAGCCTACAAAAACAAAATTTGTTTTTTTCTCTCGACTTAGTCCCTCAAGAACCCCGTCGAAAGGGGTCCGTAGTCGGGCCGAGCCATTTATCTAAATTAACAAACAAAAAAAACTACTCATGCTTAACAAAAACTATCAAGTCAACATGAAACAAACAAAACAAACCGGCAATTTGTACAACTACATACAACATACAATGAAGGAATCCCCACCCCACACTTAAGAAAGAAGACATGTCCCCATGGCTTAAAATTTAAAAGAGCAATGAGGTGAAGAGACTTCCCTGAAGCTTCACTCTTGATCGGAAACGGTTTTAGGGTTCACATTGCACGTACGCCCCAAATCTTGCAGCCAACCCATGAACTTCTTTTCCGACTTGACTTGTCGGTCAGCTATCACGTCTACACGAGTGCCCAAATCATTCATGGAGGTGCGTAGACCAGCCACATCTTGCTCCAATGTGGTGAGCTGGGACACTCTGGTAGTTCTTGAAGAGGACGTTGCTCGTGACAGTGCTGCAGCTGTTGCGCTGGGCGCATGGGCCTGCACTTCGCCCTCCACATCCATTTGCTCTTCCTCCTCCGATGCATCAGAACCACTCTCATCCTCTCCACCTGCCGTGACTGCTGAGGCTGCCCCCGTGGTATTCATGCCAGGTCGGATCTTGTGGCTTTTTCTTACCAGCCCGTCCACATGAGTATTTTCAGGCACCTACACATTCCTGCAAAGCTTAGTCACCAAAGATAGGAAAAAGAAGCCATACTGGCATTGGGGGCATCGGATAAACATCTCGTCGTGGATCACTTTGGCCATGTCGAAAGGAAAACCCTTGATGAAATACCAAAACAATGCAGCCCGGGGTCCATTCACCTCCGTAGTATTTGTGGAGGGAATAAGGCGATTGTTAATCACATACAGCCAGCTCTTCGCCTCTGGAGTTAAGACGGATGAGTGGAACTTCTCTCCATGTTCCATCCACTCTACCATTTTTCCTGGTGCACAAATTTCATCAAAGAAGCGCTCCCACTTGGCATCGATTGGATTTCGCCCATATTCATAAAAGTTAGTATTCTCAGGCAGAGGGTCGGACAATTGATAAGCTATACGTATCGCCTCAATGGAGGCATCCACCGCCTTACGGCGCACTGTGACCACATGGTTGACATGTTCTGGTAGATTAGCATAGAATTCGCGTACAACCATTACATTAGCCTCCCCTGGCTCGTCAATGAAGGCCTGCAAACCCCGCTCCATCAACTCATTGTACATGTGGGGGCATCATTCCTTGACCTTTTTGATGTTGATGCCCCTCTCCGTAATTGGCTTCTTGGCAGCCTTCTCTGTAAAACGGGTCTGAGCCTCAGGGGAGACAAATTTGTTGTTGTCATAGGGACGTGCGGGAGCTGCCCTTTGGAGGCTTGAGGATAGACCCGTGGCTTGGCGCTTTTTCGATGGTGACATAATACCTGCAAAACGTGGACACATTAGCTCAGCCCAACAAAAATAGTGTGACTGAATGCGCTTACTCAGACTTCACAAGCAAAATTGGTCTCAACTACATAATCATGCTCATTGAGGCCTTTCCACAAACACCTTGTGGCCATTAGGCTCTCACAGCTCTTTTCTAAGGGTCTTGCAACAAGGGCCTCCCACAAAATCTCATCCATAACCCAATCAAGTACTACCCACCCCACACTTACAACAAACTAACACCACAACATATTTTACCAAGTTTGAACACCAATTCACAAAACACATCTACACTAATGGCATAAGATATAACATAAAAAATCTGAAAGTAGAAAGATAAAAAGAAAGAAAACTACAACTAGGGCTCGTACCTTGTTGAAAATCGTGAGAGAGGGGGATGATGCTAGTGATTTTTGGGAAGAGAATCGTGAGAGAGGGTGATGGGGGCAGGGGTGCTGGAATTTGGTGTTTTTGAAGGAGTTGGGAGATTTTGGAAGATGGGATATGGATTTTGTTTAATAGAAGGGGGGGTAAATGTGTCTAAACAAATAACCTATACAAAAATAAAAAAATAAAAAGAAAAACTAGAACTAAAAAGAAAAACAAAACGCCTGAAAAGTTCCAGGCAGAATGTTCCGCCCAGGCGTGCGAACATATGCGCGAAGTTTGGAGCTCGCGCGGTTCTGTTGAGTTCCAGGAAGAAAGGTTTGCGAACTTGTGCGCGAAATTTTGGATCTCGCACGTTTCTTCGCACGGTTCCATTGAGTTTCAAGCAGAAAGGTTCGCCCAGGGGCGCGAACATATGCGCGAAGTCGCGCTCCTGGGCATTTATTTTTGCATTTATTGTCACCTGTTTTGCTCCTAGTTGATGGTCCTTTCACCCACCCTTCGTCGCCTGCATTTGTTAGTAAGTTAAAGCTCAAAATCAAACACTACTACTATCATTGGGTTGCCTCCCAACCAGCTCCTTATTTAACGTCGTAGCACGATGGTTACAACATTTCAATGGGTTGCCTCCCATCCGGCGCCTGATTTAACGTCACGACATGACTCAACATGTTCTCAATCATCCTTCAAGTCCAATGAGGTCTTGTGACGTGCAAAGTCACCACCCCAGTAATGTTTTATCCATTGACCGTTCACCAAGAAAGTGCCAGTGGAACTCATATCTCTCAACTCTACGGCTCCATGAGGCTTCACGCTTACCACAACAAAAGGGCCCGACCAATGAGATTTAAGCTTTCCGGAAAAAAGCTTCAACCTCAAATTGAACAACAGAACTTCTTGCCCTGGCTCGAACTCTCTATGTTGAATGTGCTTGTCATGCCACCTCTTAGTCTTTTCTTTATACAATTTGGCATTCTCATATGCATGTAATCGAAACTCCTCGAGCTCATCGAGTTGCAACAACCTCTTCTCTCCAGCTAAGTTCCCATCCATGTTTAGCTTCTTTATTGCCTAATAGGCCTTGTGCTCAAGTTCGACGGGCAGGTGACATGCCTTCCCATACACCAATCTATAAGGAGAAGCACCTATGGGAGTTTTGTATGCTGTTCGATACGCCCACAATGCGTCGTATAACTTTCCGGCCCAATCTTTTCTATTCGCACTCACTGTTTTCTCAAGAATTTGCTTTACCTCTCTGTTTGAAACCTCCACTTGACCACTCGTCTGTGGGTGATAGGCAGTGGAGACCTTATGATTGACCCCGTACTTTGCAAGGACATTGTTTAACAGTTTGTTGCAGAAATATGTACCTCCATCAACACTTTCGGAGTTCCAAAACGTGTGAAGATATGCTTCTTGACAAAGCTTACCACCACCTTAGCATCATTAGAGGGAAGAGCAATGGCCTTCACCCACTTGGACACATAATCAACTACCACCAAGATGTATCTATGGTCGTTCGAGTATGGAAAAGGTCCCAAGAAGTCAATTCCCCAAACATCAAAAAGCTCCACTACCAGGATGTTTTGCAGCGGCATCTCGTGCTTCTTATTGATCGTCCCGGTTCTTTGGCACCTGTCACACATTTTAACAAAGGCGTGTGCATCCCTAAACAATTTCGGCCAATAGAAACCTGATTGTAGCACTTTTTGGGCGGTCCTGTCTCCACCGTGATGACCTCTGTATGACGAGGCGTGAGAACTATGGAGTATGGCACTCATCTCCTCCTCAGGAACACATCTCCGCACCAACTGATCTGCACATAGCCTGTTAAGAATGGCTCATCCCACATGTAGAGCCTCACATCATGCAAGAACCTTCGTCTATTGTCTGGTGTCAATTATGGTGGTGTCACCCCACTTGCAATAAAATTCACATAATCTGCATACCACGGGGCTGTGCTTAAGGTGATTGCTAATAACTGCTCATCAGGGAATGTTTCTTTAATTGCACCCCCTTCAGCCACATGGTTCCGATTTTCTTACCTGGACAAGTGATCAGACACTTGGTTTTCTGTTCCTTTGCGGTCTTGGATCTCTAAATCAAACTCTTGCTGCAGTAGGATCCACCAAATCAGTCTCGGCTTGGCATCCTTTTTCTCAAACAAGTATCTGATGGCTGAATGATCTGTGTAAACGATGACTTTGGTCCCCACAAGATATGACCTGAACTTGTCAAACGCCCACACCACTGCAAGCAACTCTTTTTCAGTGACGGTGTAGTTCATCTGAGCTGGATTTAGAGTTTTGCTTGCATAGTAGATGGAGTGGAATATCTTATTTCTCCTTTTCCCCAAGACAACACCAACAGTCAAGTCGCTAGCATCGCACATCAACTCGAACGGCTGCTCCCAGTCCGGAGCAATTATGATTGGTGCAATAACCAACCTTCCTTTCAGCTCCTTGAATGCCTTCAGATAGGTATCATCAAATTTGAAGGTGACATCTTTCTCAAGCAACCTGCACAAGGGAGAGGAAATTTTCGAGAAATCTTTAATGAAACGACGATAAAAACCTGCATGGCCCAAGAAACTGCGAATGCCTTTGACAGATATCGGTGGAGGCAATTTTTCAATCGCTTCCACCTTTGCCTTTTCCACCTGCAAACCATCTTTGGACACCTTGTGCCCCAGGACTATACCTTCATGTACCATGAAATGGCACTTTTCCCAGTTTAGCACCAAGTTAGTCTCTTTACACCTAGCAAGTACTTTATCAAGGTTCATCAAGCAGTTATCAAAAGAACATCAAAACACAGAAAAATTGTCCATGAACACTTCCACAAACCTCTCAACCATGTCAGTAAAAATGGCCAGCATACACCTTTGAAAAGTCGCAGGTGCATTACAAAGACCAAAAGTCATTCGCTTGAACGCATATGTGCCATAAGGACACGTAAAAGTGGTCTTCTCTTGGTCCTCTAGGGCTATAGCAATCTGATTATACCCCGAGTAACCATCTAAGAAGTAGTAGTACTCCTGGCCAGCTAATCTATCAAACATTTGGGCAATAAAGGGGAGGGGAAAGTGGTCCTTCCGGGTGGCATTGTTCAATTTTCTATCATCAATGCAAATTCTCCACCCGGTGATAGTTCATGTAGGTATTAAATCATTATTCTCATTAACTACTACAGTCATCACCCTTTCTTGGGTACACTATTTGATGGGGCTTACCCATTTGCTATCTGAGATAGGGAATACAATACCTACGTCGAGCCACTTAATCACTTCTTTTCTTACTACCTCTTTCATAGTTGGATGAGTCGGCGTTGTTGCTCTACACTGGGCTTGTGTCTATCCTCCATGAGGATTTTGTGCATGCAGAAGGCTGGACTAATGCCCTTAATGTCAGACATAGTCCACCCAAGTGCTCGCTTGTGCTCACGTAGCACTCTCAACAGCTTTTCTTCCTGCAATTTAGACAAGTCAGACGAGACAATAACAAGTAAAGTATCAGATTCACCCAAATAAGCATATTGTAGGTGAGGTGGAAGGGGTTTAAGTTCCAATTTTGGGGCTTCCTCAATTGACGGCTTTGGAAGAGGCCCCTCTGGTCTATTCAAAGGCTCGAAGGGGTGCGTCCCTTGCAGGTACGCCCAAGATGTATCAAGGATGTGCATCATCTCCTCAACCTCCTCATCAGCCCCCAGGCTATCAAGTAACATAAGTGTTTTCTCTAGAGAATCGTCTAGATATACACTCGGATAATGAATCTGCTCATCGGCCTCAACAACAGATATCATTGAGAGCTCCTCATAGTGGCGGGGAAGTTGGATTGCTCTGTAGACATTAAAAACTGCTTCCTCGTCATCTACCCTCAAAATCATCTTTCCCTCTCTCACTTTGATAATTGCATCACCAGTAGCTAAGAGAGGTCGCCCCAATATGATTGGAACCAGTTCATCAACCTCATAATCGAGGATAATGAAATCAACAGGGAAGATGAATTTCCCAATCTGCAGCAACACATCTTCAATCACCCCTTCAGGGTGTGCTATCGATCTGTCAGCCAGCTATAACATCACAGTAGTGGGCATTGGGGCTCCCAGGCCCAGTTGCTTGAACAAGGATAGGGGCAATAGATTTATACTCGCCCCCAAATTGCAAAGAGCACGACCCACATCAATATTGCCAATGCGCACAGGAATCGTGAAGCTGTCGAGATCCTTAAGCTTTTGAGGGAGCTTATTTTGGACCCTTGAAGTGCACTCCTCAGTAAGTGCCACTGTCTCAAATTCAGTTAATCTTCTCTTGTGAGCCACTATATCTTTTACGTATTTAGCATACTTTGGAATTTCACGAAGCACATCAACAAGTGGGATATTCAATTGAACCTGGGTCAACATAGAGAGGAATTTTGTGAACATGCGATCATCATTCTTTTTCTGCAATCTCTGGGGAAAAGGGGGTGGTGGTCTTGGGGCCTCCACGGGCTCTGAAATTTCAGCAGCATTCTTTTGCTCTTGAGTCACTTTAGGGATCAACTCTCCATCAGGTATGGGCTTGTCTTTCTTTTTCTTTGGCACTTCCTCTAGCTCCCTCCCATTTCTAAGTGTAACTGCATTCACTTGAGGGTTCTTTTCTGTATCACTGGGAAGGGTGCCTGCATGTCTAGTGTTTTGATTTGTTGCTAACTTCCCCATTTGCCTTTCAAGATTTCTGAAGTCGGTCCTGAGTTGCTGATTGTCAATCAACAACTTCTTTAGCAGATCATTGGTACATTCTTCCATTTGTTGGGGTAGTCTCTGAGGCTGGTTGAAATTCCCTTGGGGTCTATGCTGATTCTGATTCTGTTGATTTCCACCCCATGAGAAGTTGGGATGATTTCTCCAATTTGGATTATAAGAATTCTCGTATTATGCATGCTGATTCAGCAGACCTCTGTTCTATTGCCCCACATAATAGATAGATTCTGGATTCATGGGGCACATATCACTCATATGACTGTCGCCACAGAGTTCGCAGCAAATAGTCATCTGTTGTACGTGTTGCATTGTATGTGGTTGCTGCATTGTCATCCTAGTCATCTGATTGGAAAGCTTTGCAATATCGGCTCTCATGGCTGACACTTCGTCTAACTCAAGTAACCCAGCTGATTTCTGCTTAACTGCCTTTCGTGAATCACACTCACCTTGCCAGTTATTATTATTAGCAGTGAAGTTATTCAGCAAGATTTGGATTTCACTGTACGGTCTGTCCATGCAACTACCCCCACAAGCGGAATCAAGATTCATCTTTGAAGCATCATCTAACCCATCTACAAAAGTGTGACCTAATACCTCGTCCGTCTGGCAATGATGAGGATAGTCTCTGAGCATCTTCTTGTACCTTTCCCATGCTTGACGCAGTGTCTCGCCCGCTCGTTGTTCAAACCCAAGAATTTGACTCCTCAATACCTTTGTTTTCTTAGTGGGGAAAAACTTGATTAAGAATTTCCTCGCCAGATCATCCCAGGTGCGGATTGAATTTGTTGGCTCTTTATTCAACCACTCCTTAGCTTCCCCAATCAGTGAAAAGGGGAAAAGTGTCAGCCTGACATAGTCCTTGGAAACGTTCGGATAGTTGTAGGTATCCGTAATTTCCAAGAAATTTTGAATGTGCCTCTACGGGTCTTCATGAGGTAAACCCACAAACATCCCTGTGGATTGGATCAGCTGAACCATGTATTGTTTCAGCTCAAAGTGCCCAGTGATGTCAGGCTTCACAATAGCCTGAGTCATATTAGCCAGACTGGGCCTTGCGGCTTCAATCACCGCGCGTTCCTCATTACCTGCCATCTCAATTGGCTGTGGTTGAACTTCGATGTCCAACTCTCTTTCAATTCTGGTTCTCGCGTCCACCTCTCTCCTCAATCTGTGAAGTGTTCGGTCAATTTCGGGATCGAGAGGAAGGAAATTGTTTACGCTTCTACTTCTTCGCATTCAATAGAAACTTGTATTAGCACAAACAAAGTGAACTAAAAGTTAAAACTCGAATAAATAAGTAATAAAAGCTCAATTCAGTCAAGTAGCTAATTTCTAAATCCCCGGCAACGGCGCCAAAAATGTGTTGCGACCAAAACACTCACGCAAGTGCACGTGATCGTCAAGTAATAGAGTAGTGAGTAGAGTATCGTTCCCACGAAGACTTATGATTAACTGTTGACTGATTCAAACCCAATTTCTTTATCTACCCAATATATTGTTCACTAAAGAGAGATGTAATTGTTTTACTACTTAAACTATAAAGAATTAATCTAACTAACACAAGTACCCAAACGAATAGCAATTACGAGTAACAAACAGTAGGAGAAGATATTTCAGGGTCACGGGCATAGTCAACAATCGTGTTGTGTTCTTGGCTCAAAATGACTAATCAATTTATCTGGGTTATTGATTGACAGGGTTGATATTATTCATAAGAATCTGTCGAGTTCTTACTCGCCTATTCAAGGCAACTCAACGCCTATATGTCTATGGTATTAAAATTAACAAGAACGCATTTACAATTCATGTATTTCAATCAAGCAAGGCAATTGGGTATATGTCTATCCCAATTGCAAATCCGTTCCCCGAGGCCCGGGTTCAAGAACTTGCTCTATTTAATTCTATATGCAATTTAAAGTTCCCACTTTCAAGTTCAACTAAAGATTCGTAGATAGTATTTCACTGTTAGCTACTCAGCAAAATAATTAAACACAGAATTAAATAAACAACCCAATATGATAAACCAACTTTGTAGAATTAAACTTCAAATAACAACATTCATGTTTCACCCATGACCCCAGAATAATGGGTTTTAGCCACTCATACTAGTTTTCATCATAAATAAGTTCAATTTCATCACAAAAAACAGCAAAAACAAGAGAAGAAAAGAAAAACATGATGGTCAAAACTCTTCCTTGCCTCTTGCCTCTCTATTTCTTCCACTAAACTATGAAAAACTTGATACTTTAACCTTTGGCGAGCTTGACTCTATGTAAGTTAAGTGGGTTTCCCTCCAGATTTCCAATTTTACCCCTAAATAATATTTTTCCGGATCGGACACGCGCGAGCTCGCGCATAACTTCGCGCGTTTCTTCGCGTATGATTCTGCCTCGACCTTTCTTACGCGCGAACTACTGCGCGACTTCGCGCACCTGGATCTTGATTTCGTCCATTTTTTCGTCTCGTCCTTGCGCGCACTCGACTCCGAGGGGTTGTTCTTGCTCATAAATCATTTCAATATCCTCTTGAAAGCATCATATAGGCTCCTCATCCTGCAATGTATACATATCGCAATTAGAGCCTATTTTTCATCAATTAACCATAATATATCATTGGAATATAATCAAGCGGAAGCATAAACAATAGCTAAATCACCTAGATTTCGCCTATTATCACTAATACTCAAAACAATGTACTAATACTCAAAAGTTGTTACATCTTAGGTGTGTACACGATTGCATTTATTTATCAATGTATACATATGTACAAGTCTTTTCTCTGCCTATTCATATTAGTTTTAGTTAATTTCACTTGGATCTTCTAAGATTAGAAACTTTTACGATGTCCAATAAAAACTTTAACAATAGATATGTGTACTATTTTGTAAAGACAACAAAATGCTTACGTCACTTTTGTAAGTTAATACGATTTCTAGATCCTACGAATTAACATGGTTACACGGAATGTGCAACTTTTTCCCTTCTAAATCCTACAATCAGGATGTGTTTATAATTATCAATCACCATAAAAAGAATTTAAATTTTTTCGTTCTCATTGATGTAGAAAATAATTGAATTCACTATTTAATTTGGTAATTTATTTGAACTACGTCATTCATTCACCTCTATAAAATATTATGAGAAACGTATATATTTAGCAGCTCCCAAAAAATAAAAAACGACAAAATATATATTTTTGGATATAAATATATTATATACACATATATTCACATTTATATACTTTTTGGCTAGCGAATGCAATCGATTTTAGTCGATCGGTCAATTTTGTATTTTGCACTTACCAAATATTTTTGGTGATGTGATTCTTCGAATAGTACTTTTATGAATATGACAAACAAGTTATATTACAACCCAAATTTCCACCTTGCGGATCGTGATGGCACCAATTCTCTAAGACTAGGCAAGCCTAATACATGATGAGATTTAGTAGAAATAACCAACTTAACTATTAAATATAAAAATGATAAATGACATAACATAGCTGAAACTGAACAATAGTCATACATCCCCAAACCGTTTGTACGGAGTCATAAGATTTATTGAGAGTAAACTAGAAATATCAAATACAGTATGGTTTTGGAATGAAGTAAATAGTAGTAATGGCAAACATTAGAAGGTGACTCTGAGGTCTGCGAGCGGAATGATAGGTATACATTGAAATCTCCACAGTAATCTTAAAGGAGCTCACTACCAAACGGCACGCTCAGATGTAGCTCGATTTGCACAAAAATATGCAGAATCATAGTATGAGTACCTCAAGCTTAAAATAGGCAATAAAACAACACAATACAACCAGAAACTTAAAAACAACCTAACTACGATTCGGGACCTTTAATACAACAAAAAATCCAAATATACCATAAAACACCCAATCAAAAGTTATCAATTAGCCTGAAAATGCAATGACAAGTGATTAGCCCATTACCCTACCACATGTGGCATTTCTCCATTCCCTTTATGCTTCAAAACTTCTTAAATCACCAACACAATAGGACAACACGATTGGACTACAAAATAGTCCACTAAAAGTAAAATAAATTGAACTCACGGCTTCTGATCACCGTCCCGTGAGTTCTAACTATTAGAAAACGAATTTATCAACCTTCCTTGATATTTAAAAGATTAAATATAGAAATTAGGCATTTTCTCAACTATGAAGTACCTTCCAAAATTCAAACTTTAAAGAAAAAGAGAGGCGATATAGCGATACTTACATCGTAGGTATCGTTCTAATGTTATTGCTTCTTAATTTCGTAACGGGAATATTAATCTTCTTTGAAACACTTGTAAAGAGCTAAAGGATAGGTTTTATGGGGGTTCTCTGTTCGTGTTCTATGAAAAATGAAGAGAAAGACGATTTAAAACCTATATATATATATATATATATATCAACTTTTGAAAAGTCAAATAAGTGCTAGCTTGGCACCCTAGGATTGGCCTTTCTTCCAATGTTTATATCATTTTATCCGGATATTATAAGAATGAATGGTTAATAAAATTGGAAACTACATTCCAGTACCTTCAATTTGGTACATAATATTTCCCAACAAGACCTCATATAGCACACGAAATGTATTGCTCAAAAAGCTTCATTTCAAGGCAAATCCTTAGTCGGTTTTTTTGTAACTTAAATCCGATTTTTCCAAACTTTATATTTTATATCCAAACATCACATATAGTCATATTATGACTTTAAACTCCATTAAATCATGATTAATAAGTCTTATATTTACTATACGTCACCGTGGGCCGCACATGGTGTAACAGTATTAGCTTCGGTTTGAAGCATACTTTTGGATCGGTTAAGACTTGCAGAGGTTGGTTTTGAGGATAACTTAAGCAAGAAAATTTCTTGATGCATGGAGTATTACACTTAAAGGGTATATGGGAATCATGGAATGATTGAGTTGTTATCCATGAAGGATGTAGTGCACATGGAGTAGGAATTCACTCGGTTGCATTAAGGCAGGGTTACTTCTTTGGGTGTTGTGATGCTAATAGGTCACAAGTCATTCGGACCATTTGGGCGGTGCAATTGTGATTTGAGCACAGTGGATGAATCTCAAGAAGGTTCTATTGGATTCAAGGTTCATATGTGGCATTTGAGGATCTTTCGTGTTACATCTCGCAATTTTTGTACGTTAAAATTGCATTTTCGGTTAGCCGACGTAGACTCGGGGATGAGATCATCTTAACGTTAACGTACTTACGCTATTTATAACAAACGATAAATAAGTGTTATGAAGGGTAAAGGAGTACACGGATTAAAAAAATGAGTTTCGTTGAAAGTGGCCAATTTGGAATAAAATACGGGTCGAGCGATAATACCCGATAATTATGAACTAATACCATACAAGGTACCATATGACCAAGGTAATATAATATATATAAAGTATATATGAAGTATTTTAAAAATAAATAGAATTTTAAGTAATTTAGGACAATTTTTAAATTATGCGGGTAATTGGTTAATTATTAGGTAACAGGATATTACCCGATTAACTAATAAATGGATAAAAACTTAATAATTATCCCCCCAATCAACGTGGCAAGAAGCCACCAAGGTAAAAAGTGACTAAGTAGTCACTTATTGCCACCTAGACAAATAAGAATAGATAACTAACCAAGTCATCTGCCAAAATCCAATGTGAATCAAAAGTGACTCCAAAAAAAAGTTAGTCTTTCCAAACTTTAAAGAAACATAAAGAACACTAGCCCTATACATCTCAGCCAAAATCATAGGGACAATAGTGTAAGTTTGCCCCTCAATCCCCTCAATTAAGGTCTTAGTGACCATAGCTAGGCGAGTGTGAATCCTTTCTCCCTGTATTGGAAATACCAGCATCCCCAGAAAGCAGACAATGAATACAAAAAATCGACGATGAGTCCAACCCAAAAAAATGAAGGCAAACTCATCATGATAAAGGCGATATGACTTGATGTGCCCATAATGCTGATAAAGGAAATTGAATGGTATGTAAGACTTCTTCAGACAGACTAACTCATCATTTTTCCTAAAACCCATCATTTTAAAGAAACCTCGAGAAGTGCGGTTTTCCGATACCAACAAACCAGGGCTATCCCATGGGAGCCCAGTGAAGCCTCCTATTTCTTTTAAAAGGGGAGTCATTTCTTTGTCGCCAAAATAGAATATGGCTCTCTTCTTATCCCAAAATATGGTGGTGGCCTCAAATAATGCATTGTTTGGCTGAATGTCTAACCAAGAGGGTAAATTTCTGAGGACCCTTTTCACATGATTCTGTTCACTTTGTGAGATATTTTCCCACCAATCTAGCAGCAAAGTTGGGATATTCTGAATTATGCCGAACCTGGGACTTCATGCCTCATTTCTGAAAAACAATAAAGTTAGAATTTTCCCACTCCAAATTTGGATATTTACACGTTAATGATCAACATATTGACATGTTTTCTCCAAATAATGCACAGATCGTGATTGTGTCCATTCAGATTATGGAAATCCCGGCGGACTTTGGACAAGTCTTGCTTTAGCGAGTTGTTACGCGGACAATGTTCTAACCCATACTAAGTTTGGACATGATGCTTGCATAGTTAATATTAGAGTGGGGGTTTCTAGAATAGTCTAGAAGGGTACCCTCAAGAGGAAAACTTGAGAGGGAAACGCACAAAACGGTCGACTGCACCGCTGATTGACTAGTTTTACCACAAATAAGTTTTCTAAATTTAAAGGGTGATTTAGGAAGAGTGCGGGCACTCATCAAGTGCCGCTATGGTATTAATTACGCGCCAGTGGAATATGATGTGGAACATGTTTTATGCAAAGATAAAACTGCACATTGTCAAATATTTTGCATGGTGAAAATAGTAAATGCAGTATTAAATGAAACGTAAAGACATAAAAAGAAAGGAAAACAAGGAAGAAGTTAGTTCGCGCAATGTGAAAATTGCAATAAAGTAAATAAGGGAGTGAGGGTGGGGAGAGATATGATGTAGTAATTTAAAAATGTCTAAAGGAAAATGCATGTTATGACTAAATTGAGGAGAGATTTTCATATTAATGCGAATTCAAATAAATGAAAAATAGGGAAAACGGTGTACAGGTAGCAATAAAAGGAAACGGGAGCGGGATATTCATGTAACAGAAAAAAATAAAAGACATGTTTATTCGAGAAGACTAATTCATATAGACCAAGTTCGTTTATGGTATGAGCCTAAAAATATCCCCAGCGGAGTCACCATACTGTCGTGCCTCTTTTTCTCGCGAAATTGGGTTTCGACATATGACAACTCTTTAAGAAATGTGTTAAAAGAGAGAGTCTCCACCTAACGGGTTTGAGGTGCGTTAGGGCACCTATTTGCAAATAACTCTGGTTTAACCAATTTGCATCACCAAAGATCGGTTAAGGGCTTAGATTACCTTGAATAGAAGGTGTTAGGCACTCTTCGGGGTCCACAACTGTGGGTCCCGGCTGAACTCGAATTATATGAATTAGTCAAATAAACAGAAAGAAAGACAAGAAGTTTGGGCAGTTATTATCTATAGTCCTTGAATAAACACAAATAATTGATTTAAAGATAAGATGGGGGTTCTAGGTTCTTTAGCCTAAAGGATCACTCCGTGCAACATAAATAATACTTCGTAACTCCGTCGAGATGGGGTGTAACTCGTATTATTCAGCGGGCATAGACTATCATCTCCTGCTACCCAATTACTATCTTTAAGTTTGTTACCTATAGCGCACTAATTGATTCTAAATCATGTCTTGTGCGTGCACTATCCGTCTCACACCTATGGCCCAAGAGGTGTTTGGACCTCTGTTTTGGATAGTTCTAGACTTAACTTAGGCTTCTCAAAAATGATAAAACTAGGCGACATACAAAACAAGTTGGACTTCATGTAAAAGCAATTAAGGGCTCAAGTTAGCCTCCTCACTTAGACAACAAATGCACGAGAACAAATTCTCACACTAAGCGTTAGACAGTTTTAGAATTGAGCCAAATTAAAGCCATTAAGCCCTATAGACATGGTTTCTATGTGACCTCGTGCAGGCAGTTTCAGATGCGAGGTGCAATCTTATAGACGTGATTTCTAAACAACTATATAGTTTAGGGAATCTGGTATTGCATGCTTATTACTGCAAATTATACGTGGTTAAACCTAAAGACACGATCTCTAGGTGATTTACGTAGTAGTCGGTAGTGACGACCATTGAAAATACTCAGAATTACCTAGTTTGATCCTATGGACATCCTTTCTAATGATGGTATAGCTAAGCAACAAAATAGTGTCTGAAAGTTCTATATTAACACCTTAAAATGACTGATAATATCCTATAGGCAGGATTTCTAACGATTAGTAATTAAAATTAATTTTTTATACTTATCCCCTATAGGCGTGTCTCCTAAGTGAGCAATTATAATAACAACAGTAAATTAGCCAATCAAAGTCCAATAGGCATGATTTCTAGATGAATATTGGTTTCGAATGAATATGCTGTAATCATGCAAATTGAGAGATTTGTCATTTTATTTCCTATAGGTATGGTGTCTAACAAACATATAAAAGTAGAATATGTTAAACAAATTAAACACTCAGGTCCTATAGGTAGGTTATCTAACAACACATAGGAGTAGAACATGTTGAACAAATTAAACACTTATAGGCAAGATTTCTACTCGTTTCATTCAAACATTAAAATAGACTCATTTTCCCAATTTTAATAACACCCCAATTGTTATTACAACATTATTACAGGCCCAAAGAATTAAATAAGTTACAAAGTGATAAGAATAACTATAGTGGGCCTAAGACAAGCCCAAAGTATACCCAGCCCAGCCAGGTCTTCAATTTCGTATCCATACAAGTTCCACCATAGCCCAGAAGTCACAGTCAATCCAACACAAAATAGCCAAAACCCAGTAGCCACACTTGATCAAAGGTCCAGAAAACAGCCATTTACACAAGCCCATTGGATTATTCAGTAGGTGAAAATGGGCAGAATAGAGCAGTTAGGACAAAGTGTCAAAGAACCTTAGACCCTAGTGTGTCAGAGTTCACAAGGGTCTCAATTGGACCCCGAGAAGTGCTCACACTAGGGAGGTCAATGATAGAACCTGGGTAGCCTTGACTTTCAACTGGCTAAGAATAAGAACTCAAAAGAACCCAGGTAACAAGTGAAAGAGAGTACACTAAGGTTGAGGGACAACACTGGGGGATACAAATACATAGAGCAGATAATTGAATAGGCTTCAGGTTTTAAGAACAGACTTAGCAAAGATTCAGAAGAACAAGTTCAACACCTAGTGCATAAGTAGTCACACATTAACAGAACAGGTTTGCAGGATTGGTGTACACAAATTCATCGTAAGGAAAAGGTTCCTAGTGTCACAAGAGAGAATCATATTAATTGGCAAACAGAATTTATACAGGATGAGAACAGATCATTGCAACTACTGGGAAGTCAAGGAAGTCAAGACATGCTAGAAGCATACTAATAGGGAACAGGATCAAACATGTTATATAGGCAAGATATCATTACAAAAAATTCAGAATAGGATAGAAAACAAACTTGTGCCATATAGTGAATGTATACATTCGTACTTTTGAATACAATCAACTAGTCTATTAAAAGGGGTACGAATTATGTAAGTAAAGCATGTTCAATTAATAGGATTGAGAGCAAAATCAAACAACAAAGAGAGGCTAAAGTGCAAAGGTCCTAAACATGAGTAAGTTGCAACACATAGGTTAGATAATCTTGAAAGGAATCTAATTAACTCAAATCAGGTTTTGGCATGCTTTAAACTGTCAATGTGAAGTTAAAAGTTAAGGAGAGCTAAAATTGAAGTAGAACAAACCAGAAGAACACATTAGGCAAATTTCAGGAGTGAAACTATATGCTAATCACAGATACAGAAGAATGAAACTACAAAGCCCAGTAACTCACTAGTTAAGCGAAAAAACAAGAAAGAACAAAGTCCATACAATTCTGAATATCCATGAAGAGCAAAAACCTAGAATTTCGGTGGCCTTAGATTTCAGCCGGCCAGGAACTAGAGTATAGAACAAGATAATTAGAGAGCAAAGAGCAATAACTTCAATTTTTAGTAAACATCAACAATTCAAGTCTGTCTTAAAGGGGAATAGGAGGTTTATATAGTAGTAAAATCGGATGCACAAACAAGGAAAATAATTGATTAAACACAGGTAAGGAAAGAAATCAAGTAAACACAGACGAAGAAAAGGGAGAGATCTTGCATGCAAGTCAGTAAAACAACAGAAAAGGAAAAGTATCAAACTCCAAACCCTAGTTAGGGTTTTAAACTCGAAATTGGACAACTGGTATGAAGGATCCAGTTCATATCGCGTATATGGACGGAATATCACACATATCTTCAAGATTGAGTCGATTCTCGTCCGATATAGAGGTGGTATTTGCCAAAATTAGGGAAATACCTTGTAATACCAAAATTAGTAACCAGTACCAAAGGAACCCAAATATGGTAAGCAAATAATAGTAAAATCCCATTATCAACGGGTTTAGGAGAGGATTTAGGGGGTGGCTAGGGTTTAGGTTTGAGAGATGAGTGGATTCAAGGGCGGCGTCTGAGACAAAATGGTAGGGTTTTGGGCTGAATAGGTTAATTAAAACAGGGGGAAGGATGTGGGTCGTTGATCTTGAAAGATCAACGGTTGGGATTTAAAAGTGAATGGGGCGGGTTAAAATAAAATGGGTACCGACCCGGTATTAGATAGGGGTCATTTGGTCTTGGGCCAGGGTAATTGGACTAATTTGATCCGAAATTTGGTTTAAAAAATGGGCAATTATTTAAATACACAAAATTTAAGAAAATAATTTATAAAAATGCTTAATAAATAAATAAAAATATTATTTATGCAATAAAATGATTAACAATAATAATTTGGCATTACAAAAATATATAAGGCTATTTGGACTCAAATAGTATAGATAAAAAGCAATTATGTATAAATATTGTCTATTATTGGAAAATTTGGTAAATAGCTTAAAAATGCAAACATAATTATACGAAATAAAGTAAAAATAATATGAAATATATATATATATATATATATATATATATATATATATATATATATATATATATATATATATATATATATGAGGATGCAAAATAGTAATTTTGGATGATTAAGTCGTCACAAAATAATTTGAGGGAATAATTAATAATTATTCAAGTAATATAAATGCAGAAAAAATCAATTTGAAAGCTTTAAAAATTATGAATAATTATAGAAAATGCTTGTATATAACTAAAAAATGATGCAAAATGATTTTTTTTAAGTATATATATATATATGAGGAAAATATTGGGTATCAACACCCTACACATATAAATAGTCATTAAACAACATTTTGAAGGGTGTTTGGCGACTAGAGGCAAGAATATCACGTGGAAAAACTTTTGAGGGAAGAATCATCAAGTTATACATTCCTTCATCTTTTCTTTGTAATTTGTTTATGCAAAATACTTGAGAAATTGTTACTATGAATATGAGTAGCTAAACTTGTAATCTAGGGTTTGATGGTGTAACGACCTGTCCGGTCGTTTCATGAGTTACTACTCTGTTTCTCCCATTTCTGCTTCATATTGCCTTGTTCAATTGTATTTTGTATTATCGGGTTGGTTAGCTCAGGTTCGAAAAGGTTTTGGTAAAGTTTGAGACACTTAGTCTCTTTCGAGGAAGCTTAAGTTGAAAAAGTCAATCGGGTATTGACTTATATGATAAAGGGCTCGGATATGAGTTCTGATGGTTCGAATAGCTTCGGGAGGTGATTTGGGACTTAGGAGCATGATCGGAATGTTTTTTGGAGGTATGGAGTAGATTTTGGAGGTATGGAGTAGAAAACAGCCATTTACACAAGCCCATTGGATTATTCAGTAGGTGAAAATGGGCAGAATGGAGCAGTTAGGACAAAGTGTCAAAGAACCTTAGACCCTAGTGTGTCAGAGTTCACAAGGGTCTCAATTGGACCCCGAGAAGTGCTCACACTAGGGAGGTCAATGATAGAACCTGGGTAGCCTTGACTTTCAACTGGCTAAGAATAAGAACTCAAAAGAACCCAGGTAACAAGTGAAAGAGAGTAAACTAAGGTTGAGGGACAACACTGGGGGATACAAATACATAGAGCAGATAATTGAATAGGCTTCAGGTTTTAAGAACAGACTTAGCAAAGATTCAGAAGAACAAGTTCAACACCTAGTGCATAAGTAGTCACACATTAACAGAACAGGTTTGCAGGATTGGTGTACACAAATTCATCGTAAGGAAAAGGTTCCTAGTGTCACAAGAGAGAATCATATTAATTGGCAAACAGAATTTATAAAGGATGAGAACAGATCATTGCAACTACTGGGAAGTCAAGGAAGTCAAGACATGCTAGAAGCATACTAATAGGGAACAGGATCAAACATACTATATAGGCAAGATATCATTACAAAAAATTCAGAATAGGATAGGAAACAGACTTGTGCCATATAGTGAATGTATACATTCGTGCTTTTGAACACAATCAACTAGTCTATTAAAAGGGGTACGAATTATGTAAGTAAAGCATGTTCAAGTAATAGGATTGAAAGCAAAATCAAACAACAAAGAGAGGCTAAAGTGCAAAGGTCCTAAACATGAGTAAGTTGCAACACATAGGTTAGATAATCTTGAAAGGAATCTAATTAACTCAAATCAGGTTTTGGCATGCTTTAAACTGTCAATGTGAAGTTAAAAGTTAAGGAGAGCTAAAATTGAAGTAGAACAAACCAGAAGAACACATTAGGCAAATTTCAAGAGTGAAACTATATGCTAATCACAGATACATAAGAATGAAACTACAAAGTCCAGTAACTCACCAGTTAAGCAAAAAAACAAGAAAGAACAAAGTCCATACAATTCTGAATATCCATGAAGAGCAAGAACCCAGAATTTTGGTGGCCTTAGATTTCAGCCGGCCAGGAACTAGAGTATAGAACAAGATAATTAGTGAGCAAAGAGCAATAACTTCAATTTTTAGTAAACATCAACAATTCAAGTCTGTCTTAAAGGGGAATAGGAGGTTTATATAGTAGTAAAATCGGATGCACAAACAAGGAAAATAATTGATTAAACACAGGTAAGGAAAGAAATCAAGTAAACACAGACGAAGAAAAGGGAGAGATCTTGCATGCAAGTCAGTAAAACAACAGAAAAGGAAAAGTATCAAACTCCAAACCCTAGTTAGGGTTTTAAACTCGAAATTGGACAATTGGTATGAAGGATCCAGTTCATATCGCGTATATGGACGGAATATCACACATATCTTCAAGATTGAGTCGATTCTCGTCCGATATAGAGGTGGTATTTGCCAAAATTAGGGAAATACCTTGTAATACCAAAATTAGTAACCAGTACCAAAGGAACCCAAATATGGTAAGCAAATAATAGTAAAATCCCATTATCAACGGGTTTAGGAGAGGATTTAGGGGGTGGCTAGGGTTTAGGTTTGAGAGATGAGTGGATTCAAGGGCGGCGTCTGAGACAAAATGGTAGGGTTTTGGGCTGAATAGGTTAATTAAAACAGGGGGAAGGATGTGAGTCGTTGATCTTGAAAGATCAACGGTTGGGATTTAAAAGTGAATGGGGCGGGTTAAAATAAAATGGGTACCGACCCGGTATTAGATAGGGGTCATTTGGTCTTGGTCCAGGGTAATTGGACTAATTTGATCTGAAATTTGGTTTAAAAAATGGGCAATTATTTAAATACACAAAATTTAAGAAAATAATTTATAAAAATGCTTAATAAATAAATAAAAATATTATTTATGCAATAAAATGATTAACAATAATAATTTGGCATTATAAAAATATATAAGTCTATTAGGACTCAAATAGTATAGATAAAAAGCAATTATGTATAAATATAGGCTATTATTGGAAAATTTGGTAAATAGCTTAAAAAATGCAAACATAATTATACGAAATAAAGTAAAAATAATATGAAATATATATATATATATATATATATATATATATATATATATATATATATATATGAGGATGCAAAATAGTAATTTTGGATGATTAAGTCATCACAAAATAATTTGAGGGAATAATTAATAATTATTCAAGTAATATAAATGCAGAAAAAATCAATTTGAAAGCTTTAAAAATTATGAATAATTATAGAAAATGCTTGTATATAACTAAAAAATGATGCAAAATGATTTTTTTTAAGTATATATATATATATATATATATATATATATATATATATATATATATATATATGAGGAAAAAATTGGGTATCAACACCCAACACATATAAATAGTCATTAAACACCATTTTGAAGGGTGTTTGGCGACTAGAGGCAAGAATATCACGTGGAAAACCTTTTGAGGGAAGAATCATCAAGTTATACATTCCTTCATCTTTTCTTTGTAATTTGTTTATGCAAAATACTTGAGAAATTGTTACTATGAATATGAGTAGCTAAACTTGTAATCTAGGGTTTGATGGTGTAACGACCTGGCTGGTCGTTTCATGAGTTACTACTCTGTTTCTCCCATTTCTGCTTCATATTGCCTTGTTCAATTGTATTTTGTATTATCGGGTTGGTTAGCTTAGGTTCGGAAAGGTTTTGGTAAAGTTTGAGACACTTAGTCTCTTTCGAGGAAGCTTAAGTTGAAAAAGTCAATCGGGTATTGACTTATATGATAAAGGGCTCGGATATGAGTTTTGATGGTTCGAATAGCTTCGGGAGGTGATTTAGGACTTAGGAGCATGATCGGAATGTTTTTTGGAGGTATGGAGTAGATTTAGGCTTGAATTGGCGAAATTGGAATTTTGGCGTTTTCCGGTTGACATGTGACATTTTGATATAGGGGTCAGAAATGAATTCTGGAAGTTTCAGTAAGTCTTTTGTGTCATTTGGGATGTGTGTGCAAAATTTCAGGTCATTCGGACGTGGTTTGATAGACTTTTTGATCGAAAGCAGAATTTGGAAGATTTTTGAATTCTTAGGCTTGAATCCGATGCAAATTTGGTGTTTTGATGTTGTTCTGAGCATTCCAAATGTTGGAACAAGTTTGAATGATGTTATGGGATAGGTTGGCATGTTTGGTTGAGGTCTCGAGGGCCTCGGGTGAGTTTCGGGTAGTTAAACGAACCATTTCAAATTGTGAAAAGTTGTAGAAATCTGCTGTGAGTGTTGCAGACTTTTGGCCTTTGCATTCGTAAATGGGCCCTAGTGTTCACGAAGGGTTAGGATGAGAGGCTGGAGATTTGGCCTTCGCGTTCGCGAGAGAGATCCTGCGTTCGCGAAGGATTGGAGTCAGGAAGCTTCGTGTTCGCGAGATAGCAGACGTGTTCGCAATGGTTTGAGCTACTGAGGCATCGCGTTCGCGAGGGGGTCATTGCGTTCGCATAAGAGGGATTTTTATCAATTTAAGTCTGTGCTTCACGAATGCGAGGCGTTGACCGCGTTCGCGAAGAAGGATCTGAAATGACTGGGCAGAATGTTTAAAAGACCCATTTCCGCGATTTTGGGTTTAAGTTCCTCCATTTTTGGGCGATTTTGAAGCTTTTTGAAGGGGATTGAAGAGGGAATCAAGGGGGAACACTTGGAGGTAAGATTTATTGACTTAATACTCAATCCTAATGCGATTGTTACCTAATTAATCATGGAAATTGTTGAATTTAAGCCTAAATATTAAAGAACTAGGGCTTGTAATTGGAAACCTAAAATTAGGGATTTGAGGGATCATTTGTGGTTGGATTTTGGTGATTTTGATATGAATGAACTCGGGGAGTGATAAGGAGTCTATTGATGTAATTTTTATCGAATTGCGAGACGTGTGCCCGGGCGTCGGGTTTGGCCAATTTCGGGATTTGTGTTCTAATTTGATTTGTTTCAAGTGGGCTTTGTTCCCCTAGAATATTTTGATGGCTTTGCACTGATTTTGGTTAGATTTGGAGCATTCGGAGGCCGATTCGAGAGGCAAAGGATTCGCGGGCTAGAGTTTGGACCGGATTGATGTGAGTAATGATTGTAAATGTTGTCTTGAGGGTATGAAACCCCGGATTTGACATCGTTGTGCTAAATTGACGGGATGCACACGCTAGATGACGAGCCTGGGGTCATGCACCATTGGGAGATTGTGACTTAGTCCATCCCGAATGATTGTTTTATCGCGTATTTGATTGAAAACTGTTTGTTGTCATCATATTTTGGGTTGAATGTCATATTTGGGCCTCGTACCAACAGTTTGGACCCTTAAGGGATTTTTACTGTTATTTCCTCACTGTTTTGAATTCTATATTAGTACTCAGTCATGCTATATTATTTTGTTTTCATAACTCAGCCATGTTTACTCTATCTTAACACTTTAAATCATATTTTGGGCTAAGCATCATATTTTACTATGCCTGAGTGGCTTTTAGAGATTTTTGATTGAGCAGGACCGAGGGCCTATGTTGTGAGGTTATTATTGGATCGGGCTGCATGCCGCAGCAATGTTGCATTGATTTATGATTATAAGGCCTAGGGCCTGAGTTGTATGCCACAAGGTGGCTTGATATGAGGTTGAGAACCTATTGGTTATGCCACGAGATGGCTTGATATTGCGCTTGGGCCATAAGGGGTCTCTCCCGGAGTCTGTACACCCCTAGTGAGCGCGGGTACCCAGTGTGATATGTGATATAGCCGGAGGTGCTGGTGTTGTTCCATGTTATTGCCCGAGGGGCTGATTCTGTTGATGTTGTGCCCGAGGGGCTGATTTTAAGTGTTTATCTTTTCTAGATGCTTTTTATTTATGTGTTTAACTGTTAAAAAGATGTTGTAAAGAACCTTATACTGAACTGAGGTGTTTTTGTAAGATTTCACAATTTTATTGAATTTTTATTGGTTTTACACTGCCTCTTTATAGCATGTTGTTGTGTTTTACGTGATTTCTTATCACTCAGTCTTCATTTATTGTTATTACTCACTGAGTTGGAATACTCACTTTACTTCCTACACCCTGTATGCAGATTCAGGAGCTTCAGGTCCCGCCAGTGAGGGTTGATTGCTTCCAACAGGCTATTTGGATTCCACTAGGTAGCTGCTCGGTGTTCGCAACCCAGTGTCTCTCCCTCCTATCTTACTTTTTGTTTCTTGTTTTGTAATAGACTGTATAAACTCTGTCAGACCCTTTAGAAACATGTTTAGATGCTCATGACTGGTGACACCCCGATATCGGGCTGTGTTTGTTTCCGTAAATTATACTATTTCACTGTTTCTTTTGGGATTAAATCATGTTAATGACTTAAATTTTGTTATTTTAATTGTTTAAAATGAATTGGGTGTTGTGTCGGCTGGCCTTGTCTACACGAGAGGCGCCATCACGATCGGGTATGGGTTTAAGGTCGTGACAAGTTGGTATCAGAGCCTAGGTTACATAGGTCTCACGAGTCATGAGAAGGTATAGTAAAGTCTCGCTAATCGGTACGGAGATGTCTGTATTTATCCTTGAGATGTTGTAGAACCTTTAGGTAAAACTTCATATTCTTGAAATTCTTGTCGTGCGAATCCGTTGATCCGAGTACTAAACTTCTGTTATTCTATTCTCTCATAGATGGTGAGGACACGTGCTACCGATCAGGATGGACGACCACCAGTACCACCAGTTATGGCCACTAGAGGCCGAGGCCGTGGTAGGGGCAGGGGTGTGGCCCGTGCAGCAGCTAAGGCAGCACCTGTAGATCTACCAGCCACCCCAATTCAGGATTAGGTCCCAGTTGTGGATGCTCCAGCAGCACCAGCTCAAGCACCAGTTGTGCCCATTGTGATTTCGGGTCTTCAGGAGGCCTTTGCTCAGATTCTATCAGTATGCATTGGCCTAGCTCCGGCGGTTTCAGTTACTACAACCACAGCTACTTCTCAGGCTGGGGGAGGCACTCAGACTCCCGCCGCTCGCACACTTGAGCAGGCCGTGCAGGGACTTCAGACACCGGGGGCACATCCAGATCAGCCGGTTGCAGCTGCTCAGGACTGTGTAGCTCCTGCCATGCCAGAGGACGATCAGCACAGGTTGGAGAGGTTTGGTAGACTTCAGCCTCCGAATTTCACTAGTGCAGAGGGAAAGGATGCCTAGGGTTTCTTGGACAAGTGTTAGAGGATTCTTCGCACAACGGGTATTCTGGATACCAGCGGGGTCGCTTTCACTACTTTTCAGTTTTCTGGAGATGCCTTCACTTGATGGGAGGCTTATGAGAGGCATAGGCCTGTTGGTGCATCACCCCTTACCTGGCAGCAGTTCTCCATTCTCTTTTTGGAGAAGTATGTGTCATAGTCTCGTAGAGATGAGTTGCGCAGGCAATTCGAGTGGTTGCGTCAGGGAGATTTGATTGTGACACAGTATGAGATGAGGTTCTCAGAGTTAGCTCATCATGTTATTTGGTTGGTTTCGATAGATAGAGAGAGGATTAGGAGGTTTGTTGATGGCCTCACATATCAACTTCGTATTCTCATGACCAAGGAGAGGGTGTCTGGTGCTAATTTTGAGGAGGTTGTAGACATTGCTCGTGATATTGAGTCAGTTCGTCTCCAGGAGTGAAATGAGGGGGAGGCCAAGAGGCCTCGAGGATTTGGTAGTTATGGCGGTACTCCTTCGAGAGGTTAGTTTCAGCACGGTAGAGGTCGTCCATTCAGGCATGCTCAGCCAGCTTGCCCAGGTTATTGTGGGGCATCATTGGGTCATCGTTCTCACAGTTCTCATCAGGGCCAGTCATCGCTTAGTGCCCTTCTAGCTCAGAGTTCGTCTCGTGCTCTATCAGTTCAGGGCTCTTCTATGCCAAGTGCATCTGCTAGTCATTCCGATGCTAGGGGTTCCCTTCAGTCCCCATCTCCAGCACCCGGGAGTTGCTATGAGTGTGGAGAGATGGGTCATATATAGAGGCAGTGTCTTCGTCGTCTTGCGGGTTCATCTCATCAGAGGAGTCAGCCATCGGCTTTAGCGCCGGTTACTTCACCACTACCCACCCAGCCAGTTAGGGGTAGAGGTCAGTCAGCTAGGGGTTGCCCTAGAGGGGGAGGTCGATTAGGTAGCGGTCAGGCTCGTTTCTATGCACTTCTAGATAGACCCGATGCTATTGCTTCAGACATTGTGATCACAGGTATTGTCTTAGTCTGCCACAGAGATGCCTTTGTATTATTTGATCCCGGTTCTACTTATTCTTATGTTTCATCATACTTTGCTCGTTATTTGGATATGCCCCATGAGTCTCTTGTTTCATCTGTTCGTGTATCTACTCCGATGAGCGATACTATTGTTGTAGACTGTGTATACCGGTTATGTGTGGTGACTATTGGGGGTCTGGAGACCCGAGTGGATCTTTTGTTGTTATGTATGGTGGATTTCAATATTATATTGGGCATGGATTGGCTATCTCTGTGTCATGCTATATTGGACTGTCACACTAAGACAGTGACGTTGGCCATGCCAGGTGTGCCACGGATTGAGTGGTGAGGTTCTACTGATTTTGTCCCTAGTAGGGTGATTTCATTCTTGAAGGCCCATCGTATGGTTTGGAAGGGTTGTCTTTCGTATTTAACCTTTGTGAGGGATGTCGGTGCAGAGACTACCAGTATTGATTCTGTCCCAGTTGTGAGGGATTTTCCCGATGTGTTTCCTGCAGACCTACCGGGCATGCCACCGGATAGGGATATTGATTTTGGTATTGATCTGGTGCTGGGCACTCAGCCCATCTCTATTCCACCATATCGTATGGCACCAGCGGAGTTGAAGGAGTTAAAGGAGTAGCTTCAAGAACTCCTTGAAAAGGGGTTCAATCGGCCTAGTATGTCGCCTTGGGGTGCGCCTGTTCTATTTGTGAAGAAAAGGGATGGTACCATGAGGATGTGCATTGATTATAGGCAGTTGAACAAAGTAACAATTAAGAACAAGTATCCCTTGCCTCGCATTGATGATTTGTTTGACCAGCTTCAGGGAGCGAGGGTGTTCTACAAGATTGATCTCTATTCAGGTTATCACCAGTTGAAGATTAGGGACTCGAATATTCTTAAGATGGCTTTCAGGACCCGATATGGTCATTATGAGTTCTTGGTGATGTATTTTGGGTTGACCAATGCCCCAGCAGCGTTCATGCATTTGATGAACAACGTGTTTCGGACTTATCTCGACTCGTTTGTCATAGTTTTCATTGATGATATTCTGGTGTACTCGCGTAGTCAGGAGGAGCACGCAGAGCATTTGAGAGTTTTGTTGCAGAGGGTGAGGGAGGAGAAGCTTTATGCAAAGATCTCCAAGTGTGTGTTTTGGCTCAGTTTAGTGGCTTTCTTGGGGCACGTGGTGTATAGTGAGGGTATTTAGATTGATCCGAATAAGATAAAGGTGGTTTAGAGTTGGCCCAGACCGTCTTCAGCCACAGAGATTCGCGACTTTCTTGATTTGGAAGGTTATTACCGCCGATTTGTCTAGGGATTCTCATCTATCGCATCGCCCTTGATCAAGTTGACTCAAAAGGATGCTCTATTCAGGTGGTCGGATGAGTGTGAGCAGAGCTTTCAGAAGCTCAAGACTGCCTTGACCACAGCTCCAGTGTTAGTTTTGCCATCAGCTTTAGGTTCATATACCGTGTATTATGATGCTTCAAGCATTGGTATTGGATGTGTATTGATGTATGAGGGTAGAGTCATTGATTATGCTTCTCGTCATTTGAAGCCCCATGAGAAGAACTACCCTGTTAATGATTTGGAGTTGGTTGTCATTGTTCACGCGTTGTCGATTTGGAGGCATTATTTGTATAGTGTGTCTTGTGAGGTGTTTACTGATCATCGTAGGCTCCAACACTGGTTCAAGCAAAAGGATCTCAATTTGAGGCAGCATAGATGGTTAGAGTTGCTAAAGGATTATGATATTACTATTTTGTACCATCCGGGGAAGGCCAATGTGGTGTCGATGCCTTGAGTAGGAAGGAGGTGAGTATGGGGAGTTTGGCATATATTCCAGTTGGGTAGAGACCTCTTGCAGTTGATGTTTAGGCCTTGGCCAATCGGTTTGTGAGGTTAGATATTTCGGAGCCCAGTCGAGTATTGGTTTGTGTGATTTCTCGGTCTTCCTTATATGATCGCATCAGAGAGCGTCAGTATGATGATCCTTATTTGCTTGTCCTTAAGGACAGAGTTCAACATGATGATGCCAGAGATGTGACTATTGGTGATGATGGGGTGTTGTAGATGCAGGGCTGGATATGTGTGCCCAATGTAGATGGGCATCGGGAGTTGATTCTTGAGGAGGCCCATAGCTCGCGGTATTCCATTCATCTGGGTGCCGCGAAGATGTATCAGGATCTGATACAGCATTATTGGTGGAGGAGAATGAAGAAGGACATTGTGGGATTTGTAGCTCGGTGTCTCAATTGTCAGCATGTGAAATATGAGCATCAGAGACCAGGTGTCTTGCTTCAGCAGATAGATATTCCAGAGTGGAAGTGGGGGCGGATTACCATGGATTTTGTAGTTGGGCTCCCACAAACTTTGAAGAAGTTCGATGCTATTTGGGTGATTGTGGATCGGCTGACCAAGTCCGCGCACTTCATTCATGTGTGTACTACCTATTCTTCAGAGCGGTTGGCATAGATCTATATATGGGAGATTATTCATTTGCATGGTGTCCCAGATTCCATCATTTCAAATAGGGGCACTCAGTTTACTTCATAGTTTTGGAGGTCTATGCAGTGAGCGTTGGGTACTCAGGTTGAGTTGAGCATAGCTTTCACCCTCAGACGGACGGGCAGTCCGAGCGCACTATTCAGATATTGGAGGACATGTTGCGTGCTTGTGTCATTGATTTTGGAGGGTCATGGGATCAGTTTCTACAGCTCGTAGAGTTTTCTTATAACAATAGCTACCAGTCGAGTATTCAGATGGCTCCATTTGAGGCTTTGTATGGGAGGCGGTATAGATCTCTGGTTGGTTGGTTTGAGCCGGGTGAGGCTAGGCTATTGGGGACAGACTTGGTGTAGGATGCTTTAGAAAAGGTGAAGGCAATTCAGGAGAGGCTTCGTACAGCGCAGTTGAGATAAAAGAGTTATACTAACAGGAAGGTTCGGGATGTGTCCTACATGGTTGGTGAGAAGGTTCTGTTAAAGGTTTTACCCATGAAGGGTGTTATGAGATTTGGGAAAAAGGTTAAATTGAGTCCTCGATTCATTGGGCCTTTTGAGGTGCTTCGAAGGATTGGGGAGGTGGCGTATGAGCTTGCTTTGCCACCCAGCTTGTCGAGTGCGCTTCCGGTATTTCATGTTTTTATGCTCCGGAAGTACATTGGGGATCCGTCTCATGTTTTGGATTTCAGCATAGTTCAGTTAAATGATGATTTGACTTATGATGTGGAGTCAGTAGCTATTTTGGAGCATGAGGTTATAAAGTTGAGTTCAAAGGATATAGCTTCAATGAAAGTGCAATGGAGAGGTTGACCCGTGGAGGAGGCTACCTGGGAGACCGAGCGGAAAATACGGAGCAGATATCCTCACCTGTTTGAGGTTTCAGGTATGTTTCTTGACTCGTTCGAGGACGAACGTTTGTTTAAGAGGGGGAGGATGTAACGACTCGGCCGGTCGTTTCATAAGTTACCACTCCGTTTCCCCCATTTCTTCTTCTTATTGCCTTGTTCATCTGTATTTTGTGTTATCGGGTTGGTTGGATTGGGTTCGGAGAGGTTTTGGTAAGGTTTGAGACATTTAGTCTCTTTTGAGGAAGCTTAAGTTGGAAAAGTCAATTGGATGTTGACTTATGCGATAAAGGACTCGGATGTGAGTTCTGATGGTTCGGATAGCTTCGGGTGGTGATTTGAGATTTAGGAGCGTGATTAGAATGTGTTTTGGAGGTACAGAGTAGAATTAGGATGAATTGGCAAAATTGGAATTTTGGCGTTTTCTGGTTGATAGGTGAGATTTTGATATAGAGGTCGGAATGGAATTCCAGAAGTAGCAGTAGGTCCATTGTGTCATTTGGGATGTGTGTGCAAAATTTCAGTTCATTGGGACATGGTTTGATAGACTTTTTGATCTAAATCGGAATTTGGAAGATTTTGGAATTCTTAGGCTTGAATCTGATGCAAATTTGGTGTTTTGATGTTGTTTTGAGCATTTCGAAAGTTGGAACAAGTTTGAATGATATTATGGGATAGGTTGGCATGTTTTGTTGAGGTCCCGAGGGCCTCGGGTGAGTTTCGGGTGGTTAAACGGACCATTTCAAATTGTAAAGGTTGCAGAAATCTGCTAAGAGTGTTGCAGACTTTTAGCCTTCGCGTTCGCGAGTGGGCCCTCGCGTTCGCGAACGGTTAGGATGAGAGGCCGGAGATTTGGCCTTCGCATTCGTGATGGAGGTCCCACGTTCGTGAAGGGTTAGGATGAGAGGCTGGAGATTTGGCCTTCGCTTTCGCGAGGGAGGTCCCACGTTCGCGAAGGGTTGGAGTCAGGAAGCATCGCGTTCGCAAAATAGCAGACGCATTTGTGATGGTTTGAGCTGCTGAAGCATCGCGTTCGCGAGGGGGTCGTTGTGTTCGCGTAAAAGGGATTTTGGTCAACTTAAGTTTGTGCTTCGCGAACGCGAGGCGTTAACCGCGAACGCGAGGCGTTAACCGCGTTCGCGAAGAAGGATCTGAAATGACTGGGCAGAATATTTAAAAGACCTATTTCCGCGATTTTGGGTCTAAGTTTCTCCATTTTTGGGCGATTTTGAAGCTTTTTGATGGGGATTGAAGAAGGAATCAAGGGGGAACACTTGGAGGCAAGATGTATGGACTTAATTACTCAATCCTAATGTGATTTATACCTAATTAATCATGGAAATTGTTGAATTTAAGCCTAAATATTGAAGAACTAGTGCTTATAATTGGAAACCAAAAATTAGGGACTTGAGGGATCATTTGTGGTTGGATTTTGGTGATTTTGATAAGAATGAACTCGGGGAGTGATAGGGAGTCTATTGATGTAATTTTTATCGTATTTCGAGATGTGAGTTCGGGTTTGGCCAATTTCGGGATTTGTGTTGTAATTTGATTTCTTTCGAGTGGGCTTTATTCCCCTAGCATATTTTGATAGTTTTTCACTAATTTTGGTTAGATGTGGAACATCCGGAGGCCGATTCGAGAGGCAAAGGCATCGCGGGCTAGAGTTTGGACCGGATAGAGATGAGTAATGATTGTAAATGTTGTCCTGAGGGTATGAAACCCCAGATTTCACATCGTTGTGCTATATTGAGGTGACGCACAAGCTAGATGACGAACGTGGGGTCGTGCACCATTGGGGGTTTGTGACTTAGTCTATTCTGAATGACTGTTTTACCGTGTATTTTATTGAAAATTATTTGCTATCATCATATTTTGGGCTGAATGCCTTATTTGGGCCTCGTATCAACTGTTTGGACCCTTAGGAGATTTTTACTGCTATTTTCTCACTATTTTGAATTTTATATCAGAACTCAGTCATGCTATATTATGTTGTTTTCATAACTCAGCCATGTTTACTCTATTTTAACACTTTAAATCATATTTTGGGCTGAGCATCATATTTTACTGTGCCCGAATGACTTTTAGAGATTTTTGACTGAGTAGGGTCGAGGGCCCGTGTTGTGAGGTTATTAGGGGATCGGGTTGCACGCCGCAAGTGTTGCACTGATTTATGATTATAAGGTCGAGGTCCTGAGTTGTACGCCACAAGGTGGCTTGATATGAAGCCGAGAGCCTATTGATTATGCCACGAGATGGCTTGATATTGCGCTTGGGTCGTAAGGGGCCCCTCCCAGAGTCCGTACACCCCCAGTGAGCGCGGGTACCCAGTGTGATATGTGATATAGCCCGAGGAGCTGGTGTTGTTCCATTTTATTGCCCGAGGGGCTGATTCTGTTAATGTTGTGCTCGAAGGGCTGATTTTATGTATTTATCTTTTCTAGCTGCTTTTCATTTACTTGGTTAATTGTTAAAAATGTGTTTTAAAGAAGCTTATACTGAACTAAGGTATTTTAATAAGATTTCACTATTTTATTGCATTTTTATTGGTTTTACACTGCCTCTTTATAGGATATTGTTGTGTTTTACGTGATTTCTTATCGCTCAGTCTTCATTTATTGTTATTACTCACTGAGTTGGAGTACTCACTTTACTCCATGCACCATGTGTGCAGATTTAGGAGATTCAGGGCCCACCAGTGAGGGTTGATTGCTCCTAGCAGGCTATTCGGAGTCCACTAGGTAGTTGTTAGGCGTTCTCAACCCAGTGTCTCTCCCTCCTATCTTACTTTCTATTTCTAGTTCTGTAATAGACTGTATAAACTATTTTAGACTCTTTAGACACATGTTTAGATGCTCATGACTGGTGACACACCGATATCGGGCTGTGTTTATTTCCGCAAATTGAATTATTTCACTATTTCTTTTGGGATTAAATCATGTTAATGACTTAAATTATGTTATTTTAATTGTTTAAAATGAATTGGGTGTTGTGTCGACTGGCCTTGTCTTCACGAGAGGCGCCATCATAACCGGTGTCTGGGTTTAGGGTCGTGACAGATGGAACCTATTAAAGGATGATTTGTCCATTGCGTTTAATATAAATTCGCCATTTACTTTTCTCTACTTGTTCAACTTTATTATTATTGTTGTTGGTTGAAGGGCCCTCATTTGACTGTACCTATTTAGTGTGTACTGCTCGATAGAGAGTACACATTTAGGTAGTTATTGAACAACAACACTCCTAACGTATTTGAGAGATCAATGCGGAGGGTTTAAAGGCGAGATTAGAGATAACGAAACCTTGGTGCGATCGTAGTGAGCGGCAAATTAGTGCCAGCTAGCGTAGTCTGAGAGAATACATCTAGTAAATTATGGTAGTTGTTCGAGAGAGAGCTACACACTCAAAGTACTCACGATCGGTAGAGAATACTTGGGTGAATTTATAGGAACCGTAGCAGGGGAGATTCCGACAATAGGGGAAATCAAAAACCTAGACCTTTCCAATCTTGTCTACAACATTTGCTTTGTTAGTAGTAAAATTACAGCTTTTTAATTACCTTACTTTTAATTAGTAAACAATCAATTCATTATTCAATATTTCTGAAGGTTGATTATTTGGATTCTTACGAAACTAGTGGTTGTGATTAATAGGTTAATTTCCTGTGGGATTCGACTCCGGACTTGTAAACCGGATTATATTTGCAACGACCGCTAGACCTCTTGAGAGGATAGTTGGGCGTGATCAAGCAATATTAACCATGTCAACAAATAAATAAGATAAATTAGTTAGTCAATTCAATTGAAGAATACAATAGGAATGTTAGATAACTCATGATCCTAGATCGTTTTCATTACATTGATACATTAATATCATAAAAATCTGCTTTCAGAGTTCACTATTTATTTTCCTTTATTTTAATTAGTTTAGAATCGAATATTTCTAGGTTTAATTCTTGTTTAGATAATTAGGATAGTCTAATTTAGTTAATAGTTAATCACTATTCCCCATGGGTTCAACATTTGATTTCTACTCACTTTATTACTTGACGACCACGTATATTTGTGTGTGCGTTTGACCGCTACATTAAACTCATTAGTTTTTCATTGGTTATCCATTTTCTAAGTAGATAATATGGTTCTTATCCATATTTGACCCGTTTTTAAAAGGTTCATTATTCAATCCATTTTTTAATGAATAATATGGGTGAATAACTGTTTTGTTTTAACCATTTTGTCACCACTAGGCGCAGATGAGCATGATCATTAATGAGACCTTAAGACTATATCCTCCTGCGGTCGCCACTGCAAGAAAAGTTAAGGAAACCAGATTAGGGAAGTTCACCGTACCAGAAGGTATGACGGTGACGGTTCCAGCCCTACCACTCCACCGTGACCCTAAACTATGGGTTGAAGATGCCCATCCTTTCAAACCAGAAAGATTCTCTATGGTAATATTTTTCTTTTAACTTTTGCAAATTTCCAGAATCTAATCCTATTGACCAAATTAAAGAGACAGAGAGAGATAGTGAAACTCCAGTACTATATAACGGATGTTTTCCCTTTTTATTACTTAAATTAGGTGATGATAATGAAAGGGAGTGAGGCTACCCAAGACTGACAGGAAAAAACAAGATTGAGTGAACTATTGCAATGCTGCAAAGCCTGCAATACAAAAGGCATGTACTCCTACTATCTGTCATCATCCCAATGTGGCACCATTGGCACAAGCTAGGCAAACCAAGTGGAAAATGCCACATTACCATCTTAGGTAATAGGTTGAGAATCAACGCAATAGTAGAGCACCAATTGAGTTGTCAAACTTTTATGTGCAGTCATAATCAAAGGAAAAGCACTAAAATGCTCTTTTCCTTTTTGGTTTATAAGGTAAGAAAGTCTTATTGTAAAGTCTGGTTATTGAGATGACCATGAGAGATGGCATGGGACGAAATACGCTTTCACTTGTAAAGTTTGAAATTTTTTTCTGACAAAAGAGAAACGCGATAAGCAGAAAGAGCGGAGATTCTAAAATTTGTCGAACCAATGATTCACATCATATAGCATACATATGACTCATAGGAAATACAATAGAATCAAAAAAACATAGCTTGACAAACCTAGTCTAACTTTATCCTGGAAAACTAGATTTGGCAACCATTTCAAGATTGTCGTTGTATAAAACACAAGGAAAAGGAGGAGACTACAGTTGACAAAACAAATACTTGACCAATTTACAAGAGGCACCAAAAAAGAAATATGCATTAGATTAAAGATGTCAACACCATTGAAGTATCATTCAATGATTCCCAGATCCAAAAGGGGTAAAATACAAAAAGGAAAAAGGAAGGGAATGCCATATATTCAAGACAAGATGAAGAGAGGAAAATCTTTGAGATTGTAATAACCAGATTTCAAGGTCCATTAGGTCAGTAGGTGGACTAGAGTAAGTAAAAGCTATGCAATTTCCCCTACAAAGTTGCATATAATTCCCACCAGGTACCTTAGGAAAGTATGTGGAAAATGCGTCCTTCCAAAATTCCTTTCCTCACCAGTTTGATGCAGTTCTCTACACCATTTGCATATCCAGGTGGAGAGCTAGATGAACTTCTACAGCAAACAAACACTTCTCTTTCTACCTTCAATAAAAAATTGCCGCATAATTAAGCTAGTACAAGGCACCATTACTTCTGTAAACACACTAGCAAAATAGACATTACTCCTTCATTCAAGGTCTGGCATGCCCAACAGTGGATAACTGGGGTCAGCAGATCCAAGCAGGGGAATGTACTCCGATCCTCTTACATAAACACTAAAACAAGCTGCAGAACATTCAGTTGGATAAGAACTATGCCTCAACTCTTTTTCCAGATTCAGTTAGTAGTGACCAGTTATCCAATTTGTCCAAAACAAAAAACAGCCATTGACTGCAGAAATACAACACTAAAACAATGGGTTTTAATGCGTAGATTTCTTTTCAGGATTCAGATTCTGAATATCCAACTACCTGGTGCGACAAAAAATCTAACAATTCTACTCAAATGTAATTAAAATAACAATAGATGAGAACTATAACTAGAGTAGCACCTATAGTATTCTTATAGTTAATGTACATGGAACACCCAGTTGACCACACACAAGCACGATTTATATTATTCAGTAGCCAGTGCACATTCACATTTTGTAAAATCTTTTTTTCCTCTATTCATCCAACTAAAAGCTTTAGAATATGTCCACTTTGAAGAGAACAAACCTCTAAGACAGTAAACAAAAGCATTTATGCCCAACATTACCCCCAATCCCAATCTTCTCACCTCATGAGTTGCTAAAAACAGAATTTGTTTACACTGTACTAAAGAAGTTTTTTACTAGTTAGGTTAGAAGGCACGAAGAGAAAGAAATCAGTCATAGACAACAGCTGAAGACTATACCATTTTCTATCTTCATAACACTCTGGAGCATAGTTTCCATTTTTTGTTTCATATCTGAAGGATCATCCATTTCCGGGGCAATAAGAGTAAGCTTCCTGTAAATTTCACGCACAAAACTGCAGATCTTCTCAGCAAAATCAAGTTCCCCTTCTGATATTCGACCAATTGCCAACCTCATCAATTCTCCTGTCAAGTCCGCAAGCTAAAGTAGAAGATTTAGCAATATGGAAATATTTCTTATTGGGGAAAAGTAGACAATTAGTAATGCTTAATTGGAGAAATACAAACAGGAAGATGATACACTTACCCCTAAGATATAGTCTAAGATGTTAATCTGCAAGGGTTCAACAGAAGGATCACTTAATGGGAGAAAGGCTGCATTAATCTCATCAAGAGTTAATAGTGTCCCTGTCTTGCAGAAATTACAAAGTGTTGCAGCTTCAACATATTCTTGAACCTATAAGTTGGAAGCACATACAAACGAAGTCAAATTGGATTATTTACAAGTCTCCAAAAGCAAAATAAGACCAACTGACCCACCCCAGGAGAATATGCTCGTCTTAACTTCCAGAAATCAGTCCCTTGGAGTTCCTTTACTAGCCGGGACACATATTGATCAGTCACAGCTGCCAGATCTTTAACTGCTTTATCCAGAACTTCCTCTTTGTTGTGCTTGCTTATTCTGTTCATGAAGGAAGCGAAGAAAAAGAAATTGACTGGGAAACTTTTCACCTTACATAAGTCATAAAAAACTAATTAAGTCAAGCAGATAAATAGCTATCCAACATTTGACACTTCTTGGCTGCATAGACTAAAAAAGTGCTGATAGAGATTGCACCTGTGCACTTGAAAAATAACCTTCTTGCTATTCATAGTAATATCACGACTTGCTTTCACCACCCTTTCTCGTTTATCATTCTGCAACATAAAGAGTAAAAATTCATATTTGATGATTCTATGTGAATTTTGATGGCTTTTGAACTCAAGGATGATCATTCTTCATCATCATCATCAACAACAACAACAACAACAACAGACCCAATGTAATCCCACAAGTGGGTTCTGGGGAGGGTCGTGTATATGCAGACCATTCTCCATCGTCAATTTAATTAGATCTATAATCAGCTCACATAAAAACTTCATACTGGAACTAGCTAGACAAAATTATCAAGTGTTCTCTGCATCAACCCTCGCTCTAGATCATTTTTTTAATAACGGTGGTGCCCGATCAGCTTGCACGCACCTCAATTACTCTACCGAATACCTGCTACCTCCCACCAACACAAGTATCAGGCGATTTTGGAAGCAAGGCTTAGGCAGATGGAAAAATATCACCTAGTGTTTTTTGTTCTAGCCTCCAAGGTTACCTTTGAGTGCCCTCATTCTATATCTTTCTCTTTTCAAACTAGACCTTGAATTGAAACTGCGACTTATCTCTTTCAAGCATGGATACTTTCAGACATATGTTCTCAAGTTTGGACATAGTGAGAACCATCAGGATATGTATAACTACAAAAGCAGGGTAGGTACGTGGAATATATAGGATACATCCTTTCAAAAGTAAATTTCTCTTTTCTTAATTATTAAAATAATAATGATAAACTTTCTTTTTCTTGTTTTTGATTGGTTGACAGAACCATCTAATCCATAAAGTTCAAAATTGCACAACAGTATTAGTATATGATGTTTGGACACCCAAAATAAAGCGGCACAACCAAATCGCTTGGCGAACTTGGGTATAAAATATAAAGTAGCAAAAGCAAAGATAATAAGTTCGAAGTCCGCCATCCAAGCCATAGGATCGTAAGTTTACAGCAGATATTCCAATTCAATTATCCTTGCATTAGCTGAGTACCAATACAATTTTTGCATTAAAATGTAAAGAATCCTAATATAATGTTCTTCTTCTCAATGTCTCAAAAAACAATCAGCTTAACCTCAATGCAAATTTCCTGGAGTCAGGCTCTACGAATCTTCGTCTATTTCATTCCAAAACACAACTTTAAAGGCTACGAATTCTTTTAGTCCTACTCTACTAACATTTTCCCATCTCATGTCCTCCCTTCAATGTGCAGAAACTTAGAACATTTAATAGGGCGCTTTTTCTGCTCGAAAACACCAATTCAGAAAACCCCATTTCAAGAAAAACCGAAAAACAGATTTAATTAATAAAAAGGCAAATGCGTATGTGAACAGGGACAAAGGGAGCAAAAAAGAGAGAAAGGGAAGAAGCTTAACAAGGTTATTGAGGTAATCAGCATATTTGGAGAAGGCGTCTTTCATTGATGATGACTCGGTCTCAGTTTCAGTACTCATTGTCCTTGCTTTCTTCATCGCGCTTTGCCAAGTTGCTTCTGCCACTACTCAACAAAATGAACGAAAAATTCAAACTCTTTTAAAAAAAAACCCAGAGAAAAGGGGAAGAGTGAATTAGGGTTTGTGTTAGAGACGACTTACAGTGACGAATGCGCTGAGGTTTAGGAGCCATAACTATGAGTGACAACTTGTAGGCGTGGAGCAACATGTGTCCCTTCAGCACACAAAAAAAAGCTGTTAGCATCTTCTAATTAATTAGCTTCTTTTCTTTTTTTTCTTTTCTTTTCTTTTCCTTTTTTTCTTCTTTTGTTTCATCTACTTTATCTTTTTCTCTTTTGTTATTTTCTCTTTAAACCAAACTACTCATTTCCACAAGTTACATACCATCAAATTAACCTATGCGAAGCGCCAAATAGGGGAACATGATTTTAATGCTCAAAATGATCTATCGAATTATTACATTATTCACCTCTTAAATAAACGTTCGTCCTCAAACGGGTTTAGAAACATTCCTCAAATACTGAAAAGATGTGTATATCTGCTCTGCATATCTTACTTGGTCTCCCGAGTAGCATCCTCGCTTGGTTGGCCTTTCCAAAGCACCTTCACCAACGCGATCTCATTTGACCTCAACTTCTGAACCTACATATCCAAAAAGGCCACTAACTCTTCTTAATAAGCCAGATTCTCATCTAACTGCACTGTGCTGAAGTTCAAATCATGCGACTTGTCTTCATGATACTTCTAGAGCAGAGAAACATGGAATAGCGGATGAACTCCCGCAATACTAGAAGGCAAAGCAAACCTATAAGCAAACTCTTTTGCTTGGATTGAGTTGTACGAAGTTTCTCCTTAATCAACTTCACCTTATCAAAAACATCACGAACCAAATCAAGTATCTAATAACTTAGCCTCACTAGGCTCAAACCAACCAATAGGAAATCCACAATGCCCAGCATACAAGCCTCATATGGAGCCATGTGAATGTTGGACTAGTAATTGTTATTTTATGCAAACTCTGCCAATAGTAGAAACTGGTCCCAATAACCCCCAAAGTCAACCACACAAGCACTCAACATATCTTCAAAAACCTGAATAGTCTGCTCGGACTGACCATCTGTCTATGGGTGAAAGTTGTTCTAAGCTCCACCTATCTATCCAACTTACGCTGAACAACTTTCCAAAAGTGAGAAGTTAACTAAGTACCCAGTTTGAAATGACAGAAACAGGCACACCATGCAAACGAACAATCTCTCTAATGTAGATCTGTGCAAACTTCTCTTAAGTATATTTAGTCAACACCAGTATAAAATGCACGGACTTGGTCAATATATCAACAATGACCCAAATGGCATCAAGCTTCTTCAAAGTCAGTGGAAAGCCTACCACAAATCCATAGTAACACACTTCCACTTCTACTCTAGTATATCCAACCTCTAAGTCAAACCACCTAGTTTCTAATGTTCACACTTCACTTGCTGGAAATTCAAACATCGTGAAACATGCCCAACAATGTCCTCATTCAGTTTCTACCACAAGTAATGTTGCTTCAAATTATGATACATCTTCATGAGATCGAGATGAATAAAATACTTCAAATTGTGAGCCCCCTCAAGAATCAGCACCTTTAAACCATCAATATTAGGAACACAAATTGACCCTGGAGTCATAATACACCATCATCTTTAATAACCATCTTCTTAGTAACACCTCATTGCATTGTGTCTTAAGCACCAACAAATATGTATTATCATATTGGCTATCCTAAATACACTCAAACAAGGACGACATTGCAACCACACAGGCAAGAACTATATGAGGCTTAGAAATGTCCAATCTTACAAATTTATAGGCCAATGCCTGAAACTTTATTGCCAAAGGCCTCTCCTCAGCTGGAACAAATTTCAAACTCCCATTCTCTCCACCTTTTTACTCAAGCCATCCGCTACCACATTCGCATTACCAGAGTGATACAATATAGTGATATCATAACTCTTAAGCAACGCAAGCCCTTCCGTTGTCTCAAATTCAAATTCTTTTACTTGAACAACTGTTAAAAACTCATATGACCAGTGTAGACCTCGAATGACATACGGTACAAGTAATGCCTCCAACTCTTAAGCGCATGCACAATAGTTGTCATTACCAAAGCACGAACTGAATAATTTTTCTCATGAGGCTTCAACTGTCATGACAAATAAGCAATCACCCTACCCTTCTTCATCAATACCTCTCCAAGACCAATATGAGATGAATGACAATACACCATCTATGACCCAAAATTTATGGGTAACACCAACACTGGGGTTGTAGTCAAAGCAATCTTAAGCTTCTAATATCTCTTCTCACACTCATCGAACCATCTTAAAGGAGCAACCTTCTGAGTCAACTTAGTTAATGGTACTAAAATAGATGAAACCCCTACAAAAATCGAAAATAGTAGCATGTCAAGATGAAAGAACTCCTCATCTTTATATTGTAGTAGGTCTCGGTTGTAACTACCCAGCCGGTCGTTTCATGAGGTACAGCCCCGTTTCCCCTATTTATGCTTCTTTGTATGTTTTTCAGCTATATTTTATCATATCGTGTGGGTTGTGTTGTGTTCGGAGTGGTCTTAGAGTGGAATGAGACACTTAGTCTCTTATTTAGAAGCTTATGTTGGAAAATCAACCAGATGTTGACGTATGTGTAGAAGATCTCAGATGTGAATTCTAATAGTTCGGATAGCTTTGTTAGGTGATTTTGGACTTAGAAGCGTGTTCGGAAGGTAATTTGGAGGTCCATGGTGGATTTAAGCTTGAATTGGCAAAATTAGAAATTTGGTATTTTCCGGTCGGCAAGGGAAATCTTGATATCCGAATCAGAATGGAATTCCGAAAATTGAAGTAGGTCTGTTATGTCATTTGTGATGTGGGTGAAAAATTTCAGGTCATTTGGGTGAGGTTAGGTTTCGGCATCGTTGTGGAATTCGGAAGTTTGGAAATCCCTATGTTTGAATCCGAGGGTAATTGGGTGTTTTGATGTTGTTTTGGATGTTGAAAAGGTTAGAATAAGTTTGAATGGTGATATGTGACTTGTTGTCATGTTTGGTTGAGGTCTCGAGGGCCTCGGGATGAATTTGGGTGGTTGACGGGAAGATTGGCATTGAGTTGATGCTGCTGAATTTGTTGCTTCTGTCATTTCTGCACCTGTGGATTGGGCACTGCAAGTGCGAGGTTGCAAATACGATAAGGAGATCGCAGGTGCATAATTTGACCATCAGGGGAAGAACCACCAATGTGGTGTGTTGGACGCATCTACGGCAATGCAGGTGCGGTGTCTGGGGCGCAGATGCGGTCCTAGGCATTTAAATGGAAACCGCAGGTGTGGTTGGTTGGACCGCAAAAGCGGTTGCGCATGTGCGAGATTAGGACCGCGGATGCGGAAGTTATGGGCAGAAAGTATATAAGTTCTCCTTTGCCAATTTCAGTCCATTCTTCACCATTTTTTGGACGTGTTTGGAGCTTAGAGCTGTGATTTCAAGAGGGAATCAAGGGGTGTCAGTAAGGTAAGTTACTTAGGCTTTTTATTTTGTGTTTGTCATGATTTTTCCACCATTTAATCATGAAATTAGTGGAGGATTTGTTGTGAAGTTGAAGGATTAGGGCTTGAGTTTTGGAGAGCTTTGATTGAGGATTTGGGGGGCCATCCGAGGTCCGATTTTAATAATTTTGGTATGAATAGACTCAGGAGTGAAATGAGTTTCTAGTTATGCACTTTTTGTTGGATTCCGAGACGTGGGCTCAGGGGCCGGGTTTGAGTCAAATTCGGGGGTTTTTGTCTAATTTGATTTTTTTCGTATGGAATTCATTCCTTTAGCGTATATTGATGATAATATACTAATTTTGGTAAGATTCAGAGCATTTAGAGGCCGAGTCGAGAGGTAAGAACATCGTGGGTTAGAGTTTTGTCCGGTTTGAGGTAAGTAATAATTATAAATCTTGTCCTGAGGGTATGAAACCTCGAATTTCACATCGTTTCCCTATTTTGAGGTGACGCGCACGCTAGGTGACGAGCGTGAGGGCATGCACCATTGGGGATTATGACTTGGTCTGTCTCGTAGCGACTATTAAATTACGTATTTGACTGAAAACTATTTGATACTTATGTGCTTTGGAATATATTACTATGTTTTGGGTTGAATGCTATATTTGGGCCTCGTGCCAAGCTATTGGACCCTTAGGGGCTTTTTACTATTGTTTCCTCACTGTTTTGGTTTAAGATCTATACTCAGTCTTGCTATATTTTATTGATTTCATAACTCAGTCTTATTTACTTCATTTTGATGCATAAAATAATATTTTGGGCTGAGCACCCTATTTTATTGATAGCCCGAGTGGATTAAGAGGTTTCTGACTGAGTGAGGCCGAGGGCTTGTGTTGTGAGAATATCATGGGATCGGGCTGTGCACCGCAGCATGTTATACTGATTTGTGATATGTGAGAGGACGAGGGTCTGATTTATTATGCCACGAGATGGCTTGCTATATTGCTTGGGCTGTAGGAGCCCCTCCGGAGTCTGTACACCCCCAGTGAGCGCGAGTACCCTGAGTGAGTGATATGATGTCCGAGGGGCTGTTCTTGATCCATGTTGTGCCTGAGGAGCTAATTATGAGTGTTTGTAAAGTTTGCCCGAGGGGCTGATTTTGAATGATGTTATGCCCGATGGGCGGTTTTTGATACTTGTTTTGCCAGAGGGGCTATTTATGATTTTCATCACTTTTACTCTAAATTTCATTAAACTCTGTTGACACTGTTGAAAAATATTTTCGAATAATTTTTACCAAAATTGGATTTTAAAATAGATGATTTGACTTATATATTGATTTGAAAGCATGTTGTACTTACTGAGATTTCATAACGCGGATTCTAGTATTTCTTACTGCTCTATCTTTATTTACATTTATTATTTACTAAGTTGACATATTCACATTACTCCCTGCACCTTGTGTGCAGATCCAGGGGTTACTGACATGATAGCTGATGATGTCCAAATTCACTACTAAAAAGTAAATAGACACGGTCACATGCAATATAATTTACCCAACTGTGAGTCAGGGTCGAATCCCTCAAAGAACAATATATAGGCAATTAGGAATATAAGAGAATTATCACTTGTTATGCAATGCCAAACACTAAGAATAGATTTGAGAAAATATTTATACCTAAATACGAAAATGTAAACTAACCTAGAAAGCAAGTAAAATGATCAATGCCTACAAGTATGGATGCATAGGGAATTACACTCAAATAACGATCCAATGTATTTCACGATTTTACAAATATTAGCGAGTTTATGTTAATTAGCCACGAGCAATAATTCTATATTAGATTCTTCCAAAGACTAACAAGACTTCTTAATTGAATTATCCCTAAAACAATTAAGAGATTAAGCACACCCGGATATGGCTAGTAGTTCAATCCTATCCCTAGGTAGAATCTATAAAATGAGGGTTAAAGCCTCAAGTTCTTGTTAATTAATCTTTCCCAACCCCAAATAATCTTTTCCAAAATTAATTCGGAGTTAATGTGCGAGCCCCGGGGTTAGCTAATCCCTTTGAAAATATTAAAGAACAAGAATAATTAAAGAAACAATAACTCACTTTATAAAAAGATAAAACTCATTCAATACATAAGCACAACAAGATATTTAATCCACACTTTAATTATGAATATTCCCATAAATAAGATTCAAGTATTGGATAAATTACTACACACTTAGATATACAATACAAAATAAGGAAATGAAGAAATGAGCATAAATGAGTAAGAAAATCTCAACCAAAAGCTTCAAATCATCAAGACCCAAGTGTGTGTGCAAACCCTAGCTTCCCACCTTGTTCTCTAGTCCTAAGACTGAAAATAAGCCAAAAGATTTTTTCCCAATAGGCTTGGTCGTGTATTTATGGGTTTGGAATTGAGAAAATGTGAAATGTCCTTCCAGTCCAGGTCTAATGCCCGTTGACCGCACCTGCGGAAGAATCCTCGCAGGTGCGGCTCCGCAGATGCGGATACCTTAACATAGAAGCAAAAACTTGAAGGGATTTCTGGTACCGTAGATGAGGGCTCCCAAGCGCAGATATGCAACCGCAGAAGCGGTAATCTACACGCAGATGCGATTTCTGGAAAAGTAACTCATCGTCCCAGATGCTGGCCTATTCGTGTAGAAGTAGGGTCGATTCTGCAACCAATCTTCCGCAGATGCAGAATCACAGGAGAGTTTTACATTGTTTTCAAATTCCACTTCAATTGAATTCAATTCACTTCATGGCATTATTTACCTGAAAATCTAATAATACACATCATAAACGACATCATATTATAGTTAAAGGACATAAAAACTAAAGAAAAGAGACTAGAATGAGTGGTAAAATCACCACTCATCAATAGCGAGCACTGATTCTTCCATCCGCTGCGGATATCCGGAGTTGGCAAGGTAGCTGCATGATGACCGCAACCTTGTTCTTCTCCCTCTTATCTTACTTAGACTATATTAGTATTTTCCAGACTGTGATAATCTTAGTTGTATTCAGACAGTCCTTAGTAGATGCTCGTGACTTATGACACCCCGATGTCAGGTCTTTGTTCTTTCCGCACTTGCTATTTAGAATTATATTGTGAATTTTATTAATTAATAGTTTTAAAATATCCTTAATATGAAATATTGATTGGTTTTGGGATTGTGTCGGCTGACCTAGTTTCATGATAGGTGCCATCATGACCGGGTTGGTTTTGGGGTCATGCCATCAGCCAATTCTAAACTGCCTCAATCTTCTTCGGATAAATCATGATACCATCACTAAACACAACATGACCCAAGAATGCAACTAAATTCAACCAAAACTCACACTTAAAAAATTTAGCATAAAGTTGCTTCTCTTTCAAAGTTTTAGCACAATCCTCAAATGTTGCTCATGCTCATCCCCACTATGAGAGTAAACCAAGATATTATCAATGAACACAATCAAAAAAGAGTCCAAATAATACTTGAACACATTGTTCATCAAATCATGAAAGCCGCTGGAGCGTTAGTCAAAACAAATTATATCTCCAAGAACTCATAATGACCATATCAAGTCCTAAAAGTTGTCTTAGGGTCTTCAACTGGTGGTAACCCGATCTCAAGTCAATCCTTGAGAACACCTTATCCCCCTGAAGTTGATCAAAAAAATCATTAATACTCATGACAATAACCTTGTTCAACTGCTTGTAAAGCAATGCACATCATCGTAGTGCCATCTTTCTTTTTCACAAATAACACTTGTACCCCCAATGAGAAACACTAGGTCTAATAAATCCCTTATCAAGCAAGTCTTGCAATTGTTCCTTCAACTCAACTAGAGCCATGCAATACGGTGGAATAGATTTGGGCTGGGTACCGGGAACCAAGTCAATGCAAAAATCAATATCTCTATGTGGTGGCATGTCTGGCAAGTCCCTAAGAAACACCTCCAAAAACTCCCTAACAACCGGTACTAAATCCATGGGAGGAACCTCTGGACTAGAATCCTAAATAAAAGCCAAATATGCTAGACACCCTTTCTCGACCATACCCGAGCCTTTAGAAATGAAATCACCTTACATATAGAATGACCAAGTGTCCCCTTTCACTCAAGTCTATATAATCTTAGCATAGTCAAAGTCACAGTCTTGACGCGACAATCTAAGATAGCATGATATGGAGATAACCAATCCATGCCAAGAATCACCTCTAAGTCCACCAAGTCCAACAACAAGAGATCAACCATAGTATCATACCCATTAATAATAACCACACAACACCAATAGACACTTCCATAATAGAATCTCCAATAGGTGTAGACACATAAACAAGAATATCCAAAGAATCAAGAGGCATATCAAAATATGATGCAAAGTAAGATGACACATATGAATAAGTAGAATCTGAATCGAATAATACTGAAAAATTTCTATGACAGATTGAAACAATGTTTTTGATGACTACATCTTCTACAAGGGAAAGCATAACAACGAGTTTGACCTCCACCTCTAGGACGAGCTCTACCTGCCTAACCTCCACTTCTAACTGCTAGGCTGGTAGTGTAGTAACTGTAGCTAGAATTTTCCCTACTATGGTGTAGCACTCTACAATTTGGGAAATTTCATCTTAAGGTGTCTCAAATCTCCAAAATCAAAATATCCTCTCCATTGACAAGGCTATTGAACATGTGACTGACCCCGATGATCTGGATACCCACTAAACTAACCCTGCCCTAAAGGTGTGTTGTAAGGACCATAAGATGATGATGCACTATATAGCAATTGTCTAGATTGAGAACTATAGGAAGCATGACTGGAAGGTGTGCCGCGGAAGATCTAAAGTGTTGATTAAACCAATCTGGCATGATGTCCTCTACCATAATATCCCTTGCCTCCAGATGAGGCACCACTAAATCCTCCAGTACTACGAGGCTTATTGGCCTCGTGCTCATCCCTACCCTGTATACGAATGCACTCTAGTCTCCTAGTAATTTTAACTGCCTAATGAGAAGTGGTCTCTATCTCAACCTCACACGTCATCCCAATCCTGATATGGAAATAAAGACCCTCAATGAACCTCTGCACCTTCTTCTTCTCGTTAGAAATCAAGAACCTAAATAGAGTGATAACTCTGTAAACCTCATCTCATGCTGAGTCATTGAGATGCTACCTTGAACTAAATGCTCAAATCATCTACAGAGCTCATTTCCCCTTATGAGTATCATGAACTTCTCCAAGAAAAAATGCAAAAAATGAACCTATGAGAAAAGAAGTGATCCTGCTGGCCTATCTCTTCATAAATCTGCCACCACATCTTGGCTGGCCCTCTCAATTGAAAAGTAGTGAAATCAACTCCATTGGACTCCACAAGTCCTAAATTGCATAGAATCTCATGACACCTATCCAAGAAATCAAGGGCATCCTTTAAAGGATCACCCTTAAAGTATGAGGGCTACAACTTCAGGAACTTATCCATCCTCTTCTACTCATCCACAGACATAGCAGACATAACCTCGGGTCATGCCGCAATAATAGGCTGAACTACACCAGCTAGTAGAACTCCTGGAGTCTGAAGTCCATGAACCATCAGCTCTGGAGTGTGGATAGCAAGGATCTAAGCACCTCCTCCAGCCTAGGAAGTAGTTGGTGCCATAGGAAGTAGTTGGTGCCATAGAAAGTACACCCGCCTAAGCCATACTCTTTATGAAACTAACTATATGGATTAAAGCATCTTGAAGCACTCGGGTAGCAATAAACCACTCTAGGATCTGAGTTGGCCCTACCATCTCATCCTGAACTGGAATCTACTCACTATTTAGAGCTATTTGTGGCTCAATTGATGCTACTCTAGCACGGGCGTGAGTAGCTATGGGTGCTGCAGCACATGCTTTAGTCTAGGCTCTAGCCCTACACCGGCCTCTGCCTCTAGTGGCAGCCACAACCTGGGGCTCCAGCTCCTGCTCAGTTGTGACTGATGCACGTGTCCTCACCATCTGTGAGAAAATAGTAGGGTAAAGATTCAAACTTCAAGATAATAAAAATTGCACAATAGAGAATGAAATAATTTGAAGTTTCCTAAATATCCCATAGCCTCTTGAAGATAAGTATAAATGTCTTTATACCAATTAGTAAGATTATACTAGACATGCTCATGACTCGTGAGACCTATACAACCTAGGCTCTAATACCAAGCTGTCACGACCAAAATCCTATCTACAATTGTGATGGCACCTAACATACTGGTTAGGCAAACTAATCACATAAAAATCATATAAACAACAGGAAAAGTAATACATCAAGTCTAATAGAGGTTTATCGCATAAATAAGTCTAAAACCAGCACCAATATACGAAGCAGAAACACAATTATCCTGAAACTAATGTTAATAATTACATGAGCTCTAAGAGTGTAATACTGTAGTCTAAAATAAATACACCACTATCTAAAATAAACAACAATCTCAAAACAGGAAAAGAAGATAGCTTCGTAGATGAAAAGGGTGCGCTACCTTGAGTCTCTTAGCACCATAACTATCTATTCTTTAGATACGCTAGTACCAACACTCGGATCTACATAAAATATACAGAAGTGAAATATGAGTACAACTGATCAAATGTACTTAGTAAGTATCAAGACTACTCTCGGAGAAGTAATATCGAGATTGGTCATTCGATATTTACTATCATAACCTAAACAATTCATAAAATAAATACAACAGTTACCAGTTTCTATCGGAGGGTCATGGGATCAGTTTCTACTGCTCGCAGAGTTTGCCTATAACAACAGTTACCAGTCGAGTATTCAGATGGCTCCATATGAGGCTTTGTATGGGAGGCGGTGTAGATCTCCAGTTGATTGGTTTGAGCCGGGTGAGGCTAGACTTTTGGGTACAAACTTAGTGCAGGATGCTTTAGAAAAGGTAAAGGTAATTCAGGAGAGGCTTCGTACAACGCAATCGAGACAAAAGAGTTATACTGACAGGAAGGTTCGGGATGTGTCTTACATGGTTGGTGATAAGGTTCTGTTGAAGGTTTCACCCATGAAGGGTGTTATGAGATTTGGGAAGAAGGGTAAATTGAGTCCTCGGTTTATTGGGCCTTTTGAGGTGCTTCGGAGGATTGGGGAGGTGGCTTATGAGCTTGCTTTGCGACCCAGCTTGTTGAGTGTGCATCCGGTATTTCATGTTTCATTGCTCCGGAAGTATATTGGGGACCCATCTCATGTTCTAGATTTCAGCACGGTTTAGTTAGATGGTGATTTGACTTATGATGTGGAGCCAACATCTATTTTGGAGTGTCAAGTTCGAAAGTTGACATCAAAGGATATATCTTCAGTGAAAGTGCAATGGAGAGGTCAGCCAATGGAGGAGGCTACTTGGGAGACCGAGCGAGAGATGCAGAGCAGATATCCTCACCTATTTGAGGCTTCAGGTATGTTTCTTGACTCATTCGAGGACGAACATTTGTTTAAGAGGGGGAGGATGTAACGACCCGGCTAGTTTTTTTATGAGTTACCGCTCCATTTCCCCCATTTCTGCTTCTTATTGCTTTAGTTATCGATATTATGCATTATCAGGTTGGTTGGCTTGGGTTCGGAGAGGTTTTGGTAAGGTGAGACACTTAGTTTCTTTTAAGGAAGCTGAAATTGGAAAAGTCAACCGGATGTTGACTTATGTGTTAAAGGGCTCAGGTGTGAGTTCTGATGGTTTGGATAGCTTCGGAGGTGATTTGGGACTTAGGAGCGTGATCAGAATGTGTTTTGGAGGTCCGGAGTAGATTTAGGCTTGAATTGGCGAAATTGGAATTTTGGCGTTTTCCGGTTGATAGGTGAGATTTTGATATAGGGATTAGAATGGAATTCTAGAAGTTGTAGTATATCCGTTGTGTCATTTGGGATATGTATGCAAAATTTCAGGTCATTGGGACGTGGTTTGGTAGACCTTTTGATCGAAAGCGGAATTTAGAATATTTTGGAATTCTTTGGCTTGGATCCGGTGCAAATTTGGTGTTTTGGTGTTGTTTTGAGCGTTCCTAAGGTTGGAACAAGTTTGAATGATGTTATAGGATATGTTGGCATGTTTGGTTGAGGTCCCGAGGGCCTCGGGTGAGTTTTGAGTTGTCAAACGGACTATTTCATGTTGTGGAAATTTGCAGAAACTGTTGTGTGTATGTTGCAGATATTTGGCCTTCACGTTTGTGAGTGGGCCCTCGCATTCACGAAGGGTTAGGCTGGGAGGCTGTGAAGTTAGCCTTTGCATTCGCAAAGGAGGTCCCGCAATCGCGAAGGGTTGAGGCTCGTGGTCATCGCGTTCGCGAGGTTATGCCGCGTTCACGTAGAGGAAAGTTGAGCAGCTGGGTTCATGTTGGTTTGTTCTTCGCGTTCGCGGATGGGGAGTCGCTTTCGCGGTGAGTAAGGAAGCTAAGTCTTCGCGTTCACGTGCTGAGAGTCGCGATTGTGATGAAGAAAATTTTGGTCAACGTCAGTTTGTGCTTAGCGAAAGCAAGGCTGTGACCGCGTTCGCGAAGAAGGATTTGAATGCCTGGGCAGAGTGTTTAAATAGCCATTGTCCGTGATTTTGGGGCTAACTTTCACCATTTTTGAGCGATTTTGGAGCTTTTTGAGAAGAATTGAAGAGGGAATCGAAGGGAAACACTTGGAGGTAAGATTTATGGACTTAATACTCGATCCTAATGTGTTTTCTACCTAATTAATCATGGAATTTAAGCCTAATATTGAAGAACCAGGGCTTGTAATTGGAGACCTAGAATTTAGAATTTGAGGGGTCGTTTGTGGTTGGATTTTGATGCTTTTGATATGAATGAACTCGGGGAGTGATAAGGAGTCTATTGATGTAAATTTTATCGGAATTCGAGACGTGGGCCCGGGGGTCAGGTTTGGCCAATTTTGGGATTTGTGTTGTTATTTGATTTCTTTCGAGTGGGCTTTGTTCTCTTAGCATATTTTGACGGTTTTGCAATGATTTTGGTTAGATTTAGAGCATCCGGAGGCCGATTCGAGAGGCAAAGGCATCGCGGGCTAGAGTTTGGACTGGATTGAGGTGAGTAATGATTGTAAATGTTGTCCTAAGGGTATGAAACCCTAAATTTCACATCGTTGTGCTATATTGAGGTGACACACACACACTAGATGGCGAGCGTGGGGCCGTGCACCGTTGGAGATTGTGATTAGTCTATCCCGGATGACTGTTTTACCGCGTATTTGATTGAAAATTGTTTGCTATCATCATATTTTGGGCTGAATGCCATATTTGGGCCTGTGCCAACTATTTGGACCCTTAGGGAATTTTTACTACTATTCTTCACTGTTTTGATTTTATATTTGTACTTAGTCATACTATATTATACTGTTTTCATAACTCAGCCATGTTTACTCTGTTTTAACACTTTAAATGATATTTTGGGCTGAGCATCATATTTTACTATGCTCGAGTGGCTTTTAGAGATTTCTGACTGAGTAGGGCCGAGGGCCTGTGTTGTGAGGATTATTATGGGATCGGACTGCGCGCCGCAGCAGTGTTGTACTGATTATGATTATGAGGCCGAGGGCCTGAGTTGTACGCCATGAGGTGGCTTGATATGAGGCCGAGAGCCTATTGATTATGCCAGGAGATGGCTTGATATTGTGCTTGGGCCGTAAGGGGCCCCTCCCAGAGTCTGTACACCCCTAGTGAGCACGGATACCCATTGTGATATGAGATGTAGCCCGAGGGGCTGGTGTTGTTCCATGTTGTTGCCCGAAGGGCGGTTTTTATGTGTTTATCTCTTCTAGTTGCCTGTCATTTACTTGTTTAACTGTTAAAAAGGTATTTTAAAGAAGCTTATACTGAACTAAGGTGTTTTATGAGATTTCACTATTTTATTGCACTTTACTGGTTTTACTCTGCCTTTTTATAGCATGTTGTTGTGTTTTTACGTGATTTCTTATCGCTCAGTCTTCATTTATTGTTATTACTCACTAAGTCGGAGTACTCACATTACTCCTACACCCTGTGTGCAGATACATAAGTTTCGGGTCCCGCTAGCGAGTGCTGATTGCTTCCACCTCAGGCGGTTCAGAGTTTACTAGGTAGCTACTCGGCGTTCGCAGCTCAGTGCTTATCCCCCTATCTTATTTTCCCTTGTTTTAGTTTTGTAATAGACTATGTAAACTCTTCCTACTTTTAATTGGTTATTAGATGTTTATGACTGGTGACACCCCGATGTCGGGCTATGTCTATTCTGCAAATTGTATTGTCTCACTATTTATTTGGGTTTTAATCATGTTAAAGACTTAAATTGTGTTATTTTAATTTCTTAAAATGAATTGGGTATTGTGTCGGTTGGCCTTATCTTCACGAGAGGCACCATCATGACCGGGTCTGGGTTTAGGGTCGTGACAGCTCGAGCCCCTGGGACCCTATCCAAATATTCTAAAGTCTATAAATACTATATGGACCTATCAAGTTCTCAAAACACATACGAAATGTTTACATCTAAGAATCAAATATTAAATTACATATTGAACTCCCTTACGTTCATAAACTTCTATATTTCCAACCAAGCATCTGATTCATACCTAGGCACCTCAGACCTCAACAAAACTTTGTATACAAGTTCAATTCAACAACACAAACTTACCCCGGTCTCCAAATACCAATCGGAATCTGATAACCTCAAGGTCAACTATCGTTCAAACTTATAGATTCTCCAATCTATATATTAATATAAAGCAGGGCATAAGGGAGGTGATGTGGCATCTTCTATAGTGCAGGAATCCTATTTATCTTTTTTCTCCTATTTCCTCCATTTTTCCCATTTATTTTAGTTTTTAAAGTTTTCATATCCATAACTCACACCTCTTCGTTGGGTTATGACTTTTCATGTGAATAATACCAACTGTTTGATGAGTTACAAAATCCATCTTTCCGTTTTATTTCCCACCTCTCTTCATTGGGGTTATGACTTTTCAAGTCCATAACCCCCGATTCTTTATTGTCTTATATTTGCGACCAACTAAATTTTCCATGTTAGCACAAACATAATTGTGCCCTCCATTAATTGAACATCGACTGCTTTGACAGACAGATTACAAGGCTTCCAAACATATTTTGCGATTTGAAGTTGATGTTGTTATACTATGATTAATTGAAAATAAATATCTTCGGATTATGTTCGCTATACATTCTGCAGGTTGTTCCTTGCAGTTGAACTAGGATAGGTGCAGGTAATCTAAGCATTTAGGAATTGAAATGGGGAATAATTTGACAATGATATTGAGCTTATGTGTTATTCCAACTGTAAACAGAGAACTGAAAAATATGTCATGATAATTAGGTAGTACTATTGTACTAATATATATGATTCTTTCTTCACCGTTACACTGTTTTGCTGCTTGTATCTTCCTTGAAAGCTTAAATTAGGTAGACCTAGTCTTCTAATGTTTAACTCTATCTTGCCCGGCCCATAATCCAATGCTTTTGAGAGCATTCTTGGACATAGCATGGAAATGGTGCTCGAGTAATAGAAAATGATTTCTTCTTTTAGCGACATGGCTTAAGCCTATCAAACGTCTGATCTGAAGATGATATTGCAGGGACTATTTTAGAGCAAATTAAGCTTTTGGAGAAGGAGAGCACCTACAAAGATAAGATATATTCGTAGCTATCTATCATATTCTCTCTTTTTCCTCATAAAGTTGTGCTCATGAAGTGTTTGTGGCTTGATCATATTCCTTTATTTTCTTCATTTGTTAATTTAATCAGTCCTTTTGTTCTTCTTCTTAACCAACAAAATGCAAGTGCACATCCATTTTATCCATAACATACATGTTCATGCTCATTGGCGGTTGTTTCCATCTAATGAAACAATCTGCCATCTAACGGCTTGCAATTGTAGTCATTATTGACTGGTTTTTATGATGGCTTCATGAGAAGAGCAAATACCACCAACTGGCGATGCAATGTGGATGCCTTGACACGTCATAAAGGGTGTGACATTTTATCTTGCCATAATGAAAAAATAGAAAAGTGTTATATATTTTCATTTTCTTCCTTCATGGGTTTGACTATGTGACTCAACAATTCTCATCTGAAAAAAAAGGCTAATTGATGGAATCGATCGGAATGCCTCAAATATTAGTAGTTGAAAAGGTAACTATTCCGGGATCAATAGAAAAATGCAATTTCTTTTAGGGAAGCAGGGTTAAGGAAAGATGAAACTTTCTCATCTTTACAACTCAATCCAATATATTCGTTCATTGAACATGAAATTCAGCTTCCAAATGAATGTCCTTAATTTCTTGACAGAAACTAACCCAAGTAAGGAGGGCCCCTTAAAGAAATAACTTTTTCTCTATATTTTTTTCCACAGATCACTTCCGTTACTACCAAGAATCATAAAAAGAAAGCAAAGAAGAAGGGAGGAAAGCAGCATAATACATTTTAGTTAGTAGATTTTATTGATGTGTTTGCAGTATCTAATGTGTTAAATGATTGCTTAAAATAGGTGTAGGATGTCCAGTCTAGAATTACCAGAAGTTCTTATTCTATTTATTTGCCTTGCATCGAAACCTTTAAAAAATATGTATAAGTATATTCTGAATTTTTTTTGCATATGTTTCAATTAGATTCTTAAGACTTAGCCTATGTGATTATTCTTTGGTGATTTTCTCCTAATGCGATTTAATATGGTCACGAGTATGCATTCTATTAGAGAGCCCAAATTTGATGAGTAACAATCAAAATGTTACAACCTTAATTATTAAGCGCATTTTGTAAAGTACACGATCTTACCCAGAATAATTATATTGTCTTTGATAATAAATGAACTCAAATCAAAGCTATGGTTAAAGGACAACAAGGCCGCTATGTAAACCTTTGGCACTTATGTTGGTGGTATTTTTGCATTTTAATTTTAGGTACCTATAAACTTAGTAGTACTCTAAGGGGTTTTCGCGCAGTAATATCCCCAAATGTATGTTAGTTCTCTTTTTTTCTTATTTTCCATTCTTTACTTTTTAAATTTCTTTCTTTGTTTCCTTTCCTTTTAAAATTTTCCTTAATTTTTATTTGACAGAAATGAGAAAATGTCAACCTTATGGAAATAACTCTTAAAAATTCATGTTAAGAAATAAATACTACGAGATATAGGCTTTAGAGGAAAAGTGGATGACATCTTAGGTTTACATTGCCCAAATTTTTACATTATTTTCTTTTTCAATTTTTCGTATTTTTATTTTATTTTCTATTGTTTTCTTATTTAAGTTTAAATATACATATTTAAATGTATATTTTATATTTAATCTTGAATGTTTCTCAGATATGTTGTTCTGTCAAAAAATTCTCACAGAATATTACAGGAATCACAAAGTGATGCTTAATAAAAACTAAGTTTAAATTATGATATCAACATTAAGTAAGTTTAAATTTTTTCTACAACCACGCGAAGCGCGGAAAAGTATACTAGTTCTCCATATTGCCAACTTTAAGCAACTAGGGCCAAAACCTTCTAGAAATCTCCAAAGCCAAATTCAAATATATGACCAAGTCCAAAATCAACATACGAACATATTGGAACCTTCAAATCACTTCGAGATCATTTATTTAAAAGTCAAACCTTGATCAACTCTTATAACTTAAGACTTTCAAATAGAAATTAAGTATTCCAATTCACTCATGAACCCCATGAAAACCAAATCACCCATCACCACAAGTCACATATCATTAAATGAACCGAAGGGAAGAGTCAAATAGGAGAACAAAATTTTAATACTTAAGATAACCGATCGGGTTGTTACATCTCAGGTGGCACGCGATTGAATTTATTTATTCATATATACACAACAAGTCTCTTTTCTAGCTTTTAATATTAGTTTTAGTTTATTTCACTTGGATCTTCTAAGATTGAGAAATTTTACGATATCCTATCAAAACTTTAACAATAGGTCCATATTCGTTTTTGTAAGACAACAATATGCTTAAGTCACCTTTTTCCTTTAATACGGTTTGTTGATGCAATAAGTAAAATATTTTCATGGAATTTGCAAATGTTTTTCTAATTCCTATCATTAGGATGTCTTTATAGTTATAAATCAGCATAAAGGGAAATTTAACCTTTTAGTTCTTTTTGATGTAGAAAATAATTGAGTTCACCCTTTAATTTGCTAATTTTATTTGAACTAGCTTATTAATTCACCTCTATAATATATTATGAGAAAGATATATTTAGCCTTCCCCAAAAATAATTGACGATAAAATATACAATTTTTGTATATAAGTGTATTGTTGTCACGATCCGGATTTCCCACCCTCGAGAGTAGTGATGACACCTACTGATATGAGCTAGGCAATCCAATCCTTAACTGCTTACTTCATTAACAAATTGCTTCTTTTAACAATTATCAGTAATATCATTAAAACAACGAAATTAAATAAATATGCGGAAGACGTAAATTAAAGAAACTGAACAAAAATGCAAAAATCAACATATGCCTTTACCCAAGAATTGGTGTCACATTACTCACGAACTCCTAAGAGTACTAAATACAACCGTTTGAAAGAAAAATATAAGTTGTTTGTCTCGGAAAAATGAGATAACAGACCGAAATAAAAGATAGAGGAGACGCCGGGCCTGCGGGCGCCTGCAAGGCTACCTCGGTGTCTCACTGGACTGAAGGCTGGCTCCCGCGCTACTGTTGCTGTCCAAGACCTGGATCTGTGCAAAAGAGCGCAGAGTGTAGTATCAGCACAACCGACCCCATGTGCTGGTAAGTGTCTGGCCTAACCCCGGTGAGGTAGTGACGAGGCTAGGACCAGACTCCAGATAAACCTGTGCAGTTATATACTATAAGGCGGAAAAAGTAAACAGGTAATAAGCAATCAAAGATGGGAAAGGGGAAACATGCTCCGGGGGTAGCAGATAAAACAGAATATCAAAGAATAGTAAGGAAACTACAATTTAACTTCTAACACGGATAAAGAGAAATAAGGTAACTTTCACTTTCAGTTTCATCTTGTTGCAAGCGTGCAACCCGATCCCATTTCTCATATCTTGTGGTAGGCGTACCACCCGCTCCCATTTCAGTATATCTTGTGGTAGGCATACCACCCGCTCCCATTTCAGTATATCTTGTGGTAGGCGTACCACCCGCTCCCATTTCATCTTATCTTGTGGTAGGCGTACCACCCGATCCCATTTCATTATTTCTTGTGGTAGGCGTACCACCCGCTCCCATTTCACTATATCTCGTGGTAGGCGTAACACCCGCTCCCATTTCACTATATCTCGTGGTAGGCGTAACACCCGCTCCCATTTCATTATATCTTGTGGTAGACGTACCACCCGCTACCATTTCATCACACAGTCACAAGAAATCCCGGCAAGGGAAAATAAATAATATAATAACTTCCTAGCAAGGGAACAAAAGCAATATAATAATTTTTCGGAAAGGGAACAATAATATCGAAATAGTCATCCCGACAAGGGAGAATCAGCTATAACCAAATCCTAACTCATTTTGTACTCTGCTCAATTAATGACAATACTCAATCATGACTAAAATTTACGAGGATAAAATCAATCTTTACTCGATATAGGAGATCATTAATTAAAGCATCCGAAGTGCCATCTAAGAGCAAAACAACATTAAAATTTAAGACTCACGGTCATGCTCGACACCAACGTATAGATACTCATCACCATGCCTATACGTCGTACTCGACAATTAGCACGTAGCAAATAAGACTCAACTCCTAATCCCTCAAGATAAGGTTAGACCAAACACTTACTACAAACTTCCAGTCTAATCCATCCTCAATTACCGCTTTTCCTCTTGAATTCGGCTCCAAATCGATTGTATCTATACAATAATGACTTCAATACATCAATAAATGATAAACAATGCGAATTCAATGCCTAATTATAGCTTCCAAACATTCTTCCCAAAATCCCAAAAATCGACCCCGGGCCCGCTTGGACAAAACACGAGGTTCGGACCAAAATCAAATCATCCATTCACCCACGAGCCCGAATATATAATTTACTTTCAAATTCGACCCCAAAACGAGGTCTAAATCAAGAAAAATCAAAATGCCCTAACTTTACACAATTCCCTAATTTCTACCCTTAATTAACTGTTTTAGGCCTAGAAATTCAATAGATGTTGATGAAAATGGAAGAAAACGAGTTAAAGATTACTTACCCAAGAGATTATGGTGAAGAAATGCTTCAAAAATCGCCCTAGAATTTTGGAGAAGAAAGAGTTTGTGAAGTTTTGTGAAAATCCCACAATAGTTCTGTTTTGGAGTTTTAAAATAACTGGGCAAAATTGCCCTTCGTGTTCGCGATGGGTCACGCTAGTTAAACCTTTGCGTTCGCGTAAACGGGCTTGCGTTCGCGGAGAAGGATCCCCTCGAGCCCTCGCGTTCGCGTAAAAAGAGTCGCGTTCGCGTAGGGTAATTACCCCACCCCCTGCCCAGGCCATCTAGCCTTCGCGTTCACGTGGCCAGGTCCGCGTTCGCGAAGGCATAAACCCCCATTGCCTCGCATTCGCGTCCTGGGCTATGCGTTCGCGTAGAAGGATTTTTCCTTCAGCTAATTTACTCATCGCGTTCGCGAGGGTTCTCCCGCGAACGCGAAGAAGACCATATCAGAACTGGAAACCTGCAACTTTCATAAGTCTAAAACCACTCCAAAATACCTCCGAAACACTCCCGAGCCCTCGGAGCTCCTAACCAACAAATGCACTAACTCAACAACATCATACGAACTTATCCGTGCGATCAAATCGCCAAAATAACATCAATAACAATGAATCAAACCTCAAAATCAAGAGTTTTTTTTCAAAAACTTCATCAAGTTTCAAATTTAGGATTTCAAGTCCGAAACACGTCAAACGATGTCCGATTTTAACAAAACTTTATAGAAACATCTTAAAGCACATATAAGACCTGTACCGGGCGCCGGAACCAAAATACGAGCCCGATATCAACACGTTCTAATCAAATTTCATTTCAAAATTCCTTAACAATTTCAGAAAAAACAATTTTACTCGAAAATTCATTTCTCGGGCTTGGGACCTCAAAATTTGATTCTGGGCATACGTTCAAGTCCCATATTTTCCTACGAACCCTCCAGGACCGTCAACTCACGGGTTCGGGTCCGTTTACTCAAAATGTTGACCAAAATCAAATTTATTCATTTTAAACTCAAAACCTAGCATTTTCACATAATTTCATATTTAAGCTTTCCGGCTACGCGCCCGGACTGTGCACGCAAATTGAGGCAACTCTAAATGAGGTTTTCAAGGCCTCGGAAGCAAAGAATGGATAAGAACACAGGTGATGACCCTTTGGGTCGTCACATTCTCCACCTCTAAAACAACCGTTCGTCCTCGAATGGATAGAAGAAGGAAGTACCTGAGTCGGGGAAAAGGTGAGGATAACGGCTCCGCATATCGGACTCGGACTCCCAAGTCGATGCCTCAGGAGGCTTACCTCTCCACTGAACACGTACAAAAGGGAAACTCTTGGATCTCAACTAATGAGCCTGCTAGTCTAGAATAGCTACCGGCTCCTCCTCATAAGACAAGTCCTTGTCCAATTGGACAGTGCTGAAGTCTAACACGTGGGCTGGATCGCCGTGATATTTCCGGAGCATGGACACTTGAAAAACTGGATGCATGGCTGATAAGCTCAGCGGCAATACAAGTCTATAAGACACCTCTCCCACTCGATAAAGAATCTCAAACGGACCAATGAACCTAGGGCTAAGCTTGCCCTTCTTCCCAAATCTCATCACGCCCTTCATAGGCGACACTCGGAGCAATACCCGCTCACCAACCATAAAAGCCACATCTCTAACCTTACGATCTGCATAGCTCTTTTGCCTGGACTGAGCTGTACGAAGCCTATCCTGAACGATCCTGACCTTGTCCAAGGCCTCTTGAACCAGATTCGTACCCAACAATTGAGCCTCTCCCGGCTTAAACCAGCCAACTGGAGATCGACACCACCTACATATAAAGCCTCATAAGGATCTATTTAGATACTCGACTGGTAGATGTTGTTATAGGCAAACTCAGCTAAAGGCAAAAACTGATCTCACGAACCTCCAAAATCAATAACACAAGCCCGGAGCATATCCTCCAATATCTGAATAGTCCGCTTGGACTGCCTATCCGTCTGAGGATGAAATGTTGTACTCAACTCAACCTGGGTGCCTAACTCTCGCTGAACGGCCCTCCAAAAATGCAAGGTGAACTGCGTACCTCGGTCCGAAATGATAGAAACTGGCATACCATGAAAACGAACAATCTCCCGGATATAAATCACCGCTAACCTCTCGGACGAATAGGAGACTGCCACAGGAATGAAATGTGCTAACTAGGTCAGCCTATCAACAATGACCCAAACTGCGTCGAACTTCTTCCGAGTCAGCAGAATCCCAACAACGAAATCTATAGTGATCCGCTCCTACTTCCACTCGGGAAACTCAATCCTCTGAAATAAACCACCAGGCCTCTGATGCTCGTACTTAACTTGCTGACAATTCATACACCGTGCCACATATTCCATAATATCCTTCATTATTCTACGCCACCAATAATGCTACCGCAAATCCTGATACATCTTCGCGGCGCCCGGATGAATAGAATACCGGGACCTATGGGCCTCCTCTAAAATCAACTCTCGAAGCCCATCCATATTAGGCACACAAACTCGACCCTGCAGTCTCAAAACTCCATCAGCATCTAAGGTAACCTGCTTGGCACCTCCACGCTGCACCGTGTCTCTAATGACACACAAATGGGGATCATCAAACTTTCGGTCACGGATACGCTCCAATAACGAAGAACGAGTAACCGTGCAAGCTAATACTCGACTAGGCTCAGAAATATCCAACCTCACAAATCGATTGGCCAAAGCCTGAACATCCAAAGCAAGAGGCCTCTCACCGACTGCAATATAAGCAAGACTGCCCATACTGACTGACTTCTTACTCAAAGCATCAGCCACCACATTGGCCTTTCTTAGGTGATATAAGATAGTGATGTCATAATCTTTCAACAACTCCAACCACCTCCTCTACCTCAAATTCAACTCCTTTTGCTTGAACAAATACTAAAGACTCTTGTGGTCAGTGAACACCTCACATGCCACGCTATACAGATAATGCCTCCAAATCTTCAATGCGTGAACAATGGATGCCAATTCTAAATCATGCACTCGATAGTTCTTCTCATGAATCTTCAACTGCCTCGAACCATAGGCAATGACCTTGCCATCCTACATCAATACTGCACCAAGCCCAATACGGGAAGCATCACAATAGACTGTGTAAGGCCCTGAACGTGTGGGAAATACTAACATCGGTGCCATAGTCAGAGCTGTTTTGAGCTTCTGAAAGCTCGCCTCACACTCGCCCGACCATCTGAACTGGCACCCTTCTGAGTCAACCTGGTCATCAGGGCTGCGATAGATGAGAACCCCTCCACGAACCGATGGTAGTAGCCTGCCAATCCCAAGAAACTCCGAATCTCTGTAGCTAATGCTGGTCTGGGCCAGTTCTTGACTGCCTCAATCTTCTTCGGATCAACCTGAATACCCTTTGCTGACACAACATGACCCAGGAATGCAACTGAACTCAACCAGAACTCACACTTTGAGAACTTAGCATATAACTGACTATCCTTCAGAGTCTAAAGAATCAATCTAAGATGCTGCTCGTGCTCATCCCAGCTATGAGAATATATCAGAATATCATCAATGAAGCCTATCACGAACGAGTCCAAATAAGTCCTGGACACTCGGTTCATCAAATCCATGAAAGCTGCTGGGGCATTTGTCAACCCAAATGACATAACCAAGAACTCATAATGCCAGTACCAGTGCGGAATGTTGTCTTAGGGACATCGGATACCCTAATCCTCAACTAATGGTAGCTAGATCTCAAGTCAATCTTTGAAAATACCTTGGCACCCTGAAGCTGATCGAACAAATCATCAATCCTCGGCAGTGGATACTTATTCTTAATCGTAACCTTGTTCAATTGCCCGTAATCAATGCACATTCTCATCGACCCATCCTTTTTCTTTACAAACAACACCGGCGCACCCGAAGGCGAAATGCTGGGTCTAATGAAACCCTTCTCAAGCAAGTCTTGCAGCTGCTCCTTCAACTCTTTCAACTCAGGCGGGGCCATGCGATATGGTAGAATAGAAATGGGCTGAGTGCCCGGAGCCAAATCAATGCAGAAGTCAATGTCCCTTTTTGGGTGGCATCCCCGGTAGGTCTGAAGGGAATACCTTAGGAAACTCGCGAACAACAGTCACAAAATCAATAGACGGAACCTCAACAATAAAATCGCGAACATACGCCAAATAGGCCAAACACCCTTTCTCGACCATAAGCCGAGCCTTCACATACGAGATAACACTGCGGGTAGAATGACCAGGAGCCCCTCTCCACTTTAAATGAGGCATACCCGGTAAAGCTAAGGTCACAATCTTCGCATGACAGTCCAATATAGCATGGTAAGGTGATAACCGGTCCATCCCCAATATAACATCGAAGTCGACCATGTCTAAAAACAACAAATCAACATGAGTCTCAAGACCCCCAATCACCACAATACAAGAACGATGAACTCGATTGACCACGATAGAATCACCCACTGACGTAGACACATAAACAGGAATACTGAACGAATCACTAGGCATGACCAGGTACGGTGCAAAATAAGATGACACATACGTATACGTAGACCCTGGATCAAATGGCACTGAGGCATCTCTATCACAAACCAGGATGGTACCTATAATGACTGCATTTGAAGCCTCGGCCTTGGGCCTAGTTGGAAGGGCGTAACATCGGGGTTGGGCCCCACCACCCTGAACTACCTCTCTAGGACGGCCTGCTGCTGGCTGGCCTCCACCTCTGACGGCCTGAGCTCCACCTCTAGGACATCTACCTCCACCTCTAGCACCTCTAACCCCACCCCTAGCTAGCTGGGTAACATGTGGAACACCTGGGGCCTGAACCATAGCACGAGAACCCTGATGCGTAGAACTGCTCGAAGCTCGAGGGCAATACCTAGCAATGTGCCTCGTGTCAGCACAAGTAAAACAAGCCCTCAGGTGCTGGGGCTGACGACCCTGGAAACTCTGAAGCGGTGGTGCACTGATAAGTGCTGTTAGTACACTGAAGGAATGCTGATCAGAATACTGCATCGGAGGACCACGACTGCCTAAGGCACCATGAGAAACCTAAAGAGCTGACTAAAAGGGCCTAGGAGGGTGGCCTCTACCATTAGAATCTCTACCTCCAGATGAGGTACCACTGAATCTGCCTGAATGACGGGGCCTCTTATCCGACCCATGACCACCTCCCTACGACAGAACCATCTCAACTCTGCGGCCACATTGGCTTCCTCTTGAAAAGTGATCTCATTCCCGGCTTCTTTGGCCATCTGAAGACGAATCGGCTGAATAAGACCATCAATAAACCTCCTCACCCTCTCTCTCTCTCGGTGGGAAGAGCATGGCAAGGTAGTTCGATGAACTTGGTCTCATACTGGGTGACCATCATGGAACCCTGCTAGAGGCGCTCAAACTGCCTCCGATAGGCCTCTCTCTGAGTAACGAGGAGAAACTTCTCCAGAAACAACACTAAAAACTGCTCCCAAGTCAAGGCTGGCGAACCGGCTGGTCTAGCTAAGCAATAATCCCTCAACCAAGTCTTGGCGAATCCAGACAAGCGAAATGTAGCAAAATCGACCCCATTGGTCTTAACAATACCCATGTTCCTGAGAACCTCATGGCAACTGTATAGAAAATCCTGGGGATCCTCAGAAGATGCACCACTGAAAGTAGTAGTGAAGAGCTTGGTGAACCTAACCAACCTCCACAAAGCATCGGCACACATAGCCGCGCCATCACCGGTCTGAGCTACTACACCCGACTGAACTGCTCCAACTGGCTAAACCGCTGGAGTTTGAATCTGAGGAGCCACCTGCTCCGGAGTACGCGTAGTAGGAGTCTGAGCCCCTCCTCTAGCCTGAGAAGTGGCTGGTGCTATAGGAAGCAAACCTGCTCGGGTGATACTCTCCATGAGGCCTACCAATCGGACCAGAGCGTCCTGAAGAACTGGGGTGGCAATGAACCCCTCTGAGACCTGAGCTGGGCCCACCGGAACTGCTGGGGCCAGAACCTCCTCCTCAAAATCAACCTGAGGCTCCGCCACTGGTGCTGCTGCTCGGGGCTGAGATTTGCCCCTACCTCAGCCTCTAGCACGGCCTCGCCCTCACCCTCTGCCCCTAGTGGAGCCGCTGCTGGGGGCTCGGGCTGCTGAGCTGTAGATGAGGAAGCGCGTGTTCTCGCCATCTGCGAAAGAACAGAATAGAAATCCAATTAGCATTTGAGGAACAAATCCGCACAACAAGAAAGAACAAATGTGAGATTTTCCTAACTCTTTAGCCTTTGGGGGATAAATACAGACGTCTCCGTACCGATCCCTCAGACTCTACTGAGCTTCTCCGTGAGTTGTGAGACCTATGATAAAATATGATAAACTCTATGATAAACAAAGAGGTTAGAGGGAATATGTTTAGTAAACACATGATAAGGATAAATAATAAATCTAAATGAACAACCACACGTATTTATTAGAAGAAAATATTGACTACAAAATACTTATGTTATATATCTTTAAGAGACTTAATAACGATGTTAAAAGAAAAATTTACGATATTTTAGTTATTTTTGAAATAATATATGTAATGGAACAAGCATTTACGGAACTAATTGTATCACATGAAATAGATATATTAGATCTATATGAACTAGATTTATATTCAGACTAATGATCACATATCAAGTTAATAAAATCTTTTTATAAATGAAACATAACACTTTTCATTATATAAGATTCTATAATACCCAGAAATGGAAACTTCTTAAAAACCTCAGTAACATAAATAGAAAAATAGATTGTGTTAAATACAATATTAAAACCTGCAAAGATATTATTAGATATAATAAATTACGTAATAAAGCTTTATTAACTATAGAAAATGAAATTGAATTTTATGAAGATAAACTTGAAAGTTATCAACACAGAAAAGAAATAACACTGAGAAATATAGAAACCATGGATATATGTATCAACAGGTATACATCTCAGTATTAATATGAACAAATCAAAAATTGATAGTTACAAATATTTTAAGTACTGGTTAGAAATTCTAAAACATATAAATATGTCAAAAATAATATTAGAAAAAAATATAGAAGAATATCAAAAAACTAAAGATATTAAATACTTAGAATACACACTTGAAAATATAAAAGAAATTTCAAGGTTAATTTCGCTAGCTACAGATAATCATGAAAAAGCATTTAATTCCACAACTACATAAAAAAGATCCTATGAAAAATAAGATGAACTCAAACAACCCCCCCCCCCCAAATTGGTATCAGAGCTATGAAAAATAAACATTTATATTAAGAAGCAAATCATGAAAAATAACACTGACATTAATAGTACAAACCCGCAAAACAGTGAAACAATCAAAATAACTAAGAAATCGCAGAAAATTAGGAAGAAACTAAAGAAACTATATATAGAATATGAATACTTAAGTATCACAAAAATAAACAAAGCTAGGCTGTCCAAATTAATCGATATAATATCTAAAACAGAATATAAATATGTTTGTTATCTAAAGGATAAAAGATGAATAAAGAAGAATTCGCATTAGAAGAGAAAACATATGAGAATCCAGAAGGATTAAAAATAACAATAATATTTTCTAACTTAGGAAGAAGATATAAAAAAATAGGAAATAACCTAAACTTAATGTTAGAAAAAGAAACTGTAAAACTAGAGGATAGTTTAACCGCCATGGTTAGAATAACAAAAGAAAACGAAGAAATAGATAGAAAACGAGAGATTAAAGAAATACAACAGCAAGCTAAAGAAAAAATACAACAGATAGAGGAAGTAAAAAACACTAAAATAACAGAATTAGAAAAAGAATTAGAGATGCTAAAACAGATGTATGCAAATAAACTAAAAGAAAAGGAAAAACGTAAAGAAGAAGAAGAAGAACTAAAACTAACAAATGAGATAGAAAGATTCAAATTACAGTTAGAAGAAGTACAGGAGAGTCCATCAAAAATAAGTATAAACGAAATAAATGACCAAAGTGATAAAGACACAGAACTAGGAGAAAACTATTCAGAAACAAGTGAAACATACACAGAACTTATAGAAAAAACAGAAAAGATAAAAATAAACCCAGAAATAAATACAGGAGATATGAACGAAGATAAACCAAGCATATCAGGAATAAAAAATCCAAAACAATTAAACCCAACCTATTACAGAGTAAGTTATGATGCATATGACAGAAACAAAACATTATGGGATAAAAGGTTAAATAAGAAATGGGCACCAAGACAGATAACTGAACAATATAATTTTTTAGATCTAGATTGTGTAGCAGATATAAATAAAACAATACAATTATGGATAGGATATATCTCAAAACAACTAATAGATAATAAAATAACAATAACGGAAACACCAGGATATATAGAAAGAACATTAATAGGAACTGTAAAATTATGGTTACAAAATTTATCAAGTGAAAGCTTAGACACATTAAGGAGTAATAAAAAACTTGACGGTACAACTACAACAACAGTTACAGATATATTAAATAAATATGAAATAGCAATAAGAAATGAATTTAGTAGTATGACAACAGAAGTAGAAGAACAAAATAAAGAAAAAATTACAAATAGAAATTTAATGACAAAATTAGCAATATGTAATATGTGTTATATAGATGAATATACTTGTGCATTTAGAGACTATTATTATAAAGGAACATATAGTCCAGATGAAAGTAAAGAGATAAGAAAATTATATTTTACAAAATTACCAGAACCCTTTAGCTCAAAAATAATAAAAAGTTGGAACGAAGCAGGACTAGCAGATACATTAGGAGTAAGGATAAAATTTCTACAAAACTGGTTTATAGAATTATGTGAAAAATATAAAGAAAACATGAAAATGGAAAAAATATTAGTAAAAAATTTGGCATGTTGCAAAAGTAGAATAGCACCCCAATTTGGCTGCACAGATAAATATTACAAAAAAGAAGGAAAGAAAAAGAAATTTAAATCAAAATATTCAAAATATAAATATAGGAAACCAAGAAGAAGATATTATGTAAAAAATTATAAACATAAAAAACCATATAGGAAAAAGAAAAAACTAACAGAATGTACTTGCTATAATTGTGGAAAGCTAGGACACTTAGCCAAAGATTGTAAATTACCAAAAAACCCAAAGAAGAAACAAATTACCGAAATATTGATAGATAATGATAAATATACACAAGTAGAATATGTAGATTATGAATTAAGCAGTGAAGACAGCATATATGAGATATCAGAAAACGAGTTCTCTGAAAATGAAATAAACAAGGATATAGAAGAGTCAGATGAAGAAAATTATGACTGAAAAAGATATACAAATTATACAACAAGAAGAACACCAAGATGAACAATCTTCAGAACAAAAAATAATATTTGACGCTAATATATTTGAACAAATAAAAGGAAAAGAATTGGATCTAAGTATAGACAAAATATTAGAAGTACCAACAATAAAGAATTGGTTTAAAAGACAAAAAGAAGAATACTATGTAGTAAGCCAAAGAGAACATATAATAGATTGTAAATACATCAAAGGTAAAGCACAAATACCAATTTTAAATAAAAGACTACTAAATAAAGAAATACAAGATATAAAAGCAAAAAATCCAATAAAATATGTACACTTAGGAGGAACGGAGATCCTAATAAAAGCATGTTTTAGGGAAGGAATAGATACCCCTATAGAAATATACTTGGCAGATGATAGGATTGTACAACCTATAGAAAAGAGTATAATAAGTGCTGTAAGAGGTAACTTAATATACCAAAAATTTAAATTTATAGTAAGTGCTAACTATTCAGTAGCAGTAGATGATAAAAATATAGATAAATCATTAGTATTATACTGGAAAATGTCTGGAATAGAATTAGCACCAGGAAGTAAAATATTCACAGCAAGATGTAAAAATCTATATGTCTTAACAACAAAACATAAGATAACAGCTAAAAATAAAATAAATAAAATAAAAATAGAAAATCCATTCGAAAGAATAGTATCAGTTATAGACAACAATGATTACAGTTATACAGAAATAGACATGGATGAAGATTTAGAAATAGTAAAAGAAAGATTAAGCACATCAAAACGAATAAATAATGAAATGCCAGAAACATCATCAAGAAGTACATCAAGAAGTACATCAAAAAGAATAAATTATACCACTCCACAAAAATTAATAGAACAAAAAATAGAAGAAATAAACCCACATCATTATTATATAACAGGAATAATGGACCAAAGAAAATATTTAATACTAATAAATACAGGGCAGGAAGAGAATTATGTTATAAGAGAACTAATACCAGAACAAGAGATAGTAACAATAGAACAACAAAATTCAGAACTACCAAAAGCGTTAAGAAAAAACGAAGAAACAACTGAAAAAGAATTAATTATTGGAGGAATACCAATATTAATAAATTTTAAAATATATCAAGGAGATAAAAATATTACACTAGGGATAAAATGGTTAGAAAAAGTCAAACCATATAAATTAGAAGATAGGCAATTAACAATAAGTTATGAAAATAAGAAAATAATAATAAAAAGAACTTTGATATAATGCCAAAGATATACATACTTTCCAAAATAATAGTAGAAGGATATTATAATAGATATTATACACCTATGGTGGATACAGGAGCAGAAGCTAATATGTGTAGACATAATTGTTTACCAGAAAGTAAATGGGAAAAGCTAAAAACCCCCATAGTAGTAACAGGATTTAATAATGAAGGAAGTATGATAACATATAAAGCAAGAAATATAAAAATACAAATATGGGATAAAATATTAACCATAGAAGAAATATATAGTTACGAATTCACAAATAAAGATATATTATTAGGAATGCCATTTTTAGATAAATTATACCCACATATTATAACAAAAACACATTGGTGGTTTACTACCCCGTGTAAACAAAAATTAGGAGCAAAAAGAGTAAATAATAAAGTAAGAAAAACAACACCCTGGATTAAAGGAAGTGAAAAGATTACCCAAAAATTAGAAAATGTAATACAAAGTAACCATAATATAGAGATAATCATTTTCTCAATAAATAAGATAAAACCACTACAAGATAAACTAGAATTACTATATAATGATAATCCACTCCAAGGATGGGAAAAACATCAAACAAAAATAAAGATTGAACTAATAGATGAAAATAGCATAATAACACAAAAACCTTTAAAATACAATTTTAATGATTTAACAGAATTTAAAATGCATATAAAAGAATTATTAGATAATAACTACATACAAGAAAGTAATAGTAAACATACTAGCCCAGCATTTATAGTAAATAAGCATAGTGAACAAAAAAGAGGAAAAAGCCGTATGGTTATAGATTATAGAAACTTAAATGCAAAAACAAAAACATATAATTATCCGATACCAAATAAAATACTAAAAATTAGACAAATACAAGGATATAACTATTTTAGTAAATTTGACTGTAAATCAGGATTTTACCATTTAAAACTAGAAGATGAATCTAAAAAGTTAACAGCATTCACAGTACCACAAGGATTTTACGAATGGAACGTATTACCTTTTGGATATAAAAATGCACCAGGTAGGTATCAACATTTTATGGATAATTACTTCAACCAATTAGAAAATTGTATAATATATATAGATGATATATTGCTATATTCTAGAACAGAGAACGAACATATAAAACTACTAGAAAAATTCATACACATTGTAGAAATATCAGGAATAAGTTTAAGTAAAAAGAAAGCAGAAGTAATGAAAAATCAAATAGAATTTTTAGGTATACAAATAGATAAAAACGGAATAAAAATGCAAACCCATGTAGTACAAAAAATAATTAACTTGAATGAAACACTTGATACAAAAAAGAAGTTACAATCATTTTTAGGATTGGTTAACCAAGTAAGAGAATATATTCCTAAATTAGCAGAAAACTTAAAACCATTACAGAAAAAATTAAAAAAGGACATAGAATATCATTTTGACGAAAAAGATAAAATACATATACAGAAGATAAAAAATATGTGTAAAAAATTACCAAAACTATATTTTCCAGATGAAAAGAAACAATTTACATATATTGTAGAAACTGATTCTAGTGATCACAGCTACGGAGGAGTTCTAAAATATAAATATGATAATGAAAAAATTGAACACCATTGTAGATATTATTCCGGATCATACACGGAACCACAATTAAAATGGGAAATAAATAGGAAAGAACTATTTGGATTATATAAATGTTTGTTAGCATTTGAGCCATATATTGTTTATAACAAATTTATAGTAAGAACAGATAATACACAAGTAAAATGGTGGATAACTCGGAAAGTACAGGATTCAGTAACTACAAAGGAAATAAGGAGACTTGTATTAAATATACAAAATTTTACATTTACAATTGAAGTAATACGGACTGACAAGAATGTTATTGCAGACTACCTATCAAGACAAAGGTACCCAAACAGATGAAAGCCAAGAATCAAAAGACATATTTACAATCCTTACTACTCTATCCTTACAGATGGAGAGTATGGGAAAAAGATTACAACAGCTAGAAAGTCAGCAGCATGACTATAAAAATGCGGAGCTAAGTCAATCGGAAGACTCTAAACTTCCAGAGGTAGAAGGAGACGTTGGGAAACTCCAAAAAACCCATAACACAGTTGCTTTATATACAGCTGCAGGTACAAGCAAACAAGTTAGCAAAAAGCCACATATCAATGTAAACCTAAATACCGTATTTGATAAGCCATTTACATCAAAAAAGCCAAGAGAAGCAATAGTTATAGCCCCACAAACTTCAACCTATGCTAATAGCCTACACCACAACAAAAAGGTATATAACCATATTACTCAAACATATATTGAGAATATATATAAAATCCAGACATTTCTGAACCTAAACCCTAGATCAACAACTACTACAGATCCAACACAAGATTATGTAACCCAAAAACTACAGGGATATAATAGGCTTATAGCCCAGCCAAAAACAAAAGCAAACCTAGTAAAAACATGTTACAACTACGGACTACTTAGCACAGTATATACCCATGACGGAGAAGAAATAATTGGAATACCAGAGCTATACAAAGCATTTGTCACCTTCAAGAGAATTACAAAAGGCAACCTATTCTTCATCAAATTCTACACAGCACCAGCGGAAATACTATATGATGAAATAAAACCCATAATACAGGTGATAAAGATAGGACTAACACGAGATATGATAATACCAGAAGAGATAGAGAAACAACCCGAGATACAGAAAATGGAGATACCAAGTTTCTATGCTAATAAAAGAATAATTGGTATAGCAACTATTATTCAAGAACTAGCTAACAATTATCTACAAGGAAATGCTATCTGGAGCTACTATTCCAGAGACCAGTTGATGATATATGCCAATTCAAAGGAACTACGCCAAGGAGATATGGATGAAGTCCAGAAATGGATTTTATCATTATTAAAGCCAGAAATGCAACCAACTACCAGAGCATTGAAAAAAGAATTTATTTCAAACGAGTTATTAACAAGATACTGCAAACTAGTAGGACACAAATATCCAGACCACATATGTTCAAAGTGCAACGGAGATGATAACTATGTACCAGAAGTCCAACTAGAATGAAGGTATCAACAAAGAAGACAAAAGAAGAAGACAACTACTGGAAACATATAATGTAAAGTAAATAGTACTAGTCGCATTCATGAACAGTAAAGGTCGTTCATGAATAGTAAGAGTCATAAAGTAAATAGTATATGTCATAATCATGAACAGTAAAGGTCGTTCATGAATAGTAAGAGTCATAAAGTAAATAGTATATGTCATAATCATGAACAGTAAAGGTCGTTCATGAATAGTAGGAGTCATTTGTAAACAGTAAGAGTCGTTTTAATTTTCTTTATATAGAATGTAAATCTGAGGAAGGAGGACATCCTCAGACATCCTCACCCTTACCTTCTCTCTCTAATATTCTCTCTCTCTTGTAAGAAATATCTGAGTTAATTACAAGTATCTAAAACAGCTATGGAGCATTCAAACGAGTTACAAAACCAGGTAAGTTTATTTATAATCATGTTTAACTAAACTCTTATATTCCTTATAATCTCTTAAAAATCATAATTGTTTATCATGTTATAGTACTGTTATAAAGAACATCTTGAGAAAGTTTGCCTGTCTAATAATGCTGAGAGTAGTTAAGCCCAGACTATGCCATCCTAAAGTGGAAACCAGTAGGCAAGGAAGCCGTTTAGGGGAGTACACAGAGTTGAGGCGCTGTTAGGGTAAATGATTGAAGCATGAAAAACATGGTAGTGACCAGAAAAGATTGTTCAGTATAACTTATTAAAATATGATAAACTCTATGATAAACAAAGAGGTTAGAGGGAATATGTTTAGTAAACACATGATAAGGATAAATAATAAATCTAAATGAACAACCACACGTATTTATTAGAAGAAAATATTGACTACAAAATACTTATGTTATATATCTTTAAGAGACTTAATAACGATGTTAAAAGAAAAATTTACGATATTTTAGTTATTTTTGAAATAATATATGTAATGGAACAAGCATTTACGGAACTAATTGTATCACATGAAATAGATATATTAGATCTATATGAACTAGATTTATATTCAGACTAATGATCACATATCAAGTTAATAAAATCTTTTTATAAATGAAACATAACACTTTTCATTATATAAGATTCTATAATACCCAGAAATGGAAACTTCTTAAAAACCTCAGTAACATAAATAGAAAAATAGATTGTGTTAAATACAATATTAAAACCTGCAAAGATATTATTAGATATAATAAATTACGTAATAAAGCTTTATTAACTATAGAAAATGAAATTGAATTTTATGAAGATAAACTTGAAAGTTATCAACACAGAAAAGAAATAACACTGAGAAATATAGAAACCATGGATATATGTATCAACAGGTATACATCTCAGTATTAATATGAACAAATCAAAAATTGATAGTTACAAATATTTTAAGTACTGGTTAGAAATTCTAAAACATATAAATATGTCAAAAATAATATTAGAAAAAAATATAGAAGAATATCAAAAAACTAAAGATATTAAATACTTAGAATACACACTTGAAAATATAAAAGAAATTTCAAGGTTAATTTCGTTAGCCCCTCTAACCTCTTTGTTTATCATAGAGTTTATCATATTTTAATAAGTTATACTGAACAATCTTTTCTGGTCACTACCATGTTTTTCATGCTTCAATCATTTACCCTAACAGCGCCTCAACTCTGTGTACTCCCCTAAACGGCTTCCTTGCCTACTGGTTTCCACTTTAGGATGGCATAGTCTGGGCTTAACTACTCTCAGCATTATTAGACAGGCAAACTTTCTCAAGATGTTCTTTATAACAGTACTATAATATGATCCCGACAAGGGAGAATCAGCTATAACCAAATCCTAACTCATTTTGTACTCTGCTCAATTAATGATATACTCAATCATGACTAAAATTTACGAGGATAAAATCAATCTTTACTCGATATAGGAGATCATTAATTAAAGCATCCGAAGTGCCATCTAAGAGCAAAACAACATTAAAATTTAAGACTCACGGTCATGCTCGACACCAACGTATAGATACTCATCACCATGCCTATACGTCGTACTCGACAATTAGCACGTAGCAAATAAGACTCAACTCCTAATCCCTCAAGCTAAGGTTAGACCAAAGACTTACATCAAACTTCCACGGTCAAATCCATCCTCAATTATCGCTTTTCCTCTCGAATTCGGCTCCATATCGATTGTATCTATACAATAATGACTTCAATACATCAATAAATGCTAAACAAGGCGAACCCAATGCCTAATTATAGCTTTCAACCATTCTTCCCAAAATCCCAAAAATCAACCCCGAGCCCGCTTGGTCAAAATACGAGGTTCGGACCAAAATCAAATCACCCATTCTCCCACGAGCCCGAATATATAATTTATTTTCAAATTCGACCCCAAAATGAGGTCTAAATCAAGAAAAATCAAAATGCCCTAACTCTACCCAATTTCCTAATTTTTACCCTTAATTAATTGTTTTAGGCCTAGAAATTCAATAGATGTTGATGAAAATGGAAGAAAACGAGTTAAAGATTACTTACCCAAGAGATTATGGTGAAGAAATGTTTCAAAAATCGCCCTAGAATTTTGGAGAAGAAAGAGTTTGTGAAGTTTTGTGAAAATCCCGCAATAGTTCTATTTTGGAGTTTTAAAATAACTGGGCAAAATTGCCCTTCGCGTTCGCGATGGGTCAGGCTGGTTAAACCTTTGCATTCGCGTAAACGGGCTCGCATTCGCGGAGAAGGATCCCCTCGAGCCCTTGCGTTCGCGTAGAAAGGGTCGCGTTCGCGTAGAAAGGGTCGCATTTGCGTAGGGTTATTACCCCACCCCCTGCCCAGGCCACCTGGCCTTCGCATTCACGTGGCCAGGTCCGCGTTCGCGAAGGTATAAACCCCCATTGCCTCACATTCGCGTCCTGGGCTATGCGTTCGCGTAGAAGGATTTTTCCTTCAGCAAATTTACTCATCGCGTTCGTGAGGGTTCTCCCGCGAACGCGAAAAAGACCATACTAGAACTGGAAACCTGCAACTTTCATAAGTCTAAAACCACTCCGAAATACCTCCGAAACACTCCCGAGCCCTCGGGGCTCCTAACCAACAAATGCACTAACTCAACAACATCATACGAACTTATCCGTGCGATCAAATCGCCAAAATAACATTAATAACAACGAATCAAACCTCAAAATCAAGAGTTTTTTTTTCAAAAACTTCATCAAGTTTCAAATTTAGGATTTCAAGTCCGAAACATGTCAAACTATGTCCGATTTTAACAAAACTTTATAGAAACATCTTAAAGCACATATAAGACCTGTACCGGGCGCCGGAACCAAAATACGAGCCCGATATCAACACGTTCTAATCAAATTTCATTTTAAAATTCCTTAACAATTTCAGAAAATTAATTTTACTCAAAAATTCATTTCTCGGGCTTGGGACCTCGGAATTCGATTCCGGGCATACGCCCAAGTCCCATATTTTCCTAACCCAAAATGTTGAACGAAGTCAAATTTATTCATTTTAAACTCAAAACTTAGCATTTTTCACAGAATTTCATATTTAAGCTTTCCGGCAACGCGCTCGAACTGCGCATGCAAATCGAGGCGACTCTAAATGAGGTTTTCAAGGCCTCAGAAGCACAGAATGGATAAGAACACAGGTGATGACCCTTTGGGTCGTCACAATTGTATACATATAATATGCATATTTTATATATATATTTGGCTAGAGAATACAATTAGTTCAGCCAACTGGTCAATTTTGTATTTTGCCCTTACAAAATATTATTGGTAATCTGATGCTTCAATTAGTAATTCTATGTATATGACAAATAAGAAATATTAATTTTAATAATAAAGTCAATCTATTATTTACTTTTGATATTTCATTTGGCATGTGTTTAAGATAGAATACTATCTTATTCTATCTTTTATTTATGAAAAATATTAATAATATTTTCTTTATAATTTGAATTGTTGATACAGAATTAAATAGTTTAATGTAATCATACACTGGGATTCCTTATACACAATGTAGTTATATAATAAATTTATTTCACGATTCGAAATCCCAACCACGGGGTTGTGATGATGTCTAACATCCGCTTGCTAGGCAAGCCAGTATTAGCTACACAGGTATTTACTTTAACAATTTTAAAAGCAGATTAATGAGAAAATAAAGTTGTAGAACTTGAAAATACATAATATAATTCATACACGCTATCTAATCTAATCCCAGAATCTGGTGTCACAAGTACACGATCTGCTAAAATTATTACAAACAAGGTCTGAAATAAAAATTGAACTGTTCAAAATGATATAAACAACATAGTAGATAAGATATGGACTTCAGGATATGCGAACGCTATGCAACTTTATCTCAAGTCTCATAATGAAGTGGGTCCGAGCAAGTCTCCACTAAGAGCCACTAGGACCAATACCGAAATCTGCACAAGAAGTATAAAAGTATAGTATGAGTACAACCATCCCATATACTCCCTAAGTTCCGAGCCTAACCTCAATGAAATAGTATCGAGGCTATAATAAGGCACTTACTATAAACCTGTACAAGTATAAGTAATATAACATCAGAATAGAGAAATAACGATTAACATGAAAACCCACAACAGAAACACACTGCAGAGGGTCCCAGAACATCATCTAAGCTCAAATTCACAACCCATTATGGAACAAACAGCCAAGAAAAATAATAATACAACTTCTCCGTTATGACGCGCAACCTGATCCTCACATATGTATGCCAATACCATTATGGCATGCAACTCAATCCCAAATATCATATCAATACAGTTGAGACGTGCAACCCGATCCCAAATATCATATTAATATCGTTGCGGCATCCAACCCGATCCCAATATCATAGTAACACTACAAATAACTATTACGTATCTCACAACGTACGTAAAAGGAGACAGAACGTTTAAATACTCTAAGGCAAACCAATATGACAATTCAAAGTGAAATAGAAAGCAAGTGAAGGCACATAAACAATTAAAGGCATAGAACGAGTAATAGATTCTACCTAGCAACATGTGGAGCGTAGAACAAGAAAAAACAAACAATAAGTAAAAATATGGATACATGGATCATGTAGAAAATCGAGGCATGTAGAAATAAAAACATATATTAAGTAAGTAGAGACATGTAACAATGAAGGCATGACGCGAATAGTAACATGGAATAAATGAAGGCATGACGTAATTAAAATATGCAATTTAATAGCCCATGACAACGCATATACACTCGTTACCTTGCATATATACCATCCCCACATAAATCACGTAGCACATTTACCAGTCAAGTCATAATTCCCTCGAGCCATTGTTAAACACAACACTCACCTCTTTCCGGAATCAAATCAACAATAAACCACAACTTTTCCTTTGCAACAAACCTCCAAACTAACCGAATATAGCCAATTATAAATCAAACAATCCAAAATAATCTTTAGAAACTACCTGTGAATGAAAAGGTTCAATCTTTAACTCAATTGAAAAAGTAAAAAAAAAAGTAAACTCTGGTCCCACTTGGTCGAAATCCAAGTTTGGGACAAAATCTCGATTATCCATTCACTCCCGAGCTCGGTTATGTGATTTTTTTGAAATCCGACATCAATTTGAGGTCTAAATATGAATTTCATAAAATTTATAAATTCTACCCAAAACTCCTAATTTGTACTTTGAAATCCATAGATTTGATGAAGAAATTCATGAAAAAAGTAATGGGAATTAATGGAAAACAAATCAGAGTTGCTTACCAATGAATGTGGGAAGAAAACTCTCTCAAGAAATTGCCTCAATGGAGTCTAGGGTTGAAAAATGTTGTAAAATGAGCTAATTAAATCCCGAAATTCCCCACTTTTACTCTGCTACAGATGTCGCAATTGAAAACTCTTTTTCTCAATTGCGACCACTACAAAAGCGTACCACTGATCGCAAATGCGATAAGTGTCCCAGCACAGTTGTAGTCACAAATGCAACATATACCTCGTACTTGCGAAGCTCCCACCCATCGTAAAAGCAAATAAAGGGTCGCAAATGCTGAACATTCCCAGTCCGCACATGTAAAGTTTCTTCACAAAAGAGAAACCTAGCCCTCATCCCCCTATTCGCATTTGCGAGCCTGACATAGCAAATGCGAGGCTCGCAATTGCGATCAGGTTCTCGCAAATGCGAGACCTGCAACTTAACAACAACAACAACAAACTTGTACCACCAGTTCCAAAATCTACCAAACTTGTCTGAAACTCACCTGAGTCTCTTGGGATCCAACCTGAACATGCACACAAGTGTAATAACATCAAATAAACTTGCTCGCTCACTCAAATCATCAAAACAACATCAAACATCAAGAATCGATTATCAAAACTCAAGGATTTTAAGTTTAAAACTATTTTTTTAAATCTTTCACATAATGCATCGAAATTCCCTTGGGTCACTCAAGACCTACCCAAACATGCGTACAAGTTAAAAAATATCATATGAACCTACCGAAATTGTCAAAATATCAATCCGAGATCGTTTACCAAATAGTGCAAGTGTATACTCCTGATATCGGACTCGGAATCCCACATAGCCTCCTCAATCGCCCAACCTCTCCATTGTACTTTTATCGAAGGAAAACTCTTAGACCTCAATTTCCGAACCTGCCGATCTAGAATAGCCACCGACTCTTCCACATAAGTCAAATTCTCATCAAGTTGCACCGTGCTGAAGTCCAAAATATGTGACCTATCCTCATGGTACTTTTGATCATAGAAACATGAAATATCGGATGTACCCCTTCTCGGCTAGCGTCACGACCCAAAAATCCCACTTTTAGGATCGTGATAGCACCTAGTTCCTAGGACTAGGTAAGCCTATCACATAACAAGATCAATAGAACTAGACACAAATTTAAGTAGTAATGAAAGTTGAAAAGTATTTTAACATATCCAAAAGAGGAGATACAAAGGTCAAATAAATCCCAAAACTAGTAGTACAGAGTCAAAATCCTTACAGAGAGTACATGTGAAATTTCAAAATACAATACTATCTGGAAATGCAATAAACAGTAGTAAGAAGATCAGAAAAATGTGACTCCAAGACCTGTGAGCGAGAATAAAAAGTATACCTTAAATTCGTCAATATCTAGATCCACACACTAGCGACCGTCTCGACTAGAGGTACATGGATCTGCACAAAAATGTGCGGAAGCATAATATAAGTACACCATAATCGGTACCCAGTAAGTATCAAGACTAATCTTAGTGGAGTCATGAGGAGGTTCAAGTCAAGACACTCACTAGACATTAAACCTGTGCAGAATATCAATATAAAACTAACAACGAGAAACGAAATTAACCTAAACACAACTAAAGTACAAGTGCACCAGTTAATGAAAAACAATGACAGTTCAAATCCTCAAGCCATTCCAACACAATATTTACAACAAGAATCACCCCAAGGTACCATACCTTATAATCACAAATCACGAGTCACAAATCACAGATCATCCTTATGACGCCGCGTGAGCTTCATATTTTTAAAACATTTTCTCGAAATAGTTTCACGCCTATAAGCCCCCTTATTTTGACGCGTGTGCTTCACAATGAATTGTTCCCCTTCCTAGAAACACGCGCGTAAGCCCCCTTATCTCGGCGCATGCGCATCAATATGCACACCACTATCATTCCGCCACATGTGCATCTCAATCACAACACAACAATAACAACCACCCTCACCTCAGGTACACATGACACAACATCACCACAATAACAATAACAATGCCACAACAAGATATAGCCCATGTCTCAACAACAACGTATTCATGAATCATCACAATAATATAAGGGTACAGGAAGTGAACAACAAAATAAAAATATTTCATATAACAAACAACTCCAAATCAAGGCATATTAATAGCATAGGGTCTAATCCGGTCAATTACCATATATACGCCAGTGTACACACTCGTCACATCATTTAGTTGTCATTCCACATAAAACAAATTATGCAATTAGAACAACTCCTAAGAGGAAGTTTCCCCCGCACAAAGTTAGACAAGATATTTACTCAATCAATCTAAATCAATCCTCTAATAAGCCTTTCTTGTGTGAATCAACCTATGGACGACTCGAATCTAACAAAAATAATATAATATAATAAATAAAAGTCATAGATAATGATTTCGAGTAATAAATCATTGATCTTTAAGTAAAATCAAAAAGTCAACCCAAAAAAGTCAACCTCAGGCTCGCACCTTGGAACCTGACAAAACTCACAAATTTCAAATACCCATTCCAATATGAGTCCAACCATACCAATTTCATCCCATTCCGACCTCAAATCAGCCTTCAAATCTTCAATTTATTTTCAAGAAACGTTTTTACTAAAATCCCCAATTTCTTCAATTTGATTCATCAAACAATTGCTAATTTCAAGGTTGGAATCATGATATATAAAAACATCCGAGTAAAAAATACTTACCCCAATCAAAATCATGAAAATCCCCTCCAAAGACGCCAAATCTGAGCTCTCTAACTCAAAATGTGATAAAATAATAAAAACCCTCAAAATAGAGTACTTAACTGGTCTACCTAGGTATACACATAGCGATCGCAAAATACCTTAGCGATCGCGAAGAACAAACTCAACCCAACCGCCAATCCTTCTTCGCGGAGGCGACATCACAGTCGCGAACGCGATGACTAACCCAACTATGCCTCCACGACCGTGCTCCAGCTCCTGCAAACGCAAAGGCTTACGCATGACAGGCCCCCTCCGTCTCCCTTCCTACGCGAATGCGGAGACCTGATCGCGATCATGAAGCACGTCCTCCCTAAAGCTCCACGAATGTGACATCTTAGTCGTGATTGCAATTAAAAAACACCAGACAACAGAAACAACAATTCAAAACATGGTGAAATGACCTGAAACCCATCTGAAACACACCCTCGACCCCCCTCCAATCACACCAACCAATCCCAAAACATGACACGAACCTACTCGAGGCCTCAAATCAAATAACATCAAAACTACGAATCACACCTTAATTCAAGCCTAATGAACTAATCAATTTTCAACTTCCGAAACTCGTGCCGAACCATATCAAATCAACTCAGAATGACCTCAATTTTTCATGCAAGTCCCAAATGATGCAACAGACCTATACCAACTCCCGGAACCACAATCTGAATCCGATATCAATAAAGTCAGCTCTCGATCAACCATATGAACCTTCTAAACCTTCAACTTTCTAACTTTCATCAATTCAAGCCAAAATAACCTAGGAACCTCCAAATATAAATCCGGACATACTCCTAAGTCCACAATCACCTTATGAAGCTATTGGAACCATCAAAACACCATTTTAGAACCGTATACTCAAAATTCAAACTTTGGTCAATTCTTACAACTTAAGCCTCCAACCAAGGGACTAGTGTCTCAAATTGATCCAAAACTCTCCTAAAACCAAACCAACAAATCCCGCAAGTCACATAACAACATGTACACATATGTAAAGAATACAATTGGGGATTCATGGCTAAAACATTCAAAACAGTTGGCTGGCTCGTTAAAATTCTTCCATTATTGAACAAACGTTTGTCCTCGAACGAGTATAGAGACATACCTGAAGTGCCAGAAGGGTGAGGATATTGGCTCTGCATATCATGCTCGGTCTACCGAGTTGCCTCCTTCGGTTGACCTCTCTATGAACCTACATCGACGTAATGTTCTTCAACCATAACATAGGTCAAATCCTTGTCCAATTGCAGTGAGTTGAAATCTAATTGTTACATCTTGCATTTTTAGTACTTAAAGTTTTGTCTTCAGTTAATTGACATAAACTCAGGGATGAGATTATCTTGAGGTTAGCATATTTATGCTATTTATATCAAGCAATAAGCAAGTGCCATGAAAGAAAAGGTACACAAATTTAAGAAAATGTGTTCCGTTGAAGGTTGTCGAATTTGGATAAATTACAGTCCGAGCTATAATACCCAATACTTATGGATTAGTACCATACAAGGTACCATATGACCATGGTAGTATTGTGTATAGAGTGTGTCAAAAATAAGTAGAATTTTAAGTAATTTAAGACAATTCTTAATTATGCGGGTAATTGGTTAATTATCGAGTAACGTGACATTACCTAATTAACAAATAAGTTGAATAAAGATTTATAATTCTTACCCTCCCAAAACATGGCAGCAAGCCCTTATTAAGAGAATGACTCTTAAGTCATTTTATATTAGGTGACATCTTAATGCCTTAGTTACAAAACACCTCCTACTTTAAAACTTTCAAAACAAACCTTGCAAATTTCATTTACAAAGTTTCAATACCAAGACAAAAACGTTATTCATTCTTAAAACTCTTTCAAATTTCATTCTAAAAGGCATATCAATCAGATGCAAACTCATTTCTAATATTCTCAACACCAAGGTATTACAATTAGAAGAGCGAAAATGTTTAGAAATTCTTCTTAACCAAACGATTCCAACAAGATTTAGCAACGTAAAATTTTGCGGTTCTGAGGGAGTACGGTGTAACCTTTTTCAAGAACATCATACGGATTTTTCCCTACTCTAGATATGTTAAGGCTAAGCTCTTCCTTCATTTTGTATGATCTCATAATTACACGAGTTTGATAATGAGCCATAAAGAAAAATTCATATATCGGAATTTACGTATATTTTGCTAGTCTTGCAAATTACGTATATTTTCCTAGTTTTGTAAGTTACAATATTATCCTTATCGGGATTTAATATTTAGTTGAGTATTTTCTTCTTCCAGGCAAGAGAGCAGAGAGTTTATATATACAGTATTAAAGTATTTTCATTGCCATCGAGCTATAATCGATGGGCAGACCCCTATTGAGCAACCTCTAATCAGATGGTAAGTTATATACGAGCCTACTGTGGCCGAGCGCCTATGAGTGAGCCTACTATGACCGAGCAGTTGTATATATATATATATATATATACACCAAGCCTTATAAGGCCGAACAACTATTTTACTTACTATATTGAGATAACAGAGTTAGTATCAGTAGATGAGCATATCTTCATATTATCTTTGACCCCCAGTTGCTTTTAGTTATTATATTATCAGTTCAGTTTCAGCTTTCAGTATATTGCCTTACATACTCGGCATATTATTTCGTACTGACGAACCTTTCTGGGGGGATGCATTTCATGCGTGCAGGTTCAGACAGACAGACGGGTAGACCACCTCAGTAGGTGTTTGCCCGAGTTCTGCCTTATCAGTAAGCTCCCCATCCTTCGGAGTTGCCAGGTCTAGAAGTTTTGTGTACATCTTGTGTATATATGTAGATAGGTTATGGGTAAGTCGGGGCCCTGTTTCGATCACAGAACATCTATCAGTAGAGGCTTTTAAACACATCTTGTCAGTGAGTGCAGTATGTTGGGCTTGTAGGCCCTGTACGTATATTTTGTTGGTTTGTCAGTTGTAGTAATTATGACGGCCTTGCTGGCCCAACTGTATGTTGATTTTAGTCAGCATTAGTCTCTATGCAGCTTTATATTTTGCATCGCACATTATCTTGTAATGTGTCCCATTGCCAATGTATGAAATTACATATCAGAGTGTCTTAGTCGAAAGTGGTATGCAAGAATAGGTGAGGCACTGGGTGCCAGTCTCGCCCCCAGGCTTAGGGTGTGACAAAAATGGTATCAGAGCAGTTCTGTCCTAGGGAGTCTACAAGCCGTGTCTTGTTTATAGATGTGTGATGCACCACATCATAAAAGTAGGGGACTATAGGGAATTTAGGAGTTTGTTACCCTTTTTTCAAATCTAAATCGTGTTGTAGAACTTAGTTATAGGAAATTTGAATTAAACTTATGTGTTGGCGTTTGCATGCACAGATGACAATAACTAGGAATACTACGGCTAGCCAGAGAAGAGAGACAATAGTAGGTGAAGGGACTAGTAGGGTACCCCCAGTAGATGGGGACCAATCGGTGGCCTAGGGAGAGACTCCTACCCAACCATTACCGGCTTCTCCGCCACCTGAGGAGATTCCTAGGGAAACCGCATATCCAGTTCCCCCTCCACTTCCATCAAATTAGGACTTGAGGAGTGCAGTGCATTTGTTGGCATAGTTGGTAGATACCCAGCAACAGGCTAGGGCATCCGCTAGTGTAGGACCTTCTAAGGGATCTGGGAGTTTAAGGGTCTGAGTGTTTATTTCTTTGAGTCCCCCAAATTTCACGGGGATAGATCAGAGGGAGGACCCACAGGATTTTACAGATCAACTTCACAAGATCTTTCGGGTTATGCATGCCACGGAGAAAGAGGCAGTTGAGTTAGCAGCTTTTTGACTCCGAGATATAGCCATCCTTTGGTACGAGGAATGGAAAAGGTCCTGGGGACGTGATGCACCTCCTGCTATTTGAGAGAATTTTTCAGATGCCTTCCTTGACCCCTACTTACCACGAGAGATCCGACAGGCCTGACTCAATCAATTTCTATCCCTCAAGCAGGGCAATATGAGTGTTCGAGAGCATAGTCTCCGTTTTGACTTATTGGCCAGATATGCACCATCCATAGTTCCTACTATGTGGGATAGAATCCACAGATTTATAGTAGGGTTGGCCCTAGCGTTGACTGAGGCATGTGCCACCGCTGCATTACAGGATAGTATAGATATCTCCCGGATTCAGGCATTTGCCCAGAATATAGAAAGGGGTAGGCATTGGCAGCAGGGTACGGAGAGGACTGACTCAGGGCAACGCAAAAGGACATTTGCCAGATCTTAGGAGTAGTCTCAGAGTAGTTATAGGCCCCAATACTTCGAATGGAGACCTAGACATCCACCACCTCAGTCAAAAGGTTACAAATTAGACCGTTATACTCAGTGAGGACCAGGTGAGAGCTCCCAGGTGTCAAGTTTGCAGTGACAACAAGGTTCGGGACATACATGGCGATTTCTGCCACAGTGTGATATCTGCGGTAAAGGACACTTGGGCAAATGCCAAGCCGGTTCTGATGCTTGCTATACATGTGGATGTCCGGGGCATATGATGCGAGATTTCCCAAATAGAGATTCTGGGGGTATGGCGCAACTAGCGAATTCAGCATCAGGATCATCTATGTCCATGCATCCTTCAGGGCGCGAGTCTCAATCTTCGACTGGTAGAGGTTGAGGTAGAGGTAGAGGTTCAAGTCCAGGTGGTAACCAGAATCGTAGCTATGCGTTAGCAGGTTGGCAGGATTAGGAATCCTCACCATACGTTTTGACAGGTATGTTGACCATTTGCTCTCACGATGCATATGCCTTAATAGACCCAGGATGTTGACCATTTGCTCTCACGATGCATATGCCTTAATAGACCCAGGATCTACTTTATCGTGTATTACCCCATTCGTCATGGGGAAGTTTGGTATAGTGCCTGAAATACTAAGCGATCCTTTTGTATTATCTACATAGGTCGGAGAATCGGTTATTGCTAGACGGGTTTACCGAGGTTGTATGATATTAGTTTGTGGTCGTCAGACCTCAGCCAACCTAGTTGAGCTAGAGATGTTGGATTTTGATGCTATCATGGGCATGGACTAGTTGGCATCTTGTTATGCCATAGTTGATTGTCGAGCAAAGACAACTAGATTTCATTTTCCAAGTGAGCAAGTCCTTGAATGGGTAGGTAATACAGCGACACCCAGTGGTAGATTTTCCTTTCTGAAGGCGAGAAAAATGATCGCAAAAGGGTGCATTTACCATATTGTGCGAGTTAAAGATGCAGATGCTGAGATACATACACTTTAGTCTATTCCAATAGTCAAAGAGTACGCAGATATATTTCCAGATGAACTTCCAGGTATTCCTCCAGAGTGAGAGATTGATTTTGGCATCGATTTGCTTCCGGGAATGCAACCAATATCCATCCCTCCGTAAAGAATGACACTTGCCGAATTGAAAGAGTTGAAGGAGCAGTTAAAAAATTTACTAGAGAAAGGTTTCATCAGACCCAGTACCTCACCTTGGGGTGCACCGGTTCTGTTTATATGGAAGAAAGATGACTCGCTGAGGATGTGTATCGATTATAGGCAATTAAGCAAGCCAACTATTAAGAATAAGTATCTACTCCCAAGGATAGACGACTTGTTTGATCAGTTGTAGGGATCTAGATGCTTTTCAAAATAGATTTGAGGTCAGAGTACCACCAGGTCAGAGCTCGGGAGAAAGATATTCCCAAGACAGCCTTCAGGACCCGATAGGGTCACTTCGAGTTCCTCGTCATGTCCTTCGGGTTGATGAATGCGCCTGCCATATTTATGGACTTGATGAATAGCCTATTCTGGCCATATTTAGATTTGTTCGTGATAGTCTTTAGTGATGATATTCTGGTTTATTCACGTTCAGATGATGAGCATGTGGACCACCTGTGAACAGTACTCCAAACTCTCCGTGATAATAAATTGTATGTTAAGTTTTCTAAGTGTGAGTTCTATTTGAATTCTGTAGCATTATTAGGGCACATTGTATCCGATGGATGTATAAAGGTAGATACTCAGAAGATTGAGGCTGTGAAATCCTGGCCTAGACCTACCACTCCAACAAAGATTTGTAGCTTTCTAGGCTTAGCAGGATACTACCGGAAGTTCGTAGAGGGTTTTTCTTCTCTTTCAGCACCATTAACGAAGTTGACGCAGAAAGCAACTAAGTTTTAGTGGACAAAGGCCTATGAGCAAAGTTTCCAGGAGCATAAGAATAGGTTGACCTCAGCTCCAGTTCTAGCACTTCTAAAGGGTCCAGATGGTTATGTCATGTATTGTGATGCCTCAGGTGTCAGGTTAGGATGTGTCCTGATGCAACATGGGAAAGTAATTGCTTATGCTTCAAGGCAGTTAAGGAAGCATGAGCAGAATTATCCGACCCATAACTTCGAATTAGGTGCGGTTGTCCATGCACTTAAGATATGGCAACATTATTTACATGGTGTTTATGTTGATGTGTTCACAGATCATAAAGCCTTCAATATATCTTCAAGGAAAAAGAATTGAATTTGCAACAGAGGCGATGACTTGAGTTATTGAAAGATTACAATGTTAACATTCTCTACCATCCAGGGAAAGCCAATGTTTTAGCAGATGCCTTAAGTCGCCAATCTATGGGTAGCTTAGCGCATGTAGAGGCCGAAAACAGACAATTAACTAGAGATATTCATCAATTGGCTTGTTTGTGGGTTTGGTTAGTAGACTCTGGCAATGGAGGAGTTGTACTCCAAAATACTGCAAATCATCTCTCATAGCTAAAGTAAAGGAGAGGCAGTACGAGGGCCCAGAGTTGGTCGAGTTGAGAGAGCTAGTTCCGCAACAGAAGAAGTCGTTCTTTGAACTCAATGGGGTTCTCAGATACAGGGGTCGTTTGTGTGTTCCAGATGTATCAGGGCTACGAGAAAGGATTATGTTAGAGGCACATTATTCGTGATACGCCATTCACCCTGGGTCGAGGAAGATGTATCATGACATTAAGGAGGTGTATTGGTGGAACGATATGAAGAAGAACATTGCTGAGTATGTCGCTTAGTGTCCTAGTTTCCAGCAGGTGAAGATAGAGCACTAGAAGCCCGGAGGGCTAATGCAGACTATAGAGATCCCGGCATGGAAATGGGAGGCGATAAACATGGACTTTATCACGGGTTTACCTCATTCTCATCGTAAGTCTGATTCCATGTGGGTGATAATCGATAGGCTCACGAAATCAGCTCATTTCCTACTGGTCAGATCTACATATACAGGAGGATATTATGCAAAGTTATATATTAAAGAGGTAGTGTGATTACAAGGAGTGCCAATATTTATTATATCTAACTGTGTGCCCTAATTTATAGCACATTTTTGGAGGTCATTTGAGAAAGGTCTAGGGACTCAGTTGAATCTCAACACAACTTTTCATCCAAAACTGATGGACAAGCCGAGCGCATAATTTAGATGCTCGAGGATATGTTACGAGCATGTGTACTGGATTTTAAAAGAAGTTGGGATGAACATCTACCTCTTATCGAGTTTGCATATAATAACAGTTACCACTCCAGTATCCAGATGGCTCCATACGAGGCTTTGTATGGGCGTAAGTGTAGATCTCATATAGGGTGGTTTGATGTTGGAGAACCTGGGTTACTTGGGCCAAACCTGAATCAGCAGGCCATAGAAAAAGTAAAGCTTATCTGGGAGTGACTGTTGATAGCTCAGAGTTATCAGAAGTCATATTTTTGACGTGCGGCGATGAGATTTAGAGTTCGGGGTTAATGACTGGGTATTCTTAAAGGTGTCACCTATGAAGGTTGTGATGAGGTTTGGCAAGAAAGGAAAACTTAGCCCACGGCTAATTGGGCCATAAAGGATTAGTCGAAGAGTGGGCCAAGTAGCTTATTAGTTAGAATTTCCATCGGAATTGGAGTCTCTCCATCCGATTTTTCACGTATCTATGTTACGAAAGTGCATTGGCAATCCTACCCGAGTAATGCCCACAAATGATCTACAGATCACAGAGGACTTATCATACGAGGAAATTTCGGTTGCCATCCTGAACCGACAAGTCTGCAAGCTATGACATAATGAGATAACATCCGTGAAGGTTTTATGGAGAAACAAGAAGGTGGAAGAGATAACGTGGGAAGCATAGAAAGAAATAAAGTGTAAATACCCCTATCTATTTCAAACAGAAGATATGGCTAGAGGTGGGATACCTCAGCACAGCCCTATTCAGGCTAGTAGGTTCACCGGTAAGCTCTTATTTTTGACTTTCTGAATTTATAATAGACAACTGTGTGAGGCCAAGTGTGGAATATATAGTATGTTTTCTAGCTGTGTGTAGGGTGGTTTTAGTCTAGTGTAAGGAAGATACTCTGGCAAAAAAATTTCCCAAAGTATCTAAGAGTAGACATTAGAGGACGAATGTTTCTAAGGGGGGGAAGAATGTTACATCTCGCATTTTTAGTACTTAAAGTTTTGTCTTCAGTTAATTGACATAAACTCAAGGATGAGATTATCTTGATGTTAGCATATTTATGCTATTTATACCAAGCAATAAGTAAGTTCCATGAAGGAAAGGGTACACGAATTAAAGAAAATGAGTTTCGTTGAAGGTTTTCGAATTTGGATAAAATACGGTCCGAGCTATAATACCCAATACTTATGGAGTAGTACCATACAAGGTACCATATGACCATGTTAGTATGATGTATAAAAAATAAGTAGAATTTTAAATAATTTTAGACAATTCTTAATTTTGAGGATAATTGGTTAATTACCGGATAACGGGATATTACCTAATTAACAAATAAGTTGAATAAAGATTTATAATTCCCACCCCCCAAAACGTGGTAGCAAGCCCTTATTAAGAGAATGAATCTTAAGCCATTTTATATCAGGTGGCATCTTAATGCCTTAGTCACAAAACACCTCCTACTTTAAAACTTTCAAAACAAATCTTGCAAATTTCATGTACAAAGTTTCAATACCAAGACAAAAACGTTATGCATTCTTAAAACTCTTTCAAAATTCATTCGAAAAGACATATCAATCAGATGCAAACTCATTTCTAATATTCTCAACACCAAGGCATTACAATCAGAAGAGAGAAAATGTTTAGCAATTCTTCTTAACCAAACAATTCCAATAAAATTTAGCAACGTAAAATTTTGCAGTTCTGAGGGAGTACGATGTAACCTTTTTCAAGAACATCATACGGATTTTTTCCTACTCCAGATATGTTAAGGCTAAGCTCTTCCTTGATTTTGCATGATCTCATAATTATACGAGTTTGATAATGAGCCATAAAAAAAATTCATATCCTAGAATTTACGTATATTTTTCTAGTCTCACAAATTACGTATATTTTTCTAGGTTTGAAAGTTACAATATTCTCCTTATCGGGACTTCATATTCAATGGAGTATTCTCTTCTTCTAGTTAAGAGAGCAGAGAGTTTATATATATAGTATTAAAGTATTTTCATTACCGTCGAGCTTTAATCGATGGGCAGGCCCCTATTGGGCAACCTCTGATCATATAGTAAGCTATATAACGAGCCTACTATGGTCGAGCGCCTATGAGCGAGCCCAATTGGTCGAGATACATAGCAAAGTATAGTCGAGCGCCCATGAACAGGCCTACTACGGCAGTGCAGTTGTATATATATACCGAGCCTTATAAGGCCGGACATCTATTCTACTTACTATATTGAGATAACTGAGTCAGTATCAGCAGATGAGCATATCTTCAAATTATCTTTGACCCCCAGTTGCTTTTAGTTGTTATATTATCAGTTCAATTTCAGCTTTCAGTATATTGCCTTACATACTTGGTACATTATTTTGTACTGACGTCCCTTTCTAGGGATGCTGCATTTCATGCGTACATGTTCAAATAGATAGACGGGTAGACCTCCTCAGTAGGTGTTTGCCCGAGTTCAGCTTTATCGATAAGCTCCCCATCCTTCAAATTGTCGGGTCTAGAAGTTTTGTATACATATTGTGTATATATGTAGATAGGTTATGGGTAGCTCGGGCCCTGTTTCGATCATAGTACATCCATCAGTAGAGGCTTGTAGACACATTCTGTAAGTTAGTGCTTTATGTTGGGCTTGTAGCCCCTGTACATATATTTTGTTGGCTTGTCAGTTGTAGTAATTATGACGGCCTTGCAAGCCCAGCTGTATGTTGACATTTAGTCAGCGTTACTCTCTATGAGGTTTTATATTTTTCATCGCACATTATCTTGTAATGTGGCCCATGGCCAAAGTATGATATTATATATTAGAGTCTCTTAGTCGCAAGTGGTACGCAAGAATAGGTGAGGCACTGGGTGCCGTTCTCGCCCCCAGGCTCAGGGCATGACACTAATATATGTGACGGATCGCCATATTATTTCCGAAGCATGGAAACATGAAACACTAGGTGATCTCCCGATAAGCTAGGTGGCAAAGCAAGTCTGTAGGCCACCTCGCCAACTCTCTCATGAATCTCAAATGGACGAATATACTGAGGGCTCAACTTGCCCTTCTTCTCGAACTTCATCACACCCTTCAATGGTGAAACTCTGAGTAGGACCCTCTCACCCACAATGAATGACACATAATGAGACCTCCAATCAACGTAACTCTTCTACCTAGACCATGCTGTATGAAGCCAATCCTGAATCAATTTCACCTTCTCCAATGTATCTCAAACCAGATCAGTGCCTAACAACCTAGCCTCCTCGGGCTCAAACTAACCAACCGGAAAATAACATCGCCTCCTACAAAGCCATTTAGATGCTCGACTGATCGTTGTTTTTGTAGGCAGAATCTGCTAGCGGTAGAGATTGATCCCATAAACCCCTGTAATCAATGACACAAGCACACAACATGTCCTCCAAAGTCTTAATACTGTGCTCGGACTGTCCATCCGTTTATGGATGAAATATCATACTCAGCTTGACCTATGTGCCCAAATCACGTTGCATGGCTCTCCAAAAATACGATGTGAATTATGTACCTCGATCCGTGATAATAGACACCGACACACCATGAAGACGAACAATCTCACGAAGATATATCTTAGCCTGTTGCTCTGAAGAGTAGGTAGTCATGACTGGAATGAAGTGTGCAGACTTGGTTAGTCTGTCTACAATAGCCCACACAACGTCGATACAAATCACCTGGCCTTTGATGCTCGTACTTCACCTGTTGATAGTTTAATCACTATGTCATATACTCCACAATATCTTTCTTCATCTTTCACCACTATTAGTGCTACCTCAATTCCTAGTACATCTGTGAGGCATTCAAATTAATGGAATACCGCATACTGTGGCCCTCTTCAAGTATTAGCTCCCGCAATCCATCAACATTGGGCACACAAATCCAGCCCTGAAGCCTCAATAACCCATTATCACCAATAGTAACCTCCTTGGCATCACTTTGCTGCACTGTATCCTTAAGGATAAGGAAGTGGGAATCATCATTCTGATGCGCCTTGATATGCTCAAACAAAGAAGATCGTGAAACCATGCAAGCAAGGTCCCGACTATGCTTCAAAACATCCAACCTCACGAACATGTTGGCCAAAGCATAAAAATCTAAAGTTAACGGTCTCTCCACAACCGGAATAGAAGAAAGACTCCCAATGCTCTTAGCCTTCCTACTTAAAGCATCGGCAACCACATTGGCCTTCCCGTGATGATAAAGAAAGCTGATATCATAGTCCTTTAGTAGCTCTAACCACCTCTGTTGCATCAAGTTCAGATCCTTTTGCTTGAACATGTGTTGTAGACTCCTGTGATCCTTGAACACCTCACATGACACACCATAAAAATAATGCTTCCAAATCTTTAGCATGTCAACAATGGTTACCAACTCAAAATCATGCACTGGGCAGTGCTTCTTATGAGGCTTCAAATGATGTGAATCATAAGCAATCACTCTACCATCTTGCATCAACACACACCCAATGCCAATCCGTGAAGCATCACAATAAATTGTATAAGAACACCATACTGAAGGAAAAACTATAACTGGAGCTGTGGTCAAGGCAGTCTTGAGCTTCAGAAAGCTTCTCTCACACTCATCGGACTACCTGAATGGGTTACCCTTCTGGGTCAATTTAGTTAAAGGAGTTGTGATGGATGAAAATCACTCCACAAAATGATGATAATACCCCAACCAAGCCTAGAAAACTCCAAATCTTAGTAGCATTAGAAGGTCAGGGCCAACAATGAACTGCCTTAATCTTCTTCAAATCCATCTTAATCCCCTCAATACACACCACGTGGCCCAAGAATGCCACCGAATCAAACAAAAAATTGCAGTTGGAGAATTTAGCATATATCTTCTTCTCCCTCAAAGTTAGGAACAGTATCCTCAAGTGTTGCTCATGATCCTCCCAGATGCGAGAATATACCAATATAGCATCAATGAACACGATGATGAAGTAATCAAGATATAGCTGGAACACATTGTTTATCAAGTGCATAAAAGCGGCTGGGGCATTAGTCAGCACAAATGACATCACCAAACACTCATAGGGACTATAGCAGGACCCGAAAGTCGTCTTCGGAATATCTGAAGTTCTAATCTTCAACTGCTAGTATTCCGATCTCAAGTCAATTTTTGAGAATACTTTAGCACCCTAAAACTGATCGAACAAATCATCAATACACGATAGTGGGTACTTGTTCTTGATAGTAACCTTGTTCAGCTGCCTGTAGTCAATACATATCCTCATATAATTGTCTTTCTTATTCACAAATAGTACTGGAGCACCCCAAGGCAAGACACTCGGTCAGATAAAACCCTTATCAAGCAACTCCTTAAGTTGTTCCTTTAATTCCTTCAACTCCACTAGTGTCATGATATATGGTAGAATAAAGATAAGATGAGTGTCCGACACCAAGTCAATATCAAAATCAATATCCCTATCGGGGGGCATGCCCGGTAGGTATACTAGAAATACATCTGCAAACTCTCTCACTACCAGAACTGACTCAATGGTAGGAGTATCAGTACTAATATCCATCACAAAGGCTAAATATTCTAAGAACCCCTTTTTAACCATCTACTGTGACTTCGGGAAAGACACCACCCTACTAGAAACATGACCTAATGAATCGCTCCACTCTAATATCGGCAACCCCAGCATAACCAACATCACGACCTTAGTGTGACAATCAATAATAGCGTGATATGGTCAATTAGTACATGCCCATAATCATATCCAAGTCCACCATATTGAGTAACAGAAGATCAACCCTAATCTCATAACCCCCAATAGTGACCAAGCATGAACGATATACACGGTCTACCACAATAAAATCCCCAACAGGCATAGACACATAAACATGGGTATCTAAAGAATCACGGGAAATATCCAAATATGAAGCAAAATAGGATTACACATACGAATAAGTGGAACCCGAAGGAAATAAAACTTATGCATCTGTATGACATACTGGAACAATATTTGTGATGACACTATATAATGCGAAATCCTCAGCCGTACCCGAAAAAGCATAACAACTAGCCTGACCTCCCCCTCTAGGACGTCCTCTACATGCTTGTCCTCCACCCCTAGCTAGTTGTGAAAGTGTAGTAGAAACTGGAGCAACAACCATCACCTGAGTACCCTGTAGAGGTCCACCCTCCTAGGTCTGGACAATCCCTTACCATATGCCTAGTATCACCACACTCGAAACAACCTCTCTAAGGTGTGGCTGCTGGTACTGAGTCTGACCCGGACAACTAGAATAACCGCTGTAGGAACCTCGTACAGATGGTGCACTGGAATATGGCTATCTGAAATGGGTACTCTGATGTCCTTGAATAGCTGGAGCACTACGCATAGCCTGAAGTGCAGAATGAACTGGTCGACTGATAAAACCTCTACCATGACGAGTTAAAGCTGCAGAGCGAGAACCACTACACACTCCAAAATCTCTAGGCACCTTCACCTCCCTCTCATCCCTCCCCTGGCCACACATATGCTTCAACCTTCGAGCGATCTCTACAACCTATTGAAATGGAGTATCAATCTCCAATTCTCGTTCCGTCTCTAATATGAGACTATAATCATGCCCCTCAATAAATATCTGGACCCTTTCTCTAATTGTAAAAACCAAGGCATGTGTATGATGAGATAACTCACTGAACCTCATAGTAGTCTCCGATGAAGTCATAGTTCCCTGGCGCAACTGCTCGAACTCGGTGCGCAATGCATCCCTAAGGGTCTGTGGAGCAAACTCCCTAAAAAATAGATCAAACAATTGAGCCCAAGTGAGTGGCGATGCATCAACTAGCCTATTCTCCTTATAAGCTTGCCACCATCTATATGCCTACCCCGTCAGCTACAAGGTAGTAAAGTCAACCCCGCTCAACTCAACTATGCCCATGGTGCGAAGAATATGGTGACACTGGTGTAGAAAGCCCTGTACATACTCTAAAACTGCGCTACTGAAAGTAGGAAGAGAATATCTATTGAACCTCTTGAACAACTTTTACTTCTCCTTTGATGCCATTGGTATGACTTTAGGCAGAACCACAGTCCTGTGTTGTACTGATATTGATACCCAATTTTTCCATAATATTTTAAAACTATGCTTTGGTATCAATTGGTATTTTTCATACAATTTCTGTATTTTTAAAATATTTTAGTTAATTTATCCCAACATTTTATTTATAAAGTAATCACTAATTGCATCACAAAATAGTGTTATAATAATTTTTATGGCTTAATTTATCATGTTGCATTTATATTAAGTTTCAATTATTGCACAAATAGCCAGATTGGTATTTTTAGGAAGCAATTGCAATTACTTTGTGATTATAGCCTATGCATGTATTATTATATTAATTTTACCGTAAAATAGCCTTTTATATTTTTAAAATATTAAGTAATTACTTTAAAATATTTCCATTAATGAAAATCATTTTTATAATTTATTAACCATTTTTTAAAATTGTTTTAGCAATTAATTACATATTTAACAAATAGCCCTTTTTTATTTTGGACCTAGCCTATTAAATTAGCCCAATTTTAACCCCCCAATCCCAATCAGGCCTAAAAGCTACCCAACCCAAACCCAACATTCACCCGACCCACCTCTTGCCATATCCTGGCCGTTGATCATTTTGATCAACGGTCCAGATTCCCCCTTTCCAAAATTAAACCTAATAACCCCACCAAACCTCTCATTTCTCTCTCCTCTCATGCCGACATCTGAAACCCCTTCTCTCAAAATGCTCTCAAAACCTAACCCTAATCCACCCTCGCCATCACTCATCTATGGCCATCCATGGTGGTTTCTCACAACCCAAGGCCTCTAATGGCCTCTCCTGTACTGGTATCACCATCTTTAGGGTCCTCAAGGGACCAGAGTTAGTCTGCTTACGCCTTTGGTCTTTGCTCGCCTGTTTCAGGCTGTTCCGATTCGATTTTGAGTAAGATCTTCCTATATCACCTTAGATCTATGGATTTCTAAGCTTGCTCCTTCACCTCTGTGTTGTTCTTCTCGAAACCCTAATTTTTTCCCTTTGAACTTCTCAGATCTGTGCAAGATCTGAGATAGATCGAACCTATTTCGTATGAGTTTTACAAGAGCCTTCTGATTTTTACAAGAATCTTCTGATTTTCGAATGGTTTTTCATTTTTTCCTAAACTAGGGTTTCCCGAAAATTTCTTTCTCCAAAATGTTTGATAATTTTGAGTGTTTAATCTTGTGTTTTAACCGATCTCGTAAGGTTTGATTTAACCCCAACTCGTTTATGCTAAAAGCCGTAATTTTTTTTGACATTTGTCTAGTTTCTGAGTTACTTGTGTACTGACTTTGTCCTATGCTTTGGTTCCTGTGGTTCTTCTTTATCCTAATTCGATGTCTTTGATTTTTATCCTAATGTGCCTCTATTAATGTTCTTGGTTTGACTTTTCTACTGATTCTATGTGTCTACATTCATTTTTTGCCTATTCATGTTAGACCTCTACTTTTCTCCCTAAATCAGTGATTGATTTGGATTCTTGGTTTATCAATTTGTTTCGGTAAGACCTATGTGCTAATTCCTAACTATTTCCTTTATTTACAATCTTGATTAGCTTTCTTACTTTATTCAATTAACCGTGATAGTTGCTGATTCTTACTAACTATTTCCTTAATTGAACTCCTGTTCATTCACCCCTAATTACCTACTATGTACCTAAGTCTTACTTGATTTCTTTCCTTAAATATCGATCCTACTCTTTACCATTGATTGATTATCCCTTGATTAAGGGGAAGACTTTACTAATTTCACATGTGTGATTGATTCTGTAAATTTCCCTAATTGCTACATAATTGATTCTTTACCTTATTTTGTTTAACTCTTGATTACTATATATTCCCTTACCTTTTCTCACTTCTGGAGACGAACAATAGTTCAGAAGCTACCACTTATACACTCTAAAAAAGGCTCTCTCTGCTACTTGTGATCTCTGTTATTCTAGTCGGCTGCAAGCCAAGGCTGGAAATTGCACAATACCTTTCTCACATCTTGTGTTTTCTTTCTTTAACTATTCATGCTTCTAATTAATGTTTTAAGAATCTTAAACCTATGTGTTTATTTACTGCCTTAGTTCATATGGTTTGAGTCCATTCTTTCTTCTGCTTACTGCTTACCCAACATGCCAAATACTACCTATTCAAATCTGTGATTAGCATGTTTCCACTTTACTTGCTTGTTTGCTTGTCTTGTTTAACATGTCTACATATGTAACTAGCCTGTTTGTCTGGCTACTGTTTATATAGCATGCCTAAACTCTGCTTTTGTGTAGTTAGCATGCCTTCACTTGTTAATACTTGCCTAGCATGTCCATTTAAGTCCTTGCCTATTCTGCCTTACTCCTGCTAAGTTAGATAATCTCCCTAGAGTGACTATAGCTGTGTTGTTTATATGCCCTCAACATATTTCTGCTGTGATCTTTGTTGCATGACCTCCATTCTATCTAACCTACTAGTTTTGTAGAACCCCTTAAGAACTCTATGTATCATGTTGTTTATGTGCTCCATTAAGGTGTATTCTCTGTGTTCCCAACCCCTCTTCCCTTGTGTGAAAGTTGTTTGCCAAAGTACTTCCTAAAGCTGTTTGTTCTATGACTTGTGTTATGATTGCAAATTGTTTTTTTACACATTCCTCAAACTTTTTTATCACTAAATCAGTACTGGTTTTCAGAAATTCTTTTCACTCCTAATACCTTTCTTTATATTGTCTATTAAATCTTTCAAACCATTATGCACTTTCACTTACTCCTAGAATACTAAGTCTTGCCCCTTTGGTATGTGTACTGCTTAGAGACCCTTGAGATCTCTCTGAAATCTGGCATATCAGGGTTGGCATTTCCACACTACATGTAAATCAGTTCTTATTTGAGAAAAGTCTAGGTGTGAGTACTGCCCAGGATCCTTGAGGCGCTTAAGGAACTCTAACACACCTAGACATGAAATTGGCTATGAGCTTTGGGCACTTGAGACTACTAAAGGCTTGGGAAACTACATTGGGCCTACTTCAGGCTCCCTATATATTAATGTATATTTGTACTTATGTAATTTATTCAATTCTTGGTCTGTAATAATTAATTGTAAACAAATATTGGGGTGACTAGTGAAAAGGAAGGGTAGTTGTATACTGTGGGTAAAGTTGGGTAGATAATATGCCTATAGGGTCCATTTGGATTTAAATGTGTTTGTTAGATAACATGCATATAGGGTCCATTTCGATTCAAATGTGTTCGATAGATAATATGCCTATAAGATCTGCTTTGTTTTAAATAAGTTCTGATTGCTTTACTTTTTTACAAAGTTAGAAGCCATGCCTATAGGGTCTGAAATCAGCTTAATTGTAGAAATCATGCCTATAGGGCCTAAAAAATCAGTTTTTAGTTAGAACTAAAATCAGTTTAACTTTGACCCGTGCCTGTAAGTTCTGAATCAGATTAACTAACCTACTCGTTTCTTTACACTGCATTAAATAATATTACTAGAAACATGCCTATAGGATCCAAATTACCCGTTTAAAATTGTTTACTGATTTACTGCTTTCCTAATCAATAATAGATACCATGCTCATAGGATATCACTATTATACACCTAGGCAAGCCTATAGGGCGATTAAAAATCCTGCAACTGTAAAGCTATGCTCTGTTATATGTAACTACTCATATTCAACAGGTCTAAAATCAGTAGGCAAGCTGAATAGGTCTTTGACACATTGGTCCAAATTCAGTACTGAATATTCTCTGCTTACCTAGATATCATGTTCTAGGGATCCTTTTAAATACCTGAAACTGTGTTTGAGACGTGCATTTACTTATTCTATTTGGGGAGGTAAAATGTGAGCCTTTAATTGTTTTCTCTTTGGTGTAGTCCTAATTGTTTTGGTTGACGCCTAATTTTTCTCCTTTAAGTACCTTAGAATGGTATAGAACTACCTAAATTTAAGGTCCTAAATACCTCCAGTGCCACAAGGAAGAGACGGGTAGTGCACGCACATGATATCTTTCAAGGTTGATAGAACGCTTTAGGCTATGACCAAGGGGAGGGAATTGGGTAGTAAAGATATGATGACTACGCGCTAATGTCACGTATAGCCCCTCATTGAGGAGTGATTACCGGGAATTGTGTGGGTATGATCCTGTAGGCTAACCAACCTAGGACCCCATATCCCAATTCCTATGTGTTTTAAATAAGCTTCCTTTTCTTTACGTATATACAAATTGTTCAAACCTCCCCCTTGCTTCCCTTACCTGAACCATACATGTATTTAGCATGTGAAAACATGACTTTATTTGAGAATATGTGTTGAAATTGTTTATTTGTAAAAGGACTAATTCACATTGTTTAGGTTCGGCCGGGACCCACCATTGTGGACCGCGAGGGGTGCCTAACACCTTTCCCTCAAGGTTATTTTGAGCCCTTACCCTAATCTCTGGTAATGCAAACTAGCTACATGAGTTAATCGCTCTAGGTTCCCTAACGCACCATAATCCGTTAGGTGGCAACTCTTCAAACACCCAATTCCCAAAAGGAAACAAGTTGTTCCCAATGTATGTCGAAACCCGGACTCCCGTGAGGGAAAAAGGGGCGCGACAACTGGAATAGTACTGGATCCTGATCAACATGGGCCCTCTGCTCTGGAGTAGGGGCGGCGGGAGTCTGAGCTCCTCCCATAGACTGAGAAGTAGCTGGTGTAACTGGGATCAATCCCTTCTGAACCAACGTACCAGACATGCTTAGAAAATGCGCTAAGGTCTCCTGAAGTCCAGGGGTAGCAACATGCGTGTTAGGTGCCTTTTCCCCAACCGGAGCTACTGGTGGATCCTAAGGCATGGCCCTAGCACGACCCCTCATTGTAGCACGTGCCCCCCTCTGCCCCATCTTCTAGAAACATTGGTACGGGAAGGAGGGGGGCAACATCATCGGTTGGTGAAGCTCGTGCCCCCCCTCTGCTTCACCATCTATAAGAGAATAGAAAGATAAAGACTCAAATTATGTAGTCATTCCTAATAGTTCTGTAGCCTTTTGAAGATAAGTACAGACGTCTATGTACTGATCCGCAAGACTCGAGTAAACTTGATTATGGCTCGTAGAACCTATGAAACTAGGGCTCTAATACCAACTTGTCACGACCCTAAAATCCCACCTTTAGGATCGTGATGGGACCTAGTTCCTAGTACTAGGTAAGCCTATCACATAGAAAGATCAACAAATCTAAACACCAACTTAAGTAGTAAAGAAAGCTGAAAAGTGTTTTAACATATTAAAAAGTGGAAATACTAGGTCACATAAATCCCAAAATAGGTAGTACGGAGTCATAATTTCTTCAGAGTACATGCGAAATCTCAAAATATAATATTGTCTAGAAATGAAATAAACAGTAGTAAGAAAATCAGCAGAAGGTAACTCTAAGTCCTTCGAGCGAGAACAACAGGTATAACTTGAAAACTCCTCAATATTTGGCTCCGCACACTAGGAACCGGCTCGATCTTAGGTACTTGGATGTGCACAAAAATGTGCCGAAGCATAGTCTGAGTACACCAAAATCGATACCTTGTAAGTATCAAGACTAACCTCGATGGAGTAGTGATGAGGTTCAAGTCAAGACACTCGCTAAACGTAAAACCTGTGTAGAATATCAATATAAAGCTAACAGTGGGAAACGAAATCAATAAATGGCAACAAAGAGTAAACATGCTATAACACAACAAATTAACCCATACATAGTTAAAGTACAATTGAATCAATTAATGAAAAACAATAACATTTCAAATCTTCAAGCCGTTCCAACATAAGACTTACAATAAGAATCACCCCGAGGTACCAAACCTCATAATCACAAATCAAGAGTCACAAATCACAAGTAATCCCTATGATTCCACGTGATCTTCACATTTTTAAAACATTTTCCCGAAACAGATTCACGTGCATATGCCCCCTTATCTCGCCGCGTTTGCTTCACAATGGTATCTCCCCTTACTAGCAACACGCACATAAGCCCTTTATCTCACTGCATGCGCATCGATATACATACCACCCTTATTCTTCCACACGCACATCTCAATCACAACACTACAATAACAACCACCCATACCTCACGTACACATGCCACAACATCAACTCAATAACAATGCCAATGCCACAACAAGATATAGCCGGCGACTCAACAACAATGTGTACAAGAATCATTACAATAATATAAGGGTATGGGGAGTGAACAACAAAATAAAAACATGTTTCATATAACAAACAACTCCAAATCAAGGCATATTAATAGGCTAGGGTCTAATCCGGTCAATTACCACAAATACGCTTGTGTACACACTCGTCACCTCATGTACACCTCGTTTAACATAATACAAATGCAATTAGACCAAATCCTAATGGAAAGTTTTCCCCAAAAGGTTTGGCAAGATAAATACCTCAATCAAGCTTAATCAATTCTCTAATAAGCCCTTACCACGTGAATCAACCTCCGGACGGCTCGAATCTAGCCAAAATAACTTAATATCATAAATAAAAGTCGTAGAAACGGATTCCGAATAATATAACTTCAATCTTTAAGTAAAATCGAAAAGTCAACCCAAACATCGGGCCTGCATCCCGAAACCCAATAATACTCACAAATTCCTAACACTCATTCCTATACGAGTCCAACCATACCATTTCATCCAATTCCAACCACATATCGACCTTCAAATCATCAATTTATATTGTAGAAAAGTTTACTAAAATCCCCAATTTCTTCAATTTGATTCATCAAACAATCGCTAATTTCAAGGTTGGAATCATGAAATATAAACAAATCCGAGTCAAAAAATACTTACCCCAATCCAAATCATGAAAATCCCTTCCGAAACCACCCAAATCCGACCTCTCTAACTCAAGATGTGATAAA